>NC_062291.1:32917958-33221763 GCF_902655055.1 Lutra lutra | reverse complement strand
CTCCAGAATGCCCCAGAGCCACCTTGGATGCCCCTTCAGCCTACCTCTTGGGTGGGTGGGGACTTCCTAAGAGCCAAGGTGTGAAGATAATTTGATTGTTCTAAAATCTGGTTGGACACCAGGGCTTCATTCCAGCTGTGGGTCTCAAAAGTTAATCTAAAGGCTTCTGTCACTTCCTTCCTCTTACCATTAACCACAGCAGGTGGTGGCATCTGGGGACCCCAGCTGTGAGCATCCTGGCTCCTGGCCTGCTCAGTGCTGTATGTGGAACTTGGTCTTCAGGACCTTTTCCCTGATCCTCTCGAACCTGTTCACCTTCCCTTCTACCCAGTATCTCTGTTCCGCCAGCTGTGGAGATCAGGGTGATGGTGGCTTTGGGCCTTGGCATCTTGACACTCAGACTGCTAGTATGTGGTCTCCTCCTATAAAAGATCCTGAGTGGGACCTTTCCTCTGTGAGGTCCACGCAAATCTCACCTGGCGGTGGGCTTTCTCTCTTCAGAGCTCTTTTTCCTGTTCTTCCTCTGAGCCCTAATTCCCACCAGTTGTGGTTTGCTCCTAACCTACAGGATGAAGTCATCCAGGCCAAATCTGTCTAGATTTCCCTCCCCATCCCCTAGTCCTGTAGGCCAGGTTCTGGAGAGCAGAAATCAGTGTGGCTAGGACTTATCATGTCTACCTCCTGGCTAGACTCCTCTATCCAAGCATTCCTTCCTCCCTGCCTTTCCTCCCAGACTGTCTTTCCTGAGCATTCTTGACCCCAGGAGCTGCTTTGGAATTTCTACATGTGGAGACCCTCGCATATGGGTCATGTAGCTGTGTACATGTCTACTTATTATATAGCCGAAACAGTAGATGGTCACCTTAGCATGCTTAGATTTTCACCTTAGTGAAAATCATAAAGTAAAAGTCTCCTTAATACTGCTGTTGGTACCTGGTCCTATCAGAGCAGATGGGCCTCAAGGATTTCCCTTGACTGGGGAGCTCCCACAGGGTCCCAGCAGGTAAGCATTTGGTGTTCACTTGGACAGAGACCAGATGCAGCCCTTGGCTTGGGTCCATGCCACTTCGTTCCAGCCTTCCTAGGAGCTGTTCTTTCCGGCCTCACTCTTAGAATCAACAGCCATGGTCACTTATGGCCCCTTAAGCCATCCCATGGATTTTCTAAGTCTGTCACCATAGAACGCGTCACTTAGGGCCTTGCTCTTTTTTGCCACTGGAGACCTTCCAGGCAAACTACTTTCTGTAGTAACTCTGTATGACCGCACCGGCTATCACGGCCTGTGGTATAGATAGCCCAGTCTGTCCCTGCAGGGAGGCCAGCGTAAGGAGGGGACAGGTCACCGGGAGCATATGATGGCTCTAGGCTATAATCAACTTGGCATGGGATTTTGAAGTTCTGAATCAGGGCTTGGACTTGCATTCTTTTCAGGCAAGAACAGCTTAGTGGAAGCCTCATGCAGAAGGGGAGCTGCTGCCATTACCCTGCACAGCTTCCTTCAGGGCTCTGGGAGTGCTTCTCAATGCCAGATGTCCCCAGCTGAGGTTTTGATTTGAAGTGGTAATACTTAGGCCCTCACTGGTTTCCAGGGCCATGTGTTCCTAATAAATGCATATTGTATATGGCAGTGTTCCTCTGGAAACATGTGGCTGAGGTTTCCATCCTCTGTTCAGCTTCCCTGGTTCCCCTCCGTTGTCTATCATCCGTGCCTCCACTTGAACTTGCCCTCAGGTTGCTTAAGTTCCATGCCTGTCTTGCCTCTAGGTTTCTGGCTGCCCTGCGTGTTTCAGCTAGGGACCGTGGTCCTGGGATCAAGCATCTGGCTGTCCTCTTACACCTGAGTATTCTCTCTATCCCAGGACCCATCCAGATTCCTTGCTGCACCTATACAGTATTTGCTAGGGCCCTAGCATTTCCTTTGCTTTCCTTTGCTCCGAGGTCCTTGGACTTTGATGTTCTCTCTGTGGCCTGGGATCTGAACTCTTGACTACACATTACCTGTGGCCTCTGAGGTCTCTCACTTGCTGGGTCTTGCTGCTGCAGTCCTCTCAGGCTTCTTTGGTCCCTTGATGGTCACTCACTCCTCTGGCTTTGCTGCTGGGACCTGTCCTAGGATGATCAAGGTCTCATCAGGTCTTCCCGGAGAACCAGGCTCTTCTCACAGGCATCAAGTCAAATGTACCTGCTTCACACCTTGGACAGTCTTCCCTTCCATTAAGGAGCTAAGATTGAGGTTCCCTACATTTACAGCCTTTCTGGGATCATTGGCTTTCCCAAGGGTCACAGGACTCTCTTCAAGGACACTAGGTTAGGCAGTGCCCGGGCCCACAGCAGCTGGGTCTGTTGGTCTGTGATGGCCAGGAAGGACATAGATCAGATGCAGAAGGTGCAGGGTGGGTGTGACTAGCTGACCTTAGCCAGAACTGGGAGGTATCTTTACATCTTTTGCAGGGGAAAGGTGGAGACAGATTGGCGCTGGTATCCCTTTGAGCCTTGTGTCCTCCCTACCCTCTCTATACCTTCAATGGATGGTCTTGAGTATGTTAGCACAGAGGCCGAGAAGACAGGGAGAGTGGACTAGGTGTGTATTTCCAGGTAGAAGGTAGTTTTTCTATTGGCTTCTAGCCTGACCTCTGCAGGCAGCCAGCTTTACAGGCCTGGGGAGTTCTGGGAAGACAGGACCTCTACAAGCTACTTCTGATCCCTGTATTAGGATGTGTTGAGGTAGGAACAATGACTCAAGAAGAGGGCATCAGTGCAGTGTAGGTGCCAAGAAGGAAGGGGATGACATCTCCTGGGCTCTGATCCTAGCCCTGAGGATCTAGCCCTATGATCCCTAGCCCTGAGATATGTTGAAAGGTTAGTGTCCCAGTCCTGCTTCCAAGCCCTACAATGTAATCGCCTGAGGGGCGAGGACTCCCGGTGCCAGACCCTTCTCTGTAAAGATGAGCTTCAGGGCCATTCTCCTGGGTACTGTCATCTGCAAACCTTTCCACTTCGCAGGGAGATCAGTGAAGCAGAGACCACTCTATCCCATGACATCCTAGCAGCATGGGTCAGAGCAGGGCCTGCGTCTCTAGCAGAAGGCAGCTCTGAGTGAGATCCATCCAAGGCCTCCTGTATCTGGGCCTCTGCTCCACCTGTGATCGGACTGAGGCTACAGGTGCAATACCCCTCGAACATGAGGGGTACCTTTCCTCCCCAACATGACCATTTCAGAGAGATGGGGATCATGTAAGGCAGGAAGGAGAACCAACCCTCTACACAAGCCAGAGCTGAGGGTGGGAACCCGGATGGTGGAGGGAAGTGCTGCCATCTTGGGTTGTCTAGCCTCACCCCTCCAACTTATGGACCTTGCTTGGAGCCAAGCAAAGATCACTGGGGGAACCAGTCTGGCCTGAGGCAATGACAGCTATGAGAAGCCACTAGAACTTTTCTGAAGCATTGTGGAAGTCTTTTCAAGGCGATAGTCTGTCCCTTTTTGAACCAGAACTTGTCTGGGGTTGCTGAGCTGGAGACAACTGGGCTTGGATAGAGGCCCCTGGTCCATATGTAGGCAAAGCAGCATATCCCTTTGGTCTGTGGTGGCCCTGCTGCTGGCTGTCACCTCAGGACACTGAGCAGAATAAACAGTACATTCCACAACAGCCATGGCTATACAGCAGCAAAAAGATCTTCCCAGCAGGCATGAAGCATGCACAGAGGGCAAGATCCCTAGTTCTCATCTTTTCCTGGGAGTGGTGATGGACTCGTCCTTCTGGCAGAACCCAGGACAGGCCGGTGACTGAGCAAACCACATACCCATCTGACCAGGCTGGCCCACGTGATACTGAGGCCTTCTGGCCCCGGAAAGACATGCCAAGAAGATTAAGTCACCCAGCTCCCAGGCCCTGGCACAGCCCTGGACCAGTTCTACACACTGGGCTCCTGATTGCTCTGAGGACCTGGAGTCACTTCAGAGACTGAACAGCGTGCTAGAACAGAACTTCAGCCTGGAGGCCTGATTCTTGCTATCAGAAGTGCCTTTCCGACTCTGGCCTGAGACTTTCCTTGCATGCTGTCGCAGCATGTGGATGACTATTCAGGTAAAAACTCCCCCGTATCTGGTGTGGGATCCGGGTTTCTGCAGTGTCCCTAGGTGCTGGATCCTTGGTCTGAAAGTAGAAGGCTACCTCCGCACGGAGGATACAGGTTTGGGACCCCGGGCCTCTGCTCTTCCTCTGTAGGCTCCTGAACTCCTGGGGAAACATGGGAGAGAAGACTTGGGCCAGAACAAAGGTGAAGGACAAAAAAGGCAGCAAGTGCCCATTAGAGGCCAAGGGTAAAGAGTAGACCAGACCCAGGACTGCATGGGCTGCCCACTCCCCAGCTGTGAAGGCATGCCTGGAGGGTGTGAGCCCCCTGCCCCCCGCCACTGTAGTCTCCAGCTGAAGGAGGTCTATGAGTGAGACCATCCTCTGCAGGCAGTGGGCTAGCACAGGAGTCCCAGGCAGGAGGGTTGCAGATGGAATGGAAGAGCTAGGTCATGAAGGGCAGGGGTGGAAGGGGGCTGAAGGTGGTCATGTGGGCCCCGGGGTGTCCTCCTGCCAGGGCTGTGAAAAGCCTTCTCTTTCCCCTTGCCCTGTTCTCTGCTCAGAACCAGGATGCCCTGGGATCCTGGTGGCCAGCCTTGCAGCTCCGGCCTCACGTGGAAGCTGGCCTTCTCCTGGTAGTCATGATGCAGCCTCAGGGATGTTCTCTCTGTGGTTCTGAGCAAAGGCTTTCCCATGAACCACAAGCCAGGAAACCTCTGCTGGAACCCTTGGCATGTGGCCTTCCCTTAGACATGGTGGCAGAGCTGGCAAGGGGCTTCTGTGAACTGGGACAGCCTTATGTCCAGGTCCCTCTGCCAGTGGCTAGGGAAATCTCCACCCCTCAGTCCCAGTGGGGAGCAGCACCCACTAATGACCCTTTCCCGATCTTTCTTGCAAGTAGGCTATAGGTGCGGGATGCAGCTCTATTAATTGGAGTTGCCCTCCCTGGATTTGGTGGGCTAGAAGCAACGAGGCAAAGCTGCCAGGACTGCAGAGGACTGACTTTCTCTCTAACTGACTGTCGCCAGGGGCTCATCTGCATCTCGTCCATCGTCCTGGCTGCAGCCTCTGGTGTTCAGGGCTGGGGGCCGAGGGGTCCTTACGAGGCAGGTCTGCTATGGGACCTGGGAGCCCCACCCTCCAGCCTTCCTGAGGATTCTACGCGCTACCTCCAGTCTTCCTCAGGAGTCCAGTCTCTTGCTCTTTAACAGCCAGAATTGGCTTCATTGCCATGACTGAGAACCCTGAGAACCTCACCAGCCAGGCTCGCTGCAAGAATGAGACCTTGAGGGCAGCGCACGGGCATGCTGGCTCCTTTGGGACGGAAGGCAGCGATAGCCCAGCTGGGATGAAGTGTGGGTCTCAGCCAGTGGCACGTGGGAACAAAATCACTAACAAGAATGAGACGTCCTTAAAGCTCCCTAGCAACCCCTCCAGCTCTGTCTGGACTTGTCGCACCTTCCAGGCTGTTCAAAGGAGGCAGTCAGCCACCGGAAGCCGGGCTTGCATGGAAGCTGTGGGCCCTGCTTTGATCTGCTGGTCCGTAAGAAGCACAGTACTTGGTAGGCTGCTTGGATTCTCGAAGACTGCAGGGACTAGGTTTGCCCCGGCTTCAGTGGGGACGGGAAAAGCTCATTTTTGAGTGGCACCCAGGACATGAGTTGCCAGAACGGGGTGTGGTTGGCAGCTCTTCCCCTTGGCTCCCAGCATAGCAGGATCTTGGTGTCCCAGTGCCTGTAGTGAATTGGGAGGCTCAATGGAACTCTTGGTGAGCCCTAACCAGAGACTCTCTGTGGAGGTTCCTAGGGTTTGAGAGCAAATCCAGGCTGCCTTCTGCAAGGAACTACTTTCTAAAGGGTGCTTGACCTGCTCTTGGGTCCCTAGTGGAAGCGAATACTCCTCCATGACCTGGGGTAGCTAATGAAGCCAGCCATCACTGAGCATGTCCAGCGGTGCACCAGAGAAATCTTAAGTCCTAGGGCCCAAGTAGATCCCACGAAAACTTATGAATTCCATGAACAGTTGGCTAACCTAGCAGGACCAACCTGTCCCTGCTTACCTAATCCCTCAGTCCTTGCCTGTGACACCACAAGAGCCAGACAATATGCTGGGATCAGCCGGATATGGACTACTCTGGCATTCTAGCCCCACTCAAGGTGACCACGAAGGACCACAGGGGAGGCATCTTAACAAGTAGGACTTTGGTCAAGTTTATTTTTTTTTCTTTGCCTGGAAAGAAAGGCACATGGTCTAAAAGATCTACAAGATCTGTGATCAGAGGCTAAGGCTGTGCCTGGCTGGTCATGGACCTAGAGGGAGCCAGACTATAGGATGGGTAACAAGGAGGCTTAGGGAAGAAGTATACTGGGTCCATTCCAAGGGTTTTCAGTGTGGAGTTACCCCTGAAAATGCTCACAAAGGGGCGCCTGGGTGGCTCGGTTGGGCAACTGCCTTCGGCTCAGGTCATGATCCCGGACTTCCAGGATCGAGTCCCGCATCAGGCTCCCAGCTCCTCGGGGAGTCTGCTTCTCCCTCTGACCTTCTCCTCTCTCATGCTCTCTCTCACTTATTCTCTCTCAAATAAATAAAATCTTTAAAGAAAAAAATGCTCACAAAGGCCCCCCCCCCCAGAGGAGGCTCTCCCTCAGGGAAGCTAGGTGGTCTGCCCTGAGACAGGTCCGCCTCCCTCCCCAGGCACCCCAGTGCTTGCTTATTGGACTCATGAATGGAGTGCTATGGGGGCAAGATTAAGGCCACATAGAGGATCCCCTTGAACTTCCCACAAAGGCTGCGTGGACAGCAGCTCAGAGACGAGCTTGCCAACGACCCCACCGTGGGCTCCCAGTCCCTGGACTCTGATCATGGAGGGGGCGGCTGTTTGCTATCACCAAAATCCATACTTACCTGCATTTATATACCTTTCCCTGCCCAGCAAGTACATCAAAATGATTCATGAATTCAGACGCAACATTCAGCCTTGTCCCCATGCTGCATTGCACTTACTGAAGGCACTTGCTTCTCAGCCAAAATTAACAGGCTGAAGCTCTTGGAATCTTCCGGTGCTAGCGTGAACTGGCTCCCAGCAGCAGCAGCTGTGGCCTTCCCAGATGTTGGACTAGCCTACTGAGACGTCCGTCCTGGTACCACATGGGATTCACTGCCTCGGGAGGTTGGAATGCTCTCCTGGAGTGTGTACCGTGCGTTCTCAGCCAGAGATGAAGGGGATGGGGTTTCCCACATTGCCAGACTGCTTGGGTCCAGACATGATGTGACAAACGATCGCGGGCCCTCTCACTGTACCATCTAAGGTGCCACCCCCAAAATTTGACGGCCCTTCCTGGGTTTCTGGGCTCAGCAGGTTTAGACGCCTGAGTAACTAGAGAAGGAAAGGCTACCAGAAGAATGTCCTTTGCCCGTGGAAGTGGAAATTGCCCCTGGTCCCTTCTTTGCTCCTTGGAGCAGGCAAATACAGGGGGAGGTTGTGGTTCGTTTCTAATGTCTGCTGGGGTAACTGTCAAAACAAGATTCCCACCCCCTGCCAGTGCAGGAGAGGCTGGGGAAGCTTAGATCTAGCCCAAGGAACCTCCTGACAGAACTCCAGATGCCAAGCGTGTATGTGTCTCAGTAATGACCATTTGGGTTGTTCCACCATCTGAAATCCAGTCAGCTGGGGTTCTAGAGTAAGGGAAACAAAGGAGTTGGTTTTGGAAGATGGATCTTAATAACCTTGGCCTTGTAACCTTTCTAATTAAGGTCCTGAACAATGATCTGCATTTATCCCCCCTGGAGGGACAAATGTCTACCCCTCTGAGGTATGATAGAGATAGACCGTATTCTAGTCCCCAAGTTACAACATCATGACCGGCTATCCTCTTATACTGGGTTGCAGTGGAATGCAGCCCACATGGCTGTCCTTGGACTTGAGAGATGGGCATCTGAGTAATAATGGCATCATACTTGAAGTATAAGAGAAAGCGTACATATTGATGTTAGGTGGTAAAAGGGATAGACTTGGTGAACACTTAATAGCTCTTTGCTGTGAATTTAAACATCAGTGTGGGCGTATCCTAGATGCATCTGTGTCTTCCCACCCTAGAAATGAAAGTACCTTGAACTTGCTTTCTCAGCTAATCTGTAGCTTGTGCTCAGGGGTAGTGGTAGCATCTTGAAGCAGTTCTAGGCTATGATTTTTTGGGGTGATGTTTCTGGCTGAGCTTTGTTCTGCCCCTGAGTGATTATTTGGGTTATATATTCCCTAATTCCTCTGTGATTAAATCCACTGGTCTCTGGTTGATATGGCTAATGTGGAAAAACACTTAAGATGGTCTGGCTATGTGTTCTCTGGCCTTGACAAAGCCCTGGCTTGGTTCTCTAGTTGGCTGGAGGCCAGCCTGCCCCTTCAGGCCAGTGTGCCCCCGGCTCTTAGCTCAAAAGCTGGGATCCTCCTGCTGTCTAACCTGGGTACCTATACATCAGTCACCTCTGTATGGTCCTGGCTGGACCTTCTCATGAAACTTCCATGGGTATAGGACCTTACTTCATCTTGAAATGGAAAAGCTGTGTATTCAGTATCCCTCCTAACCCCCAGGCTCCAAGCCCTAACTGCACTTTGCTTTTTACCTGGAGTAAAGCTTCCAGGGAGTATAGGAACTGGATATCCCTCTTGTCCCCGACCATTCTGGGTTTCTGGGCTCTTCTGGTCCAGAGGCCTCATTGCTGCCTGTGTACTTACTTGATGGCGCAAACCTTGGCTGCAAGATGCTGAGCCCTTCTCCAAACCCAGACCGGGGAGAAGTGGTCTAGTCTGGCACCCCCCTTCCTGGGCTCCTGGGGACTGTGAGAGGTTTGGGCACTAAGAATCCAGTACTCTCTTCCTCCCTTCCAGGAGACTGGGACCCTGACAGACTTGCCCTTCTCCCTCTAGCTCGGTATGCTTATTCTCTCCAACTTCCTAAGCTCCTACTCAGGTCTGTGGCTGGATTTGATCACTCCTGTGTTTGAGGACTTCCATGCTAGGTGGGGTGAAAGATCACAGCAAATTTAATAGCTGGTGTGGACTTGATGGGCCAGACTCGGAATAAAGCCTCCAGTGAGAACACTGAATGAGCTCCTTTTTGTAGACCCAGAGGCAGGGGGAAGTCCTGCACAAATTCTCCACCATGGCTTGCCTTCTGTCTGCCCTGGTTACTACAAGGGCTCCCTAACCTGTCTCTGGGTTTCCTCTCTCGATCCCTGCAATGTTTGCCATATTTCCGGTGTAGTCGACTTAAGCGCTCACCGGTGTGTTTCTTCCCGATGGAGCCTGTGGCCCCTGGTGAGAACACAGCTGTTCTGTTCAGGAGCACCCTGGTCTCCAATAACTGGTCCTTTCAGGAACGACTCTCCTGCCCCTCTGCCTTGTTGGGCTGTTCCCTCGGCCTCAAAGCCAGGGCAGCCTTGATGCCAAGGAGACCGGAACAGTGATGCTTACCCTTGGCTGGGGGTGTAGTTTGGGAAGATGGAATTCCCTCCTCCAGATGGAGGAAAACAGACTGGCAAATTCTCTCGTGTCCCCAGTCCTGGAAGAGCCTCTCCCCAGGCTGCCATGCTCCCAAGTGGCTGCCGTGCCTCAGCTCAGGGAGACTCGCAAAGGGGAGGGGAATGAAATGGTCTTATCCAGAGGAGGGCCCCAAGATGACTAAAACGGACCCCGCTCTTAGGAACACCCTAAGTGCTTTGTATGCATGATCCCGATAACCCCACGGGAGGTGCTGTGGTCTCACAAACAAGGAGATTGAGGCCCAGAGAGGTTAAGCCATGTACGTCTCTACAGCTGAAAAGTGATAGAACCGAGATTTGATTTCAGAAGGTTTGGTCCTAGGTATTCATGCTCCTTGGAGACACAGAACCAATACGATAGGGAGCTTTATTTTGAGGGACTGGTGCACACAATCATGGAGATGGAAAAGTCCCATGATCTGCCCAATGGTGACTCAGTATGGCTGAGTGCAGTTCTGGTCCCCAGCAGAGGGCCTGTAGACCCAGGGGAAGGGGTGGGGGCTAGTCCTGGTCAGAGTCCAGAGGCCTGGAAACCAGGAGTGCTGCTGTCCAAGGCCAGGAGATGGACGTTGTAGGTCAAGCAGACAGCACATTCGCCCTTTCTCTGCCTTTTCAGGCCCGTGAGGGGTTGGATGGTGCCCACTGGCATCAGTGAGGGGGACTGTCTTTGCTCAGTCTACAGATTCAAAGGCTGAGCCCTTCTGGAAATGGTCTCACAGACACACCCAGGAATGTTTTACCAGCTATCTGGGCATCCCTTAGCCCAGGCAAGTTGGCGTAAAATCAGCTGTCACAGGTGTTCACTTCCCCCATATTATGAATTCAAACCTATAGCCCCATTGATAGAATTTTACAGTGAATGCCCATATATTAACATCTCAAGCTTGTTGGATCATGTAGCTGTGTCCCCCCACCACCCCTCAGCGTTGTTTTTGATGCATTTTTTTAAAAGATTTTATTTGACAGAGATCACAAGCAGGCAGAGAGGCAGGCAGAGAGAGTGGGGGGGAAGCAGGCTCCCTGCTGAGCAGAGAGCCCAATGCGGGGATCCATCCCAAGACCCTGGGTCCATGACCTGAGCCGAAGGCATAGGCCTTAACCCCCTGAGCCACCCAGGTGCCCCTGTTTTTGATGCATTTAGAAACAAGTTATAGATATTTGTATACGTCCCCTGAATCAAGAATATTAGCGAGAATTTAATATTTACTTTGTTCTTTTGATGTAAAAGTGACATGAGCAGGGCTCTTTCTGTACACAGGTAGCACAAAACAGACTAGGTGGCCCTTTTGCAAATGTCTGCTGAACAGGAGGATTGGGGGCTATGCAGGTGGATGACCCACCCGCCCCCTGCCCCCCTCCCTCCATGAAAGGGGCTCACGCTGAGTGCAAAACTGAGCAACATTCAGGAACATGTGAGTGAAGGGGAAACATGAGGGTGAGGCTGCCCACAGAGGGGGAAATCAGGGAAGGCTTCACAGAGGAGGTGTTGGGTAGTTTAAAAGTAAGACGTGGGCAACTAGTGAGGAACAGTCCTTCAGGTAACTAGTGAGGAACTAGGGCAACTAGTGAGGAACAGTCCTTCAATCCTTCAGTCCTGCTGGCCCAGCCTGTGCCCTAAGGTCCCCAGTCAGCCTTGTTCTTGGTGGCCCCTCCGTCAGGGGCTCCAGGCCTCCCAGACTGCGCAAAAGCAGGGAGATGTGAATGGGGGGTGCCTTATGTAGCTGCAGGTGGCCTGGTGTGGTATGAGACTTTTTATGGCTGTAACAAACCGCAAACTTTGTGGCTTAAAACACTATTTTCTTAACAGCGCTGGAGGTCAGAAGTCTGTCATGGGTGTGATTGGGCCAAAATGTAGCATTGGTGGGGCTGTGTCTCTACGGGAGACTCTTTCCTTGCCTTTTTCAGCATCTGCAGGCTTCCAGCATTTGGGGGAGCGTGGCCTTCCTCGGTCTTTCTCACGTGCCTCTGATACGGCCTCTGTTGTCACTTCTGCCTTCTCTCCCTCCTTCACTTCTAAGGACGCTTGCCACATCGGACCTACGTAGGTAATCCCAATAATCTCTCCATCTCAAGATCCTCAATCGTGTCTGCAAAGTGCCTTTTGCCAAATGAGGGGACACTGACATGGTCCCCGGGATCGGGATGAGGACCTCTTCAGAGAGGCACTGGGTGGCAGGGACCATCAGGGCCATGGAGCTGGGCTTGGCCTGAGGCTTTGGGGAGGGGTCAGCCTTGGATGGTCTTGGCAGAGGGAGGAAGGGCTGGGGCGAGCGAGAAGAAGCCCTCCTGCCTAGGCCTGGAGGAGAGCCCAGGAAGTATGTGCCAAGTGAACAAATGGTGAGGTGAGCCTGGCTGGTGGCCGAGTTCAGGGGCCTTCAGGGAACAGCCTCTCTGCTGAGCCAGCTTTACCTGGGAGGGGGCCTGGGACTGCAGGGGGCTGGGAGTGGGTGAGAGGGTTCTCCTGGGAGACCCTAGCGCAGCGCGAGGGTTAAGACAAGTCTATTACTGTTTCCTTGTCACTCTGTCACCCATCCAATGGCCGTTGATAGTAGTTGAATGAGAATTGATGGGGAGATAGATTTAATTAACCCCAGTGTCAGCAGCTGCTGGGCTACCCGTTTGCGTGTTAATAGAGTGGCTGCTGGCCCTCTCCTGGGCTTTGCTGGGAGCCCAAGGCCAGTGGAGCAATTGGGCTTGTCAGCGGAGTGGCCCAGCAGAGGGAAGCAGGGGCCCAACGTGGGCCAGCCTGCCCCCAACCCTCCTCCTCTGAGAGCAGGCAGTCACCTTGTCAGCCTGCCTGCCCCCTGGATCTGCTCCCTTGTCTAGAGCTCCAGGAAGGTGAGGGTGAGAGCCCAGAGCCCCCTGCAACTCCCCTAAATTTGACTCTGTTCTTTATGTTAATTCCAGTTAACCCAGTGTCCTACTAGTTTCAGGTGCCCTGGCCCATTCTTGGCAACCCCCCAGTTGCTGGCCTGTGCCTTCTGTGTGCTGTTCTTCCTTCAGGCTTCACTCTACCCTCTCCCTCTGTTTTCCTGGACTATGTGTACCCCCCCTCACTCTCCTCTGGCCCTTGCTCAAAGCCTGCCCCCCACAGCGCCTCCAGCCTCCCATCCCCCATTCCTGACCCACCACTGGCTTTCTCCTCCTTCCCTGCTGGGCTGTGTCCCACCTGCCCCAGGACTGGCCTTAACCTCAGTCACCAGTCAACTGGGAGCATGGCCAAGGAGGGCCTGTGGGATGTGGTCCCGGGAGGCTCAGGAGCCCCTACGCAGCCACGCTGCTTTGAATGATAGTGGACCCCATCTTCCCGTTCTGGAAGACACAGGCTTGGACCAGTAGTGATCCTGGTGGGCAGCTAGTACCTGGGGCCCAGGATCTGGACTCTTCTGACTCTGTCTCCTCCCACAGGGTCCCACCATGGGTGATCGGTAATGAGGTGACACTAGGGGAAGGACTCTGTCCTTTGTACTCTTTTGGGCAGTAAACTCCGTAAGGACAGGAACCCTGCTGGCTTCACCATGGCTGTGTGCCCAGCACACAGTAGGTGCTCCATAATTATGAGTTAAATAGACACCCTGGTAAGGCCTGCCCCAGGGCCTGAACACGGAGGGCCGTGGACCTCTCAGGAAGACCTGGGTGATGGTCACGGCCAGAGGGGACTGGCTGCCTTGGAAGGGAGAGTTCAGTCTTAGCAAGCCCCAGCTGTCTGCTCAGTCTGCCTTTATGGCTCTATGACCTTGGGCAAGTCACTTTAGTACCCAGAGTTTGTGGGTATAAAAATATACCTCACAGGTGTGACCCAGGATTCAGTGAAATGCCAAGTGAGCCAGACCCCAGACACTTGCCTGGTCAGTAACAGCCCCATGTCCCCGGGACCTGGTACCCTCATGATAGCTTTGACAGGGAGAAGGCTTTAGAGCCTGAAATCTGGAGGCCACCCAGGCTCTGAGGACCCCAGGCCACTCCTGCTGAGGGAAGATCTGCTCCTCCTGCCTGTCACCATAGGACGCGCCTCTGCACCGGCTCTGAGAGGTGTTTGAGGATTGACAGGCTACTAAATACAGAACACCCCCCACATCCTGTGACTTTGGCCCTAAGCCTGGGCACGGCTCTTAAGGTTCAGGGAGCAGGCCTGCGGTTCCCACTGGCCACTGCTTCCTGGGGTGGCCGGGCCCCCGGGAGGGTCTACATGGACTGCGGGCAGGCGTGCGGGCCTGGGCCACGTGGGCAGCCAGCCACCCAGCGTCCCGTCTGGCGGTCTCCATCCTCGCTTCACACCTCCACTGCCTTTCATTTTCAGCTCTGATTGGTTTTCTTGTTTTAACACATACCCCAGGCCCTGTCTTTGACCCCGGTGATGGATTTAGCCGCTCTCTGGGACTCCAGCTGCCAAGCTCGTCTGGAGCTGCTGGGGGTGGGGGAGGGAGACACGGTGGTGGAAATTATCCTCCGTGTTCTGGGCCCAGCGGGGTGGGGGGGCACCCTCCCCAGAGCCAGGAGGCAGCCCATGACAGAGCAGGAAGGGAGGCGGGAGCTGTCAGGCTCTGTCATAAGCGATGGATTTTCCCTCTGTGGGCCTCCAGGTTCCCTCCCATGCAGGGAAGTACAGCAGTTAGGGACCACTCATCTCTAAGACACGGAGAGTCCGAGTCCTTGGATAAATGGGACATTGATTTTCCTTCATGCCTCTGGATGGGCCCCCAGAGAACACGCCAAGAGCTAGCACTAAATTGTTGGTGCCCTGCTGGGCCCGGAGGGAGCCACACGGAGCCCTCCACCCAGGTTCTTGTACGGAAGATGGTAGATGACAGGTTGAGGGCGGCTGTACCCCAGCCACGGGGACGGGGTCTTTTGGCCCATCAGATGTTTGGTGTGCCCAGTGCCCTGTTTTATTTGGGTCCATCCAGATGTTTACTTTTTAAGCAGGGGTCTGCAATTGCTGTCTGTGAGCCTGGAGAGGAGGGGGCTGGTAAGATGGGGCCGGGGAGGGGGAATGGGGAGAGGGGCTTTAAGGTTGCTTGTTATCTCTCTCCTCCCGATTCCATCCTGCCAGCTTTGTGCTCAATATGTTCTTAAGTTTTAAAGTTTTAATATGTTGTCACAGATGACCCAGTGCAGTGATAAAGGGAGGAGTTGGCACAACACATATTCATTAGACATTTGTTATGGACTCATTGTCTGTGGTCCCATCCTTCCCAGTTCTAACCGCCGACCGGACTGCATTTGGAATTAGGGCTTCTAAGGAAGTACTTAAGGGGAAATGAGCTTGTGAGGCTGGGGCCCTGATCCTAGAGGACTCGTGTTACAAGTCTTCTTACAAGAAAAGACACCAGAGAACTTGTGTCCTGCCCCCGCACCCCCTTGCACACAGTGAGGAAAGGCCACGGGGAGGACATACCCAGAAAGGGGACATCTGCAAGCCAGGAGGAGCTCTCACCAGGAACCCACTCGGCAGTGCTCAATCTCAGACTTTCAGCCTCCGGAACTGGGAGAAAATCAAGGTCTGTTGTTTCGGCCACCTGGTCTACGGGGGGTGGTTTCAGCAGCCGTGTGTGTGTGTCTCTCTCTCTCTCTCTAATTAGGATCAGGCGCTCCCCTCCCTGTATCTTGCTGCTCTAGGAGACTTGCAGGCATCATTCATTCTGCTGGTTGTCTTCTAGTGAAGGGAAACCCACGTATCAATACACCCGTCCTGCTCTGGGCACCATGTCTCCCAGCACCCAGGGGCTCACGCTGTACTTTCTCCCCCTCCATCGGACACGACCCCCCCCCCCCAACCCCATCAATTCAGGCTCTGCACGGGAGTCTGAGTAACCCCTCCGTGGGGAGTCAGGAGCCCAAGTTGTTCTTACTCTGCCACCAGCCGGCCATTCGGCATTGGGCGAATTCCCCATCTGTGAGGACCTTCTGTGGTGGCAGATTGCAGTGCGATGTTCACAGGTGTGACCCTGGGCGGTAGGGGCCTGTGAGGCCTGTTTCCGGCAAGTGAGCTGGGCCCAGCCGGGTCTCAGGGTTGAGTGCCTGGCCGTGCAAGCCGTGTGATGAGGTGGTGGGGAGCACTGCCTCAGCTCCCAGTGCGCAAGGAGGAAGAAGCTGGCCCCCTGCCTCCCATCAGCCTGGAGGGGATGACCCCCTCCCCTCCATAATCTGGCAGCTGCCCTGGGCAGCCCCCATCCTGTGTTGGGCCAGAGGAATGAGTCTGATGACCGGGCCTTCTAGGCCAGTTCTCCCTCTAACTGTGGGACTTCTGGAGAGCCCCTCTGATGGCCATTGCCTCATCCTTCAAGCCGGGATGGGGATGATGTATGGCGTGCAGGGTGGTTATGAAAGCGGTTCGTAAACCATACAATGGAATGTGGGCACTTTCTTCTTTTCAGAACCCAAGGCAGTGGGGCCTGGACCTCACCCGGAATCTGTTTGGCTCATCCCCTCCTTGCGACAGGGCCTCTGGCAGAGCCTGAGGTAATCACCGCGGCGCTGGGGCTCAGCCCTCACCCAGAGGCTAAGCTCTGGACTGGGGATGCCCGTGAGCCATCACACGTTCCTCCTTCCTGGGGTCTGGCCAGAGAGGCCAGTTATGTACCCCTGAGTTGGCAGAGAACCCAGAAGGGAGTGCCGGGCTTTTCTGAGGGCTCCGGGCCTCTAGAAACTGGAGAAATGGGAAGGACAGGGAGGCCGAGAAACCTTCCTGGAGGAGGGAACACAAAGCTAGGGTTTGAGGGACAAAGAGGGGGACTCCAGGTGGAAATGGGGGAAGCAAGCGCGTTGTCCCAGCTTGCCTGGAGATGAAAGTATATGTGTCTGCTATCAGAGTTGAGCAGGGAGAGGCTGCTCTTCAAGCCCTGGGGCCTTAGGTGGGGGGTGGAGTCTCAGGCCTGGAGGGCAGCTGCCCCTCAGCAGGGCTGTCCCTCTATCGCTTGTGCAAATGGGCTAGTCCTTGTCTCTACACCCTGGCCCCTCAACTGCCCTCTTCAGGAAAAGGCTGTCTTCCTCCCCTGCCCCTTCTTGGGTCACCTGTACAGATCTTGCCAGAAACCTGCAGTGCATGTCCATAGAAATTGGCTAACATCAGTGAGTAAGAACTAGTCGCAAAAGCAGATCATTTAGGAAGATGAGCTACTGAAAGGAACAGCTAAAGGCATTGCCCGTGGCAGCATCGGGGCAGCCGAACCGAGGGCGGGCTCAAGGAAGGAGGCCATTCTCATTAAAGCCCATTGGCACCATCTGACTCGTTGACTTCGACAAAAATGAAAAATCATTTTTTAACAAACCTTTTCGCCTAACCCAAATCCTTCCTATTGCACTGGAAGTCTGTCTCCTGTTATCCTGTTCCTGGGACCAAGTTGGGGGGTGTGGGCCATGATTCTGGGGGTTCCTCTGAGGCCCCCAGGGCTGACAGTGGGGGTGTCGTCCCTCCCCTGAGCTCGCGGCTAACATGGCGGAAGATTGTCCTTTGGTCTCCAGTCCCTCAACCCTGATGAGCCCCAAGGGAGAGCCCAGAGCTCCGACCCTGCGGGGGGCCCGGGCCATGCTGGGACAGTGAGGGCCCAGGGTGTGTCCCAGGCCACACCACCCGGCTTCAGTCCTGGCTCTCCAAAGGCAAGTTCTGGAAGCCCTCATGGCTGCCTCACACCCTGGGGCAAGACGGGACTGTGAACCCTGCAGCTTCTCCGCTTTCCCAGAGGCATGCACGACAGGGCGCCCGCTTACACGCGGAGCCTGGTGTGTGAGAAGCACTTTATCCATGCAAGCCGTTTGTTATCTGCATTTTGGTGTTGCAGAAGTTTATAAAATGGTAGTGTAGTAACTCCTGGATACAGAAGGAATCTGAAAGAGCTCCTTCATTTTGTACAGAGAAAGCGGGTTCTGAAAACCCGAGACAAAGGAGTCTGAGAAGAGCCTGCAAAGTGCTCCTCAGTCCTCCTCCCCCAGCAAACAGAAGGAGCAGGGACACTGGGGGGCGACTTCAGAGCCAGAGCAGGCCTGGGCCCCTGGGAGAGCAGCAGAAGGGAGGAGGGAAGGAAGCAGGAAGCAGATGCCAGATGCCAGGGGCCTGGTAGGAGAGGAGGGAGCTGGGCTGCCCCCCTCCCCATTCAGAGGGCACTCTGGGCTTCGAAGCGTGGGGCAGGAAGTGCCTGTGAGGCAGGAAGCAGCTGGTGATGTCATGTGTTGGCATCCTAGCTGTAGGCCTGGAAGCCAGCTAGGCGAACGGACCTTCCTGGGGGACCATACCCTCAAAGGTATTCTGAAAGGCCGTGGGTGTCTGGAACCCCAAGGCTGCAGGGTGACTGAGCCGCAGCTAGGCCTGGGGGGTGTGGTTCCTGTGACAAGCTAATGCTGGAGTCCCACCATGCATCCTGGACACCAATGTGTTCTGGGGTTCTGGGGGTGAGTGAGGCCCAAAGGGACCAGAAGACCAAGGTGTTTGTTTTGTTTTGTTTTGCTTTGTTTTCCCAGAAATCACCACCTCTCCCAGGCTGCCTTACCCCGAACTCATCCCCAGTCCTGGCTCTGCTGCAGGGAGCTCTGGGCCCTGTTACATCCACGGAGATCAGAAGGCCCCTGGTGCTGTGGACTTCGTCTCTGTTACCGTGCTAGCACTGGGCCCAGAAATGAATTTGGGGCTCCCAGACAGTGGGTAAGGAAGAGAGAGCATGTGTCTGAGAAGCACAATGGGAGACCCAGGATTTCTACTTAGTAGGGATTTAGGGGCAGCAAGGTGTCAGAGAGGGAGGCCAGGCCTTGTCTTGAGGCTGTGTTTGCATTTGAAGGTGACCTTGAACTTTCATAGAATCCAAGGCTACAGCCAAGTGATCTGTTCCAGCCTTGTTCCCGGGCCAGAAGTGGCTAGGTAGCTCCCAGCCTGGGCATGGATCTTTGAGTCCTGGGCAATCTGCTGTCTAGAAAATTCTCTGTGAGCTCAGTTTTCCTCCTTGTAATTGTCCCAGCTGGATCTCATTCAGCCAACTGGAGCCAAAAGGCCTCCATGCTCTCTGTTCTCTGGACAGCCCCGCCACCATTAGTGTCAGCAGTCTGTCCCCTCAGGTCAGCTCCAGGTGAACCATTCCTTGGAACCATTCCTCGCCAGGAGAACAGCATGGAGCAGAGCAGAAACAGTTTCCTGGGTGTTCGCGGAGGGGTACCCTAAGAAGTTTCTTCCACAGCCGGGCATATCTGGAATTTGCATGACTTTTTCCCTTTAGACGACTGCTTTTAACCAACCTCTCTCCAAGCTCTGCGTATTTATGCCCCTCCCCCCTGTGCAGGGTTTTCCATATACCCTCTTAACCCTGTTTTAAGCTACTGATATCTTTTTGTATCTTGATTCCAACATCCCATTGTATTAGCTTTCTCTTCTAGCCTGTGTCTTCTCTAAATCTGATAAGTAGCCTTCTGTGCCTTTATCCAAGCCACTGATAAGAGCATTAAACAAGACGTGGTCAAGTTCAGAGAAAGCCCCGTAGCCTCTAGAGAGCCCTCCGATTTGATATCGATTCACTAATTAGTCTCCTTGGACATAGTTGTTCAATCAGCTATGGATCTGGCTAGCATCCTATGCACAGGGAAGTCTGAGAGTCTATACCAACTGTCTTCCTCAAACCCAGAAGGGCTAGTCTACAGCAGTCTTCTGACTCATCTGTCCAGGACCAGCAAAGGTGGAGACTGAGAAGGTTTGGCATGACCTTCTCCTGGCGAATCCAGGCTGGTTGCTGTTGCCCATGTACCTTTGAATAATTGTTTCCAAATTACCTCCTTAGACATCCGTACTGGGATGAAACTAGCATAAAATTAATTTGTCTAACATTTCTAGAATCTGTCTTTCTCTTCTTGGGAAAACTGGGATATTTATTGACCTCTTTTTGCCTGTCTTTTGTTTCCTGTGATTTGTCAAGGATTGCTGTTTCAGGTACTGGAAACATGTCCATTAGTTCTTCTAGAAGCTTCAAAGATAACTTTCTTGTGCTAACAGACAAACTTGTTTAAAGCAGCTCACTGCCTGAACACCATAAAGGAAAACTGTCCTTGTGTTTGACTATGTAAACATCCTACCTAGGAGAAAAATAGCTCTCCAAAACAAGCCAATTACAAATATGTTTGCCACAAATATCACACGAGACTAATTTTTCTATCATACAAGCAGCTCTTAGAAATCGATTTTTAAAAAAGTAGAAAATGAGAGGCTATGAATAAGCATTCTATAGAAAAAAACACAAAAGGCTAAATAACATATGAAAATACAATTACTCTCACATAATGTGAAAAGGCAAGGATAAATCTGTATGTTTACAGATTAGCAAAAGTTAAAATTTGACAAAGCCTAGTGCCAGCAAGGACACAGAGAAATGGGCACCTGCATACATGCTTAACGAACGTGTAAATCGCAGCAATATATTTAAAGGATAGTCTGATAAGACCATCGAAAATGTAAATGTGTTTGTTTGGTCTTCAGGGTTTTGATCACATATCTCAAACACATATGTACGAGGATATTTATTGCAAGATTGTAAAGTCATTAGAAACAGAGATTGTCACCAGGCAGCTGGTCACATTGACACGGCCAGAAAATAAACTATTCAGTCATTGGACAGGAGAAAGTAGACCCACCTAGGCTGATCAGGAAAGAGCTTTGACACAGTAGGTAGAGTAAAGGGTGCAGAACCGTCTGGAGGCATGATTCTATTTGTGTAAAAAATGTATGTGTGTTTGTGTAGCTATATATTCATAGAAATATCTTGAAATATCTTGAAGCTACAAATATCTCTGGAGAGGATGACTGGGGTTTAGAGAAGGGGAGAGAAATTTTATCTTTGTATTGTATCTCTGTATATGGTTTTCATTTCTTTATCCATACCAACTGTTGTTTTTATAGTCTTTTGTATTTGTTTTATATTTGTTCTTATAGTCTTTTAAAAATTGCTGCTTTGTCTCTGGCTGTCCTTACCATCCAGGTGTTCACCAAGAGCATGTGTATTGGGCTCCCAGTCATTCTCCCTGATGGAGAAGAACCCCAGACAGGGCTCAAAGCTCTTCCTTTCTCTGTCCTGGTTGAACTCACCACCACCCCAGGCTCTGAATGTGGTTAAAAGTCCTGTTGTTGCCTTTATTTGTTTTTCTGTTATTTCGGTGAAGTTTTTTCACCTCAATTTCTCCCCATTCCGGGCACAATCATTTAAATTTTAGGTTTATTTCAAACCTTTTGTTTCCTGTTGTTAGCTGTATTTCTCCTTCTATCCTCTGCCTACGTCCCTGGTAAACCTTAATTGATATTTTAGAAGTCTCTCCATTTCTTCTTTGATATCTTCTTTGTTTTCCTGGGTTAGAATCAGGGCACGGGATGTGGGACCATATCCATCTCTGCTCAGAAAGTTTTCATCTCCGCTTTCTTGAAGTGAAGGATATCTTTATTCAACACAAATCCATCAGGCACCTGGGGACTAGGGAGCCACAGTGGGTATTAGAGGGAAGCCAGCCCTCAAAGGACTCCACCGGAAGCAAAGTGCATGCTGATGAATCATAATGCAGATTATTTAAAATTTCATTGTCCTCAGTAATGCTCCAACACACCCTTGACTTCCCTTGCAGACACTGAAATCTCCTGGGGGGCGGGGGGCAAGGAAAATGGACCATTTGGCCTGCTTCCCCCATCCCACTCTCAATCTGATTGTGATGCTGTGTTGATCATTTGAAAGGAAAGGGGGTTCCCATTCTGGTTCTTAGGAAACCTCAGGGCACAAAGAGTGGGTAATTGGTAAGGACATGACTGTTCCTTTTCAGTTGGGGGTTAGAAAACAGAATGATTAAAAGCTCTCTGAGCTTGGGAGAAAGTGTGCTTGTGTGTGCGTGCGTGTGTGTATGTGTGTGTGTGTGTGCGCGTGCGCACGCATGTGGCCACCCATGTGGGGAACCTGAGTGTGAGCACGAGGGAAAGTATGCACGCTCTCGTGAACCTGCAGGTAGAGAGGGTGCTGTAGGAATGTGGGGAGAGTCCAGGGTCCCTTCCCCCACTAACATCAGAATTGCAGTAATCGAAGATTAAGTGCTGCTGACCCCAGGAGACAAGCAGCTCTGTTTCCAAGGGAACCGCATGGCTCAATCAAGTCCCCTGAAAGGGAGGGTGAGCCAGATGAAGCAGCCCTTCCACCCCTTAGAGCAGCAGTTTGCACAGCAGAACCCTGAGCCCCACTTGATTCAGCCTGCCGAGGGACCCTGGGCAGGTCACTTACCTCCAGGCTGAATTTTCACTGGCAAGGATGCTGGGGGAGGGGCTGGCGTGGTTGCTGCAGGCCCTTAGCAGGCACCTGGTCCTAGGAGGAGTGGGGCTGGTGGCTAGGGAACTTGGCTCTCTCCCACCATGCCACGCCCTGCCCAGGTCTCTGAGTGACGTTGAGATCCTACCTTTTCCTCTATGGGTGCTGCTTCTCCATTTGTACAATGAAAGCTCTGGACCAAGTCTCTCTAAGGAACACAGCCATCCTAGGACTCTCTCCTGAGAAAATTCCCCTTTCCTGTCCATTCCAGACCCCCTGCCCAAAAGTGTGAGTGGAATGAAGGACCTCAGACTGCCATTCTGCTGGCAAATCTGGCCCTACCCGATCGCTCCAGCTGGGCCACCTTCATAGTGACCAAGTCTTCCCCATCTTTAGGACTAAGGAGTCCTAAAGGCCAAAGGCGATTTTTCTCAGCAGCTTCAAGTGAAAGCAAAGATGCGAGTTGAAGTACCAGGAAGGTTCGGAGCTGAGAGGAAGGTAAGAAGGGTCCCCTCACTTCACAGCCCTTTAGTAGGGCCACTGGAAAGTCAAGAGGAGAACCCACCTTCTGTCCAGGGAACCCTGACCCATGGATCTATCCAACCTGCACAGAACCCCCAGAGGGCAGTTCAGAATCCAGTGGTGGTCCAGAGACATGAGGCAGTGCTATGGAGCGGGAAGAGCCTGTGCAATCCGGCCAGCTGGTTTCCCTTTCCAGTTCTTCTGCTTCCTGGTGGTGTGACTAGGCACAGGTCCTTGAGCCTCAGCCCCCTCATGTGTAAACCAGCAATAATAAAACCCATATCACAGGGTGATTGGGAGGACAAGAGAAGATAGATAAGGAAGTACCTAGAAGAATGCCTGATGCATGGTAAGTACTCACCAAATGGCATACTTTCTATTAAAAAGTGTTTTTATAGATCATACAGGTCAATGGTTCTTAACCCTGGTTGCACATTAAAACTACTAAAGGAGCTCCTAAAAAATGCCCAGGTCTGCCCCTAGGACATCCTGAGATGGGGTCCATCCTTCAATATTTAAAATGCTCCCCCAGAGATTTCCGTTTTGACCCTAAGGGAATAATAGGAACTGAATTTACCTCTCCATCTTAAACAGCTAGAAATCTGGGCAAAATACAGGATGTGATGGTTTTCAGACATTGAACAACAGGCATGACATGATCGTAATTGCTTAGAGAAAGGAAACAAAGAAGGTGAGCCCTACAATTTCATCAACTTACCACTCCGAGTTAAGGAAACAAAGGTGACTAGAATTTGAGTATTTGAGAGGGGAGAGCTGCAAAGAGAGCTGCCAGGCATTGCAAGAGGGTCCTCGGGTCTTTGGTTAAGAACTCATCAGAGCACATGTGAAAGAAAGCTACCAGGAAAGGAACCACTAGAATGCAATGGACTGAACAATTTCCAGAGCTGAGACAGAGCTGGGAATTGCTCATCAACCAAGCCAGAGTGGGAAAACCTTATAATACAGAAGATATCAGCTAGAGACTCCAGAAAGGTATCATCTTAGTTGTAGGGCTAGATTAGCCCTAGAATAAAGGGTGCTCTGAAATCACCCTAAAAGAAATAAAATAACCCTTGAAAGGATTCAACTATTTTTGTTTTGTTTTTAGAGATTTTATTTATCTGACAGAGAGAGACAGCTCAAGTAGGCAAAGCAGCAGGGAGAGGGAGAAGCAGGCTCTCCACTGAGCAAGGAGCCCAATACAGAACTCGATCCTGGAACCCTGGGATCATGACCTGAGCCAAAGCCAGCCACTTAACTGACTGAACCACTTAGGCGCCCAGGATTCAACAATTTTCAAGTAACTTACTTATGTTCCAGAGCCTAATTTAGGTATATTTATAGGAATACATAAATACCAGCGCCCAGCAAGTTTAAATTCACAATACCTGGCATCCAACTGAAAATTACCAGATGCATTAGTTTTCTATGGCTGCCGTAACAAATTACCATGAACTCAGTGACTTCAAATAGTGTTCATTTACTTTCTCACACTATCTGTGGATCATAAGTCTGGACACAATATAGCTCAGCTGGGTGCCCTGCTGATGGCTTCACATGACTGAAATAATAATGTCAGTTGGCTTAGTTCTCCTCTGGAGGTTGGGAATGTCTTTCAGCTTATCCTTAGTTCCTATGGTTGTAGGACTGAGGTCCCTGTTTCCATGTCAGCTAGGGGCTGCCCTCAGCTCCTTGAGGCTTCCCACATTTCTTCTTATGAGGCCCTCTCTGTCTTCAAACCGGCAATGGTGCATCAAGTTCTACTTATGCTCCGAATCTCCCTGACGTCCTCTTCTGCTCTTAAGGACTCATGTAATTATGTTGAGGTCACCTGGAAAACCCAATATAATCTTCCTAT
Organism: Lutra lutra; assembly: GCF_902655055.1. Taxonomy (NCBI): domain Eukaryota; kingdom Metazoa; phylum Chordata; class Mammalia; order Carnivora; family Mustelidae; genus Lutra; species Lutra lutra. Next base: position 33,197,524 of record NC_062291.1, on the reverse strand, counting down.
TTTAAGGCCAAATAATGAGTAAACTTAATTACGTCTGCAAGGCACCTTTTCCCATATAAGTTAATATATCCACAGCTCCCTGGATTCGAGCATAGAATCTTCTTGGAGGCCATAATTCTGCCAGGTATGCAATAAAGCAAGAAAATATGACCCATTCCAGGTGAAAATTCAAACATTAGAAATAGACCAGAAATGAGAGAACCAATTAGTGGACAAGGATATTAAAACAGCTATTGTGCATATGTTGCATACATTTAAGAAGATAGAGGAAAATATGGCCACGATGAAGAGAAAAGTAGGGAGGGGCTCCTGGGTGTCATAGTTGGTTAAGCATCAGACTTGGTTTTGACTCAGGTTGTGATCTCAGAGATGTGAGACTGATTCCCATATCAGGCTCCATGCTCAGCGTGGAATCTGCTTGGGTTTCTCTCTTCCTCTCCTGCTGCCCCTCCCCCAACCCTGTGCTTGCACTCTCTAAAATAAATCTTGAAATTGTGTATATATTTATATTTATAAATACACCCAAATGGAACTTTTAGAAATGAAAACTCAATATCTGAAATTTCATTGTATTTTTAATATCTGAAAATACACTGGGTATAATTAACCGCAGAGTAGGTGTTGCTAAAGAAAGAGAGTAAACTTGAAGACATAGCAATAAAACAATACAAAATGAAGCACACGGGGAGGAAAAACAGAAAAATTACAAAAGCTGTGGAACATTTTCAATCAATCTGAGTCAGAAAAAGAGGAAGCAAAGATTTTTTTAAAAAAATAATGTCCAGAAACTTTCCAAAAATTTTTAAAAGATTTTATTTATTTATTTGACAGACAGAGATCACAAGTAGGCAGAGAGGCAAGCAGAGAGAGGGGGGGAAGCAGGCTCCCTGCTGAGCAGAGAGCCTGATGTGGGGCTTGATCCCAGGAACCTGGGATCGTGACCTGAACCAAAGGCAGAGGATTTAAACCACTGAGCCACCCAGGTGCCCTGAAACTTTCCAAATTTGATGAAAACTATAAACCCCAGAATCATGAAACTTAAGGTTTGAACCAGAGTTCAAATCTGTATTCATGTGTAAGTCTTTGTATGGACATATGCAATGTCTTGGATAAATACTCAATAGTGGGATGGCTGGATTATATTTTCTCCAAGACTGTACCTTGTATATTCACCTCTTAAGAGTAGTTTTGTTTTTTTTTTTTTTTAAGAACAACCATTTTAAATTTTTAATGAAGTCCAACATATTAATTTTTTTCTCTCATGGGTTATGGTTTTGGTGTCATGTCTAGTGAATCTTTTGCCTAACTAAAGTGTATGTTTAACTGTCAAAAGTCTGCTGAAGTCTTTTCCAAATGGTTGTACATTTTATATTACCTCCCATAATGTATGAGAGTCCCACATCCTCCACATCCTCAAGTCAGACTTAAATTTTGGCCATTCTAATAGGTATGTAGTGGTACTTAATTGTGTTTTAATTTGCATTTTTCTAAGGACAAATGATATTGGACATTTTTTTCATGTGTTTACCCGATATCCACACATCTTTAATGAAATAGTGATTTCACAAATATCTTTTCCAAATTATTTGTTGTATTGTTTTCATATTCTTGAGTTTCAAGATCTCTTTATCCTAGATATAAGTCCTTTATTAGATAAATGCTTTGGAAAGATTTTCCTTAAGTCTGTGTCTTGTCTATTCATTCTCTTAAGAGTATTTTCTGAAGAAGAGACATTTTTAATTTTGGTGAAGTCAGATTTATCAATTTGTTCTTTTAGGATCATGCTTTTCATATTACGTCTAGCAAATCTTTGCCTAACTGAAGATAACAAAGATTTTCTTCTAAGTTTTCTTCTAGAAGTTCTATAGTTTTAGGTTTTACATTCAGGTCAATGATTCATTTTGAATTAAGTTTTGTATATATTTGTATGTGATATGGTTCAAAGGTTTTTTTAAATGTTGCATATTAATATCCAATTGTTCCAGTCCAATATGTGGAAAAGAATATCCTTTGTCTACTAAATTGCCTTTTTGCCTTTGTTTTGGAAAAATAAGTTTCCCATATGTGTGGTTCTTCTTCTGGACTCTCTGTTCTATTGAAGTATTGTCTTGACTACTGTAAGTTTAAAAAAAAATGTTATTTATTTATTTGACAGAGCACAAGCAGCGGGAGCTGCAGAGGGAGAAGGAGAAGCAGGCTCCCCAACTAAGCAGAGAGTCCCATGTGGAGCTCCATCCCAGGACCCTGGGATCATGATCTGAGCCAAAGGCAGCCATTTACTTGACTGAGTCACCCAGGTGCCCCGATTACTGTAGTTTTATAATAAATCCTGAAATCAGGTAGTTGTAGCTCTCCAATTTTGTTCTTTTTTTTCAAACTTTTTGGCTTTTTAAGATCCATTACATTTCTATGTAAAATTTAGAATGAAATTGTAAATGTCTACAAAAAAAACCTGATGAGGGCGCTTGGGTGGCTCAGTGGGTTAAGCTGCTGCCTTCGGCTCAGGTCATGATCTCAGGGTCCTGGGATCGAGTCCCACATCAGGCTCTCTGCTCAGCAGGGAGCCTGCTTCCCTCTCTCTCTGCCTGCTTCTCTGTCTACTTGTGACCTCTCTCTGTCAAATAAATAAATAAAATCTTAAAAAAAAAAAAAAACACCTGATGAGAACTTGATTGGGATTTCAGGCAACATATGGAACAATTTAGGGAGAATTAGTGTCTTAATGAGACCAAGTCTTCTGATTCATGAACATGGTATGTCTCTTCATTATTTAGGTCTTCTTTAATTTCTCTGGGCAATATATCATAGTTTCTAATGTACAGAAACTGAAATGTATTATTAAATCTATTTGAAAGTATTTAGTATTTTTCTTACTATTGTAAGTGGCTATTAAAAATTTGGATTTCCCCCTCTCTTTCAGTGATATATTGTGTATCAACTGTGCCATTTTATTTTATTCTTTTTTCCTTTTTCACAGAGAAATAAAGGACTAGGAAATAAAATAAAAATTTTGAATTTCCAATTTTTCATTCCTAGTACACAGAAATATCGTAGTTTTATAACTTGTTACCATGTTATTTGTCAATTCTAGTAGGACTTTTTTTTAATCTTTTAAAAATTTTCTACTTAGACGTGATCATATTATCTCTGAAGAAGATAGTTTTAATTTTTCCTTGCCAATCTGTATGTTTTCTCCCCTTGCCTGCTTTCACTGGCTAGGACTTTCATTACAGTGTTCAATAGAAGTGGCAAGACTAAAAATTCTCGCCTTGTTTCCAATATTAGGGGAAAACATTCGGTTTTTCACCATTAAATGTGATATTAGCTTTCACTTTTTTATAGATGCCTTTTCAGGTTGAAGAAGTTCCCTTTCATTCCTAGTTTGCTGAGAGTTTTCTTTTTGAAATAACGAATGAATATTCAATTTTCTTAAATGCTTTTTCTATATCAATTAAGATGATTATAAAATTTTTCTCTTTTAGTCTACTAAGTTGGTGAAATACAATCAGTTTTGAGTATTAAGAGGACCTTATTTTTTGGGATAAACTCCACTAGTCATGGTGTACCACCTTTCTTATATATTGCTAGATTCATTTCAATATTTTGTTAAGGTATTTTGATATTATGGATGTGGGGACATTGGACTATAGGTTTTCTTTATTATAATGTCTTTGATTTTGGTATCAGGGTAATGCTTGCCTTATAAAAGGAACTGAGAAGTGTTCCCTCTTCTACTTTGTGGAAGGGTTTCTGTAGAATTAATATTATTTTGTCCATAAATGCCTTATAGAATTTACCAGTGAAGCCATCTGGGCCTGTGGTTATCTTTTGTTTTTTTCATCTGATGTTATTTATTTGTTACTCTTAAAAAAATCTCAATTTTGACTAGATTCAGACTTAGAGGTAGAAGCTGTCAGGGAGGACAGCCCCTTCTCTTGGCAATCTATCTCTGGTGTTTTTCTTTGCCCTCCTTTATTCTCTTGGCCCTATGTGTCACATATTTTGCAGCCTCTTCGTGATTTTTCTTAGTACACTGTTTCTCCAAAACAATCCCAATGTTTGTGTTGGGTACTCCGTTACATGGAGTAACAAGATGCTGAATCTTGGGCACTTTGGCTCTAGGTTTCTTTCTTTGTTTAGGGACTTTCTTAAAACATACTGGCAGACATCTTCTCTCTGGAGAGATTGAAATATTTGCAGATTCTGCTAGCTCTTTTGGGTCCCAGGTGACAAGGTACAGTGGTATCAGTGAGTCCAGGAATATCTTCCCCCATCCCCTTTTTTAACAATGATTAAGTTGAGAATACTGAGATTGGCATGCACAATGAAACCTTGAACAGATTTCCACTTTCTTTCTCCAGTCCTCCATGATCTGTAACAAGAATGCCCCTTCCTCAGCAGCAGGTGGCTGTGGCCATGGGTCAAGACTCTCTGCTTCATGGGAAAGCCTTTTTTGTCATCACTGCCACTGATTTGACCATGTAATTCTTCCATCTTCACCCAGACCATTAGCAGCAACTTCTGTGGCCATCTGCTTTCATAAAAGGTATGAAGTTTACATTCACTGTCCACATCAATACCTTTCTGTCAGCCAGTACTGGGAAAGGATACTTTTCTACACTTCTGAGGTGCCACTAAAAAGAGCTGGGCCTGGAGTTATCTTTATGGGAAAAAAAAATTCAATTTCTTTCATAGATAGAAGGTAATTCAGGATATCAACTTCTTGAGTGAGCTTTGCTGATTTGTATCTCTGGAAGGAATTTATCCATTTCATCTAAGTTGTTGAATTTATTGTCATACAGTTGTTTTTAAAAATAGCATTCCTGGGGCACCTGGGTGGCTCAGTGGGTTAAAGCCTCTGCCTTCGGCTCAGGTGATAATCCCAGGGTCCTGGGATCGAGCCCGGAATCGGGCTCTCTGCTTGGCGGGGAGCCTGCTTTCTCCTCTCTCTCTGCCTGCCTCTCCACCTACTTGTGATCTCTGTCAAGTGAATAAATAAAATCTTTAAAAAAAAAATAGCATTCCTTGGGGTGCCTGGGTAGTTCAGTGGGTTAAGCGTCATGATCCTGAGGTCCTGGGATGGAGACCCTGGGTTTTAGCATTAGGCTCCCTTCTCAGCAGGGAGCCTGCTTCTCCCTCTGCTGCTCCCACTGCTTGTGCTCTCATGCTCTATTTCAAACAAATAATTTAAAATCCTTTAAAAAATATCATTCCTTTAATATTCTTTTCACGCCTTATAATTTATACTGATATCACTTCCCTGGTTCCTGATATTGGTCACTTATGTATTATCTTTTTTTTCCAATTAGTCTGGCTAGAATCTAGCAATTTCATTGATCCAAAAGAACAACTTTGGGTTTCATCAGATTTTTCTATTCTTTTTCTGTTCTCTGTTTCATTAATTTACACTTTGATCTTTATTATTTTCCTTTTTCTCCCTACTTTGGGGTTTACTTGCTCTTCTTTTTCTAGTTTTCTTTTTTAATTTTTAAAACAAAATTTTTAAAGATTTTATTTATTTATTTGACAGAGTGAGAGAGCCCAAGCAGGCAGAACAGCAGAGGGAGAGGGAGAAGCAGGCTCCCCACTGAGCAGGGAGCCTGCTGCAGGGCTTGATCCCAGGACGCTGGCTGGGATCATGACCTGAGCTGGAGGCAGCTACTTAACCAACTGAGCCACCCAGGCACCCTGACATTATGAATTTTAAGTTAAGTGTTAAGTCCTGGATATCTTTATATTCTAATAATGTTAATTTTTTTTTCTGAGATGATGCAGCTAAATTACTTGCAAAGAGTTTGAACCTTTTGAATCTTACTTTTATGATTTGCTATACAAATCTAGAGCAGCATTCAGATGAGGGCTAATTATTCCCTATTACTAAGGGAAGAGCTTCCTGAGTATTCTACTCATGTATCCTCAGTTTTTCCAGTCTGGCACATGGAAAGAGGCACTATGTCTGCCTCTGTATGACTCTAGGCACTGTTCTCTAATCTTTTCATATTGTGAAAAATGCATGTGTACATGCACTAATCAGGATTCTCTGAATATGTAAGGCCCCCCACCCCCCTGCAGATCTCCAGGATTCTCTCTCTGTGCAACACTTTTCTCTTTGCTGTTCTGACTTGAGAACTCTAGCTGCCTTCATCTCCCTGGATGCTTAGTTTGTCTCCTCCATTTAAGGAATCTACTAGGCTCCACCTGGATTCCCCCTTCTTGGGCCATGGCCCCAAAACTCTTTCAAGGCAATAAGCCACAGCAATTGCAAGGCTGGCTTTGTTCATTTCATTTCTCAGAGATTATTCTCCTTTATTGCTTGATGTCTAGTGTCTTTTAAGGTGCTGCTGCTTCATCATAGAGACCATAAACATCCACACATGTAAATGATCACAGCCCCCTCCCCTTACTCCCTGGTAACCACTAATATGCTTTCTGTCTCTGTGGATTTGCCAATTCTGGATATAGCATCTAAAGGAATCATTCAATTATATGACCTTTAGTTTCTGGCTTCTTTCTTAGCATAATTAAATTTTTTTTTTTTTACTTTTTACTTTTCTAATTCCAATATAATTAACAAACAATGTTATATTAGTTTCACGTACTTATGATAAAGTATGGAAACTAGAAACTAGAGAGAAGTGGTAGTTATACAACATTGTGCACACACTAAATGCCACTGAATTGTACACTTCATAATTCTGTGATATGTGAATTTTACCTCAATAAAAAATAATTACATACACTAATGCCAATAAATAAATGAAAATATTCCTTCTTATATTAGGTCTGTTATTTAAAAAAAAATTATTGTGTTGAGTCAGAGGGTAAATCTGGTCCCTGTTACTCTTCTCTGTGAGCCTATCATTAACTATTCCAAGATAAAATAATAACAATGTACTTAAGATTTAAAACATATATAGAAATGGAATGTCTAGCTGGCTCAGTTGGTTAGCCATCTGACTCTTGATTTCAGCTTAGGTCATGATCTCAGGGTCATGAGATCAAGCCCTGCATGGGGCTCCATGCTGGACCCGGAGCCTGCTTAAGAGTCTTTCTCTCCCTCTATCTCTGCCCCTCTCCCCCAGCCTCTCTATAAAAATAATGAACAAATATAAAACATATGTAGAAGTAACATGTATGGTGACAATCTACAAAGGATGGGAGAAGAGAAATTAAAGTAGATATTACAAGGTTTTTACAGGTTATATGAAGTGGTATAATATTACCTGAAGGTAGACTGTAATAAACATGTATAATGCAGACTCTAGCAGCAAAGAAAAAATAAAGCAAAAAACACCCCAAACCTAATAAAAGGGAATGAAAACAACAAAGAACCATAAGACAAATGAGAAACAAATAGCAGGATGGTAAGTATAAATCAGTAATATATGTAATTACATTGAATATAAAATGATCTAAACATTTCAGTTAAAATGCAGAACTTTTAAGATAGGGTTAAAAGGCAAAACACAACTACACATCATCTATAAAAAGCCTATTTTATATATGAAGACACAGGTTAAAACTAAAAAGATGAACAAATAGATACAATTCAAACTAATTCAAGGAAATCTAGAGCGATTAAATCATACAAAGTAAACTTCAAAACAAGGAATATTACCAGGGTTAGAGAGACATTTCATCATGATAAATAGGTCAATTAATCAAAAAGTCATTATAATCCTAAATACGTATGCACTGAACATCGAGGTCCAAAATGTATGAAATAAAAACTTATAGAACTAAAAAAGGAAATAGACAAATCTACATAGTTGGAAATTTCAACATTCCTCTCTCAGTAATTGACAGAACAAGTACACAAAACAAATCAGTAAGAATAGAAGTTAACAACACTATCAATCAACTTGACCTAATTGACATTTATGGAACACTCCACTCAACAGCAGCAGGATGTACATTCTTCTCAAGGGCTGGAACACTTAGTAAGGAGCAGCATATTCTGGATCATAAAACAGAAGCAAGAAGATTGGACTCAAACAGAGCATGTTCTCTGAACACAACAGAAATACATTTGAAATCAACAACAAAGATACCTGGAAAAGCCCCAATATTTGGTAATTAAGTAACATCCTTAAATAAGTTATATGGACCATATAAGAGTTCATAAGAGGGAAATCAGAAGATATTTTGTATTGGTTGAAAATGAAAACAGAACATTTTAAGACAAATGAGGTGCATCTGAAGCCGTGCTTAGAGGGAAATTTGTAGCATTAAATGATTATACTGGAAAATAGAAGAAAGTCTTAAATCAGTATATTAAGTTTTACTTCAAGAAACTAGAAAAAGAAGAGAAAATTAAAAGTAACCAAGAGAAAATAAGCAATAAAGACAATAGGAATTTTTTTTTAAGTAGAAAGAGGGTGGGGCACCTGGATGACTCAGTTTAGCATCTGCCTTTGGGTAAGGTTATGATCTCAGAGTCCTGGGATTGAACCCCACATTGGGTTCCCTGCTCAACTGGGAATCTACTTCTCCCTTTTCCTCTGCCACTCCCCCTTGCTTGTGCTCTCTTGCTCTGCTCTCTCTCAAATAAATAAAATCCTTTTTTTTTTTTTTTTTTAAGTAAAGGGTGATGTGGAAGGGAAAGAGAGAGAATTCAAAAGCTGGTTCTTTAAAAATACCAATAAAATTGACAATTACTAATCATGTGGAATAAAAAGGAGTGGTTAAAAGAAGAAACAAATGATCAAAATACAGAATAAAAGACCATCATAGATACTATGGATATTGAAAGGATAACATAAGAATATTATAAGCAAACTTTGGACAATAAATTTGACTACTTAGATTATATAAAGAAAATACTTGAAATGCACAAACCTCCAGAAGAAATAAAAATTCTGGATTGCCTTTTATCTATTTTTTAAATGGAGATATAATTCATAGACCATAAAATTTTATGTGACACAAAATTCACTATCTTAAAGTGTATGATTCAGTGGTTATTAGCATATTCACAAAGTTGTGCCACCATCAACTCTAATTCTAGAACATTTCATCACCCTAAAAAGAAACCCTGTACCCACTAATAACTCCCCATTTCCTCCTTCCCCCAACCCCTGACTCTACTAGTCAACTTTTCATCTCTGTGGAGTTGCCTATACTGAAGACTCCATATAAATTGAACTGTTAATGTATAGCCTTTTGTGTCTGGCTTCTTTCACTTAGCATAAGTTTTTAATATTCATCCAAGCTTCACCATGTACCAGTACTTCATCCATTTTTATGGCTAAAAATATTCCCTTGTATAGATATACCATATTTTGTTAATGGACATTAAGCTTGTTTCCATTTTTTGACCATTGTGAATAATGTTTCAATGAAAGTTCCTTTGTAAATTTTTGTGTGAATGTGTATTTTCATGTCTCTTGGTTATATACTTGCAACCCATTTTTAGCTTTTTGAGGAACTGCCAAACTATTTCCACAGTGGCTGTTCCATTTTACACTCCCACCATGAATGTACAAGGGTTCCAGTTTGTCTACATCTTTACCAAGACTTGTTTTTCTTTTTCTTTTTTTTTAAACAACCATCCTCATGGATGTGATGTGTTATCTCCTTGTGGTTTACATTTGCATTTCTCTAATGACTAATGATGAAGATCTTTTCACATGCTTATTTACCATTTGTATACCTTCAGAGTAATGTCTGTTCAAATCCTTTGCCTATTTTAAAAATTGGATTGTCTTTTTATCCTTGAGTTGTAATAGTTCTTTATATATTCTGAATTGTAGACCCCTGTCAGATATATAATTACAAATACTTTCTTCCATGCCATGGATTATTTTTTCACTTTCTTATAGTGTCTTTTGATGCACAAAAGTTTCTGATTCTGATGAAGTCCAATTTATCTATTTTTTGGTTGTTGTTGTTTATGCTTTTGGTGTCATAGTTAAGAAACTATTGCCTAATCTAAGGGCAAGAATACTCACATCTATGTTTCCTTCAAAAAATCTTATACTTTTAGCTCTCACATTTAGGTCTTGATGCATTTTGGATTTAATTTTTGTGTATGGAACAAAATAGGGTCCATTCATTATTTTGTAAGAGGATATCCAGGTGTCCCAGCACCATTTTAAAAAGCTATTCTTGGGTTGGGCTGGGTTGCTGGGAAGATGGTGGAGTAGGAGGACCCTGGGCTGACTTCTTGGTGTGTGGCCACCTAGAGAACACCCACATCAGCATAAATAACCCAGAAAGCAACTCCAAAACTGACAGAACAGACTTCGCAGCCCGAGGTAGACAAGAGGCCACAGTGAAGCAGATCCACCTGCTCTGATCACTCTTGGCAAGATCCCATCAAAGCGGTGCCACAAGCCTGGCAGTGTGTGTGCAGCCCAGACAGGGGTCAGCACCACCCCACAGTGAGTCCTGCTCCAGGGAGAGGGGAGGATAACTGCACACCAATCTGACTGTGACCCCAGCAGTGGGTTGGGGGCAGGCAGCTGGTCTGACTGCAGGGTCCTCCCACCAACAAAAACTTCTCGGGGGACCACACAGGGAAAGGGCCTGCAGTTTGGTGCTACTTCATCTTTGGGAAATGCCTGCTCTGACTCAAGCCCAAGACAGCAAAGGACCACCCACTTACACCACAGGCACCAGATTCTGACCACACAGAGAGCCATTGCAGGCTGGACTAAAGGCAAACAGAGCTCTGCCACAATGGTAGGACACCACTGTAGCAACATACATAGGAGACACCCCTGAGGCACCATTTTCTGGTGAACGGAGACATTGCACTGCAGGACCTCTTCTTTATAAAACCACTATTTTCAAGTGCAAGAGACATAGCTGACTTTCCCAATACAGAGAAACAGACACAGCAATAGACAAAATGAGGAGACAGAGGAATATGTCCCAAATGAAAGAGCAAAACAAAATCAGAGCAAGAGACCTAAACAAAATGGAGGTAAGTGATAGTAAATTTAAAGTAGTGCTCATAAAGAAACTCACTAGAATTCAGAAGGGAGTGCAGAACCTCCATGAGACCCTCCACCAAGAGATAGTAGACTTAAAAAAAAACAACTGATTAGAGCTATTGAACTCACTGAATGGAAATAAAAACAAACCACCTGGAATAAATAACAAACAAGAGGAAGTAGAAGAACAGATCAGCCACCCAGAGGACAGAGTAATAGAAAGTAATCAAGCTGAGCAGATGAGGGGAGGGGGAATATGCAAAATGAGGATAGACCCAGGGAACATAGTGACACTGTCAAGCCTAACAGTTGCATGACAGGGATCCCAGAAGGAGAAGAGTGAAAATAGGGGGCAGAAGATTTATCTGAAGAAATAATAGCTAAAAACTTCCTGAATCTGGGGAAGGAAAGAAAAATCCAGATCCAGGAAGCACAGAGAGCCCCCCTCCCAAAAAAAATCAAAGAGGTCTGCACCAAGACATGAAGTAAATAAGATGGTCCAAAGTGGTGATAGAGAATTTTAAAAGCAGCAAGAAAAAGGAAAGCAGTGCCATACAAGGGAAACCCCATACAGCCACCCATGGGTTTACAGCAGAAACTTTGCAGGCCAGAAAGGAACAGCATGATAAATTCCAAGTGCTAAATGGAAAAAAATCTACAGCCAAGAATACTCTATCCAGTAAGGGTTTCACTTAGAATAAAAGGACAGAATTTCCCAGAAAAACAAAAATTAAAAAAACCAGCCACATCCCTGTCACACATGATGCCATCAGCCTATGGGTCCCAAATCCACAGTCCAGCTGCCCTCCTGCCCAAGTCAGCGAACACTGCCTACCATCTGCTTAATGCCAAGTCAACACGCCTTCACTGCAGATTGCCAAGGGCTCACATGGCCCTCTTCCCCTCAAATTCCAACATCTATGCTCAAGTTTGGGCACAAAAGCGGGCATAACTATAACAGCAGAATTAAGTAACTCAAACAGTGACACTATTTATGTGGAATATCTAATGGATAAAAGGAGTGTGCCAAGCTGAGAATATCTTCAACAAGCACATCAAAGAACAATACATACAGTGTGATTCTGGTTAGCAAAAGAAACCCAGGAAAAATAAAACAAGATGAAATCAGAGAGGGAGACAAACCATAAGAGACTCTTAAGTATAGGAAATAAACTGAGGGGTGCTGGAGGGAAGGAGGTGGAGTGGTGGGAAAACTGGGTGATGGGCGTTATAAAGGAGGGCACCTGGTGAAATGAGCACTGGGTGTTATATGCAACTGTGAATCACTGAACTCTACCTTTGAAACTAATTGTACACTATGTTAATTAACTAAATGTAAATTTAAAAAAGGAACACTTGCCCCCAAAAGCTATTCTTGGGACACCTGGGTGGCTCGGTTGGGCATCTGCCTTCGGCTCAAGTCATGATCTCAGGGTCCTGACTGGATCTCAGGGTCCACATCAGGCTCTCTGCTCAGCAGGGAGTCTGCTTCTATCTGTCACTCTCCCTCTGTGCTCTCTCTCTCCCAAATAAATAAATAAAATCTTTTAAAAATAATATAAAAATTAAAAGGCTATTCTTTTCCCACTGATTGATGTTCATACTCTTGTTGGAAATCAGTTGACCATAAATGTATGGCTTGTTCCTGAACTCTCCATTATATTCCACTGATCTATATGTCTAACCTTATGCCAGTACTACACTGTCTTGATTACTGTAGCTTCATAGTAAGTTTTGAAATCAGGAAGTGTGGTTCCTCCAATTTTGTTCCTTTTTATCAACTTTGTCCTGATTATTCTGAATTCCTTATATTTCCATATGAATTTTCTGCAAAAAAAAAAAAGGCAGTTTGAATTTTGATAGAAATTGCACTGACTCTGTGGATCAGTTTGGGAAGTATTGCCATCCTAACAACACCAGGTCTTCTGATTCATGAACATGGGATGTCTTTCCATAAATTAGGTCTTCTTTAATTTCTTTCAGTAATGTTTTGTCATTTTTGGTGTACAAATAAGTATTGCATTTCTTTAGCTAAATTTAGTCCTAAGTATTCTTTTTGTCACTATTATACATGGAAGTATTTTTCTTAATTTCATTTTCTGATTATTCTTTGCTGGTATACCAAAATACAGATGATTTGTGTATGAGTCTTGTGTTCTTCATCTTGCTAAAGTCATTCATTAATCTTAATTGTGTGTGTGTGTGAATCCTTTAGTGTTTTCTATACATGAGATCATGTCATCTATAAGTAGAGATAGCTTTACATCTTCCTTTCCAATCTGGATACTTTTGATTTCTCTATATGATCTAATTCCTCAGGACAATGTTGAAAAAGAAGTGGTAAAAGTGGACATCCTTGTCTTATTCCTGATTTTAGAGCCCACATCTATTTTTTTATGATTCTCTAGTGAGAAACATTCCTTTAAAGAAAATTCTTGGCCTCTGATGACTTAATTGATTAGTTATATCAAACAGTTAAGGATAAATTAATACCAGTTCTACAGAAAATCTTCCAGAAAATGGAAAAGTAGGGAACACTTCCCAATTCCTTTTATGAGGCAAGCATTACCCTAATACCAAAACCAAAGATATTATAAGAAAGGAAGGTCACAGTCCAACATCCCATGTCAACAAAAAGCAAAGTACTTTAACAAAATATTAGTGAACTGAATCTACAATATCTGAAAAAGTTGATGCATCATGACTAAGTATAGCTTATCTCAAGAATGTGAGCTTGTTTTAACATTCAAAAATCAATGTATTTCACTAACTTAATAGAGTCAAAAAAATCCCCCAAACACATGATTACCTTAATAGATACAGAAAAAACATTTAAGAGAAAGGAATACTCATTCATAACTTAAAAACAAAATAAATTCAGCACACTAGGAATTAGAAGGGAACTTCCACACTTGAGAAAGGACATCTATGAAAAATCAACAGTTAACATGACACTTGATGGCATAAGTCTGAATGTTTATTCCTAATGTTGGAAACAAGGCAAGAATTTCCACTCTCATCATTTCTGTGGAACAATGTAATAGAGGTCCTAACAGAAAAGGGAAAGAAATTAAAAAGCTTATATATTATAAAGAAAAAAATTAAAATCGCTTTTGCAGATAATATGACCATTTGCCCATGTAGAAAAGGGTTCAATAAAAAAACCTGCTAGAATTGATTAGTGAGGTTAGCATGGTAACAAGATTGAAGGTTAACTTTTTAAAACCCTGTATACTAAAAATAAATAGATGAAAATTTAAATATTACAATATCATTTATAGTAGCAAGAAAAATATGAAGTACTTTGGAGCAAATTTAATAAAATATATGTTATTCCTATATACTAAAAACTATAAAAGATTGCTCAGAGAAATTAAAAAATGATCTAAACAAAAGGGAAAGACATACTATACTCATGAATCAGAAGATTCAGTAGTGTTCACAGAGCTGGTGCATTTGCTATCAAAATCCCAGATATTTGGAGAAATTGATAAGTCCATTCTAAAATTCATATGGAGGGGCACCTGGGTAGCTCAGTGGGTTAAAGCCTCTGCCTTCGGCTCAGGTCATGATCCCAGGGTCCTGGGATCGAGCCCCACATCGGGCTCTCTGCTCGGCGGGGAGCCTGCTTCCTCCTCTCTCTCTCTCTGCCTGCCTCTCTGCCTACTTGTGATCTCTGTCTGTCAAATAAATAAAATATTTAAAAAAAATAAAATTCATATGGAAATTCAAAGGAATAGCCAAAGCAATTTTGAAAAACAAAACAAACTTGGATATCTAACTGTACCAGATTACTTGGAAATCTTGCTATATCAGATTTCAAGCCCTACTACTAGATTACAATAATCAAGACATTCTTACATTGGCATAATTATGGGTATTTAGCTCAAGGGAACAGAATAGAGTACAGAAATAGCCCCAAACATATAAGGTCAATTGATTTTTGATGAATGTGCCAGGATAATCCAATGGGGAGAGAAAAATCTTCTCAACAGATGATACTGGAACGATTGTATGTTCGTGGACAAAAAATGAATCTCAGTTAATATACACCACACAAAAGAATTCAGTCAAGATGGATCATAAATCTAAAGATGTGAGCTAAAGCTCTAAACGTTTATGACAAAACACAGTAGAAAATCACTATGACCTTGGGTTTATTAGAAATTTAAATCTCTGATTAAAAAACAGCACAAACCATAAAGTAAAAGTTGGTAATGTGGACTTATTCCAAGTTAAAAAAAACTTGCTTTGTTCTTCAAAATTTAATGATAAAAAGTCATGCTATAGACTGGGAGAAAAATATAAAGAACTTGTATCCAGAATTTATAACAAACTCCTACAACTTCATAAGAAGATAAATAATTCAGTAAACCCTGGGTAAAGATTTGAATAGATTTTTCAGCAAAGATAAAAGAATGGAAAATAAACACAGGAAGAGGAGCTCGGGGTCATTACTCATTAGGGAAATACAACTCAAACCATAACGGGATACTTCGACACACTCGCTAGAATGGCTAAAATGATACAGTCTGCTGATATCCAATGTTGACAAGAACGTGGAACAAGTGGAACTCTCACTTGCTGCTGGTGGGAATGTAAGATGGTACAGCTACTTTGGAGAAACAGGTCGACAGTTACTTGTAAGCTAAATGTACACCCAACCCAACCTAGCAATCCTACTCCAAGGTATTTACCCAAGGAAAACATGTTCATAAGAAGAATTTACTTCAATGTTCATAACAGTTTTGTTCCTAATGGCAAAATGAAGACAACCCAGGTGTCCATCAACTGATGAATATGATTAAATGAATAAACAAATTGTAGTATATCCATACAGTGAAGTACTAGTCAGCGATACAAAGGACTTAACTCTTCATTCTCACAACAACATGGGTAAATCTCATATGCATTCTGCTGGGTTAAAGAAACCAGACACAAAAGAATACATTTGGTATGATTCCATTGATAGGAAATGACAGAAAATTTGAAACTATAATGTCAGAAAGCTGACCAGTGGTTATTAGAGACCACGATTGGAGGTGGGTGTTTGACTATAAGAGATTATGAGGAAGTTTGTTTGAGTGATGGAAATGTTATATGTTGATTATGGTGGTAGCTACATGACTGTATATATTTGCTAAGACCCATCAAATTATACATTTAAAATTGGTGACTCTTAGTATGTATATATCATAACTCAATAGAATAAATCATCTCTCTAAGTAATTCTGATATACAGGCAGGGTGGAGACCACTGACTCAAGCTCAAAGCCTTATCTTATTGATGGAGAAACATGAACACCTGGGAAAGGAAAGCATGCAAGAGACACTGAGTCAATGTCTATACGGTAAGTTGGTGGGTGAGTGGGTGAATGAATTGATAAATAATATGACTGAGTGAGGTTATTAGAGAGCAAACCTTAGAAATCATGTCGTCTTGCCCCCAGATCTTTCCCCCTGCATCGGGATTAAGGAAAACTTAAGAATTGGCTTTTAAAGGAGACAGAGAAAGTACAGGGGTAGTCGTCTGTAAGTACAGGGGCAGCCTCAAAGACAACCTGTGAGGCTTGTCCACAAGTTGGTGTGGAGATCAGGAATGATGGGCTTGGGTACGGTTGGCTTGATTACTCTTGACCTTCCCTACCAAGCTTCAGGTCCCGAAACAGAATGCATTTGAGATGGGGTAGATGGGTTAGGATTGGTATATTGGAGTGGAGCCTGGCTACTCAGAACGGGGTCCAAGGGTCAGCAGTATTAGCATCACTTGGGAGCTTCTTAGAAATGTGAATCTCAGGGCTCACCCTAGGTCACTGAATTGGAGTCAAGAGTCTAGATTCTTCAAAGTTTAAGAAATAGTCCAGTAGAGGACTTTTTTTTTTTTTAATATTTTGTTTATTTATTTGACAGAGATCACAAGTAGGCAGAAAGAGAGGAAGGGAAGAGGTTCCCTGCTGAGCAGAGAGCCTGATGCGGGGCTCGATCACAGAACCCTGGGATCATGACCTGAGCTGAAGGCAGAGGCTTTAACCCACTGAGCCACCCAGACGCCCCCCAGTAGAGGACTTTGCAAAATTTTGGAGGCTAGGGGAGAGGACAGGGCCAGAGATCATGTCTTATTTTTCTCCAGAGGCAGCAAACTATAAAGAGAAGAATGCTGGGCCATGGGGAGGGGCAGGTCACTTCCCTTTCCATGAGTTTTAGTGTTCTCATCTATAGAATGGGCATATAGAGAATTCCTGCTGAGCATAACTGTCATATAGGGGAAAGGAAAAGGCAGGTGTGAAATCACCATGGAAGCTGTTGGCTGCTGACACCCCTGCCACACCACTCTGTCCCCCTTTGCCTGTGATGTGTAATATGCTGGTTTTCATTCCTGGCACACACTGACCTCCCCAGCTCCAAGCCCAGGCCCATACCCACAGTTGGAACTCAGTAAATTGTCATGGCCTTATGGCAGTTTTATGGCCATCTGGTCTCCCTTTCACATTGCTCTCCTTACCGGTTCCTAAAGATAGATAAGAGCAAGGAAGAAGCCCCATCCCAAGTATGCTAAATGGAGGGGAAAAATTAAAAACAAGGATAGTTTGTAGGAGGCTGCTCAGGAGTGCATGGTTCTTGGGGCCTTACACCTTCTGGCATCAGGGGCCCCTGAATCTCCGGAGACTTCCAGGAATTGGTTCTTGGGATAGCTGACCATTTTAACAGGAGCCTATCCTATGCATAAATCATGATGGTTCAAGAGACAAGAGTATCCTTTCAATTCCACCTTCTTCTGAAGAGAAGGACTCAGGTGTAAGGCAGGATTGCAGCAGCCCTGGGCTCTTGGAGCCTGAGTGCTGGCAGTCCCCTACCTGGCCCTGGCAGTTGGATTTCATTCCCACTGAAGAATAGCTAGTCCAACAACATACGGCCTCAACATGTTTAATCCTTGGCCCCCATGGTTCAGCCACATGCCATGTGATTCCTCTGGCACACACAGTCACTGCCTGCATTCATCTTCCTCCCTCAATATACCAATGTTATCCCCTTGGAATATGTTGTCAATCCTTTCTGCCTCCATTATCTCTCTTCTCATGCATTCCTATTTACACAGCATCAAGTTAACTTGCCTTGCATTCATTGAGAACCCCTGGCACTAACTGCTATTTCTGGAATGCTTAGGGACACCACTGGCATGAGCTGGCACTCCCTCTGGCACAGGGAAGAATTCTATGGTCATGAGCATGCTCACTCAATATGCCCTGGATGAGGGCTAAGGCACCTTTTCCAGTTCTCATTCTATGTGTGAACCAGAAGGCATTGTCCCCCTGCCTTTTTCAAGATCCTGCAGGAGCAATTGGGATTGATTTCACCTAAGTGTACTCTTCTTAGCAGGGGTAATGTCTATACTGCTCTCAAGCATAACATTGTCAAAATGGAACTCTTGATCCTGCTCCCCATCTCAGTAAGTGCACTGTTACCTACTCACTTACATAAGCCAGATACTCAGGTACCAACCTTGAACCCTCCCTTTCTTTCATTCCCCTCATCCAATCCTGCTGGTGCCCCAATGACCTGTTTCCAAATCTAGTGAGCACTTTTCTATACAAATCTGTATTAGCTTCCTATGCCTCTGTAACAAATGCCTACCAACTTGGTGGTTTAAAACAATAGAAATTTGGGGTGCCTGGGTGGCTCAGTGGGTTAAAGCCTCTGCCTTCGGCTCAGGTCATGATCCCAGGATCCTGGGATCGAGCCCTGTATCGGGCTCTCTGCTCAGCAGGAGCCTGCTTCCCCTTCTCTCTCTCTCTGCCTGCCTCTCTGCCTACTTGTGATCTCTGTCTGTCAAATAAATAAATAAAATCTTAAAAAAAAAAACAATAGAAATTTATCCTCTCTCACTTCTAGAGTCCAGAAGTCTGAAAGCAATTTCACTGGGCCAAAATCAAGATGTCAGCAGGGCCACACTCCCCTGGAGGCTCTAGAGGAGAACTGCCTCCCTGCCTCTTCCAGCTTCTGGTGGCTGCTGGCATTCCCTGACTTGTGGCCCTAGCACCCCATTATCAGCCTCCCTGGCTGCACTGCCTCCTCTTCGGTCTGTGTCAAATCTCCCTCTGCCTCTCTCTTACAAGGATACACGCATTTAGGACCCACCTAAATAATCTAGGATAATCACTCCATCTCAAGATCCTTGATTCAATCACATCCGTAAAATACCACCCCCTCCTTTTTTTGCTGTATAAGGTGACATTCACAGGTTCCAGAGATTAGAGTGTGGATATATTTTGGTGATAGTGGGGGGATGGCTTAACATGCCACTCCATCTTCAGTGGTTAACCACTGTCTTTGAAACTCTTACTTCTCTCGGCTTCCATGTTCTTTCCTCTTTGGCCACTCCTTTTCATTTACCTTTGTAAGACTCCATTAGCAAGATTTCTATCATCCACTCAGTTGCTGAAAACCCATGAGTCATTTTTGCTTGCCCTTTCCCTTCATGCCTGTCCACAGCCAGCTCATCAGACAATCTCTAAGCTGTAGCCCAGGTCTTCCATTCTCACTTCTCCCCAGCTCACTTCTATTTGCACGACCACTACCTTTGTGGTTCAAACCACTCTTCTCCTCACCCAAAATAGACTCTGTGACCAAAGGAATGTATCAGAAGGTCCAGATGCCTATTGAACATCCTCTCAGCCTCTCTCTAATTCCAGCCACGATTGCAGTGAACATTTTCAGGAAGGTTTCCACTGAGAGTGTCTTAGCTCAAGTAAATGATGTGTGATTTCTTTGCTTACTATACTAGGGTTTCTCTGATGCCATAGTATAGGACCCCAGCAGAGATCTTCACAGCACAGGGCATGTGCAACTTGGAAGCATGGCAGGGGAGAGTCAACATTGCTGGGCCAATAGGGAGATGGGAGTTGATGTAGAAATGTTTCTTTCTGTGGGCCATCATGTGGAAAAATCTGAGAGGTATGCCATATCCTCCTGAGAAAGTTTCAATGAGATTAGCTCTGATTTTATATGATGGGAAACAACTCAGTAATGCATATTTGTATTGGGTTTTTCTGTTTCCCTCTTTACCTGGTTCTTCATCCTTGGCACCTGGGATTGCTTTCCAGATAAACTGCCTGCCCATGAGTCTTTACTTCAGATCCTGCATCTGAGAGGAATCCAGGCTAAACCAGTGAACCTTCCAAAATGCCATAATTCCAAGGCTCTCAGCCCCCGCCCCCCACCAAAACCTTCCAAGAACTCCTCAATGGTCTTGTGTTAATGGCAAAGCTTTTCCTGTGCCTGACAAGGGTCTGAAGAATTTGTTTCCTTCCTGACTCTCCAGTACCATTTTCCTCACCTTTCCACTTCCCACCTCAACCTCACTGCCCTCCTATAAGTGTCCTTTCCTCTCTGAAATTTCTTTCTCCTCAGGACCGTCAGGAGATGGTCTGTCTTGGAGTTCTTTCTTGCCTGCTCTTCTTCGAGATGATTCCAGCTTATTCCTCACCTCTCAACTCAAGCATCATTTTCTCAGGGACCTCCCTTACTTATGGATCAGGTACCACTCCCCATTATGCATTCTTCAAGCATAACTTTGGATAAATTTCCTTCTCAGAAATGTTTATTTTGCTTGAAGCTTTCCTTTTATTTGTGTTATTATATGACTAACGTCTGTCTCCCTCATTAGATGATAAACCTCAGGAGGATAGAGATTGTTAATTTTTGCTCTTTAGTTATCCTCAAGATCACACCTAGTGCAAGGCACACAGCATAGACATTCAATATTTATTGAAGAAATGAATGAATGAATAAATTAGAGCATAATTATTCCACAATGTTTGAGATATATATAGAATTATATATAGACTATAGGAATATGGTATTTTTCTATGTTCTTTTCAAACAAATTAAACCTGGCTTCAGCACTCATGAACCAATATCAGCAACTTTCAAGACTCCTCCCAAGCTTCAATCTGAACAAATGCCTCAGGCTTACAGAGTCCTAGAACAGCAGAACAGGCTCTGTTGTTTACTGGGTGCAGGAAGTGACCCCTCCCCATTCCTTCTTGCTCTGTCTTGATTGAGTGTGCAATCCATTCCAAGGTTTGTGGCTCTAACAGAGGCTCTACTTCTCCCTGCCAGCTGGCCCCACAGGGACCTTCACCTTGCCATTCAGTGACTAGTCCTCACAGCCCCCACACAGCCAGTCTGCTGGGAGTCCTGCTTCCTGGAAATGGTCTCAGGTCCATACATCCTTCCTTCCCAAGAAGCCTGAAATGTTGTTCTCTTCAAAAGCTGCAGAGGCTCAAAAACACTCAGGTGCCAGCTTGTTTTTCCCTTCTCAATTCCAACACACACTCCCTTTTCCTTCTCAAAGGGTCTGTCTTGTGGTCCCAGGAGTCATACTCAAAACCTCAAAAGAGCTTGTTTGCCTTTACTGGGAGATGATGGAGGAGGCTGGTGAGTGCTACAGCAACGCGGCAGTTAGTTTTTCCCCTCTTGTGTGGTGGCAGGGTAAGCTTCCTGTATTCAAGGTTATGTTCTCCTAAGGATGGAAGAATAATATTAAAGCACCTACAATATTGAATTCCTAATGACTCAATGTGTTACATTTGCGTACAATTGTAGGTGTTTCCTACCTTCAAACCCCACTGTGCCTCACGACTACATTACTTGGGGCCATCCTTGGTGTGTTGCTGTCCACGGTGCTGAAGCATCATCAGGCTCAAGGTGAGGTTTCACTCCTGTGCAACCTTTCCCAGGACTCATACATTTATTATTTACTTTTTAAAGTGAAAGATTTTCAAAAACCTGTTGCAGCAGAAATAGAATCAGGTCTCCCTCTTCCCAATGTATGTAGATGATTCTTGTATTTTGGGCAATTCCATCTAAAATTTTCTTTCTGGAAAGTTAGGGGAGGGTTGGAGCCCCACCCAGTGTGCACTCTGTTTATTTATGAGTGTCACTATGTTTGAGAGAGATGCTGATATTTGGGTGGGGGAGGGAGTGTGCAGCTTGGTCAGTATGAAGCCTGGCTGATCTCATTCATTTTCTTTAGCTAGATGCTGAGTATAACCTGTCCACTTGGTTGTCTGTGCTAGAGGCCTCTGAGTCATCACCTCCTCCATCTGTCTCACCCCCATAGCCTGCGAATCACCAAGGCTAGTTCAGAAGTGTGTTCATTCACTCTCATCCCATCCTACCACTGTGGCTTTGAGCAAACCCTCAGCTCTGAATCACAGCCACAGTTTCTGGGGCTCCTACCTCCACATTATACCTGCTTTTGAACCTCCACACAAGTCAGGAGGCTCCCCACTTTGACAGTTACTTAAGAGTCAGACCCAACCCCTTACCATGGCTTCTTGCCAATGACCATGCTTGGTCCTTCCTCTATGCATTTGTATATGCTGTACCTCCTGCCTTCATTACCTCCACTCTTCTGTTTAACAAATTCCTCATTCTTCTACACCCAGCTCAAAGGGCCCTCTTCCCTGGAGACTTTATTGATCTGTGCATGCTTGGGCCCCACACAGGTCCACACTTCCACCGCCCACAATAACGCCCCACCCCCCAGCTTCTCTGTCCTCCCCTCTCAGTTCTGGGGCAGGATTATGACAGTCTTATCTTTCTACCCTCTTCATACTAAGCCAAACAAATGATGGATGCTCAACAAAAATTTGCTGGAAACATGGTTGGCTAGTAGATTTTTGTCTGTCTTATCAGTTGAACCTTCCTCAGAGATCAATCTCTTCCATCTGTATCTAGCAGCCACGTTGGAAACTCCTCCTAGCCTCAGTCCCCCTCACGTTAATTCATTTAACTCATTTCTTTAAGGGCACATTGCAGCTGGTAACTCATACCTTATCCCATCTTTCAGAAGCCTGAAGCTTGTGTCTGTATCACCTCCCAATTCACTTTGGTTTCTCTGAGTAAGAGCATTCCAGTCCTTTCTGCTTTATCATAGATTACTGTATTTAAGAATGTTACTTTGTTTTAGTATAGGAGTCTGTGGCGAGAGAGAGTGAGATATCCATTCAGTTCATAAGGCCAGGAGGCTGAAAATAGTCTTCCCCCTGGCCTGTACTCTGTTTTTCCTTCTCTTCTTCTCCTGGCAACCAGGAGCTAAGATCTCCCTAGCATGTGCCCAACCCTCAGCTTGCCTAAATTGCTCCATGAACCAAGCTCAGAATGAGAAAATCAAGCAAATATTTACCTAATGCATAGAGGAGAAGGAATTCTCCCCCAGTTGAACATGAGTCCCCATATATTCCTGCAGCCATACCTCGTTCACTCGGGCCATAAAACTCAGCCTGAAAGCACTTGTGCTCTAGGGCAGGGAGGGATGAGGATCTATAGCAGCCTCTGCTAAGGGTAGGAGGCAGTCATATAGTGGGGCCTCAGAATTCTTGAGCCTCCTATTGTATGTGTGTATGGGATGGTAGTATTCCAAGTATTATGAATTTGGAGTTTGAGATGGGGACTCTAGGTGAGTGTAGGGGCCAGTTATGGTTATAATGGAGGGAGAAGAAAATGTTATAGAAGTGGAGTGAGTAATTTCAGACATGAGAGAAGAGGTGTTCCAAGGAATGGAAAGATAGTGAGGTGGGTCAAAGAGTGCAGGGTGGATATAGGAGAATAGACAGTCCTAGCTGAGGGCTAAGAGTTTTTAGTGTGGACGAAGGGGAGCATTCTAGATTTATGTATCAGGAATACAGTTCTAGATGTAGGATAACTTTAGAGAGGGCAGAATTCTAGGTGTGACAGATGGGAGTACAAGGGCATTATGCCTGTGTTTGGGTGTCTATGTGTGTGTGTGTGTGTGTGTGGTTTGAGGCTTATAGACCGGGCTGGTCAACACGTGAAATGCTGAAGCAGGTGAAAACTAAGATAGGAAGGGTTTAAGACAGGGCAGAAGGTAGAGCTTGTGGCAGAATTCTGCTGCCCTGAGAACTTGAGATCATCTGGGGCAGCTCCCTGCCCACATTGCTCTCAGAGCCCTGTCCCTGGCTTTGTATACAGAGGGCCCCTTCAAGCTCTAGCAGCCGGGCACCAAGCAGTCTCTCCACTCTACCATGTGTCCCCACTCTTGCTACTTGCTAGATTGGGATACAGAGTAAATCCTTTCCAGAATGTATTCCAGAAACCCAAGTAAATGAGATGACCCCAGGAAGGGGAGCCTGGGAGGAGCAGCAAGTGCCCTGGGAACATTGTTGATGGGGTTGGAGAAGATAGGGAACCTTGAGTCTGGGGGGGTCAAAGATGGCCCCCCTGAAATGGGCTTTAAAGGACCAGAAAGATCTGGGTTTAGGAGGGGGATGTATTATAGCAAAGCAGTGAGAATGAGGTTGCGATGGAGCCTGGGCAGGAGTGGGGCAGTGGGCAGTGGAGAGGTCAAATCAGCCACAGCAGGTGGTTTGGATGATCCTGAAGGGATTGCAAACTCACATGTCTGAAGGAGCCAAGCAGGTGATGTGAATGAGTAAAGCAAGCCAGGTACAAGGTGAAATTAAGAAACGTGGGGATGGAAAAATGGAGAGAGTGCCCCAAATAGCTAAGAACCTTCAAGATGAAAAATAAAATGAAACACTGGGCAGGTCAAATGAAATCTGGCCCATGGGCTACCAGTTTAAAACCCCAAGAGAGTAGCAAGTGCTTTGGTTGACAAGGCGTGTATGGCAAAGACCATGGATGCCCTGCCCAGCTAAAGAACGTTCTGCAATAAGGCCTAACTGCCAAGGACCACAGGGCAACAGTGCTTTCTAGATGGTGCCTTCCCCTTTCCTCACAAGGAGCTAACAGTTAATAGTGGACTCAGCACAGTTGGCCTTGGACCCATATTTTGCTTGCTACATAATCTCATTGCCTCTCCATCAAGGCCTTCCAACCCAAGAATCCCTCAGCAAAGCCCCCTTTCCCAAATGCCTCCAAGGCCGGTCTTGCTTTGTGTACAGAGTGTCCTCTCCCAGCCCATCACAACGCTCCAGCGCACACTAGAGCTGACTTGGACCTGCCTGCTTCCTTCAGGCTTGGTCCTTTGGGGTGTGACTCTCCCCTCCTCCCACCTCCCAGAATCACCTAATCCCTTTTCATCCCCCTCTGGCGAGGTGGGCAGAGGAGGGCTCCAGACACCTCAGCTCCCATTGTCTGTGCTCCTTGAAACGTTTAAAGGGATTAAGGGCTGGGGGCTGGCCTGGGGTTGCCTACAGGGATGTGTGTTCAGTGGGGGAGAAGATGAGATTCCATTCCCTTCCATCCCACCCGTCCAGAAGGGCTGGTGAGTGCAAGATAGATGGCGTGGATAAGGGGGCATCCAATTAATTCCAATTTAAACCCAATTTGGTCTCCTTTATAATTAGAACAGCAGGCGTGTTTTAATAGTGGATTATCTCTCCCGGGCAGTCGTTTGTCACTGCCCTTTCTCTGCACTGGGTCTTCAGGACCACCCCACCCGGGCAGGGGAGATGGAGCTGGGGGAGTGGGGTGGGGCATGGATGGGGAGACTGCTGGGCACGGGTCACAGAGGAGAGGTGACCACAGGGGCTCAAGCCCCATCTTAGCCCATGTCTTGCTGAAGAAAGTCCTGCTCTGTGCCTCGGTTTCCCTGGCCATAAAAGGGGGGAGGGGCATATTAGTGGAGATTCTTTACTCTGACAACCAGAGAATAAGAGAGAGGAGAAACTGATGGTAGATCTAGAAGGGGGGACTATAGGGCTCAAAAGAGGAGGCAGAGATGGGGCATTGTTGTGTGACCTCGGGTGAGCCATTGACCTTTCTGTCCTTTGGTTTTCTTACCTGGCAGATGGGGACAGTGATGACAATAATCATGACAGAATATATCATTTACAATAATGTCTTAAAATGGCCCCACAGCCGCATGTTTTCAGGTGAGCTCTCACAGAGAAGGCCTCCGCCCCTGTCCCTCTCCACCCTGTTCCCTGCAGAAGCCCTTTAGGGACACACTAGGGAAAAAAAACCACTGTCAGACACGGGTAGCCATAGGACACGGGGACTGTAGCTTGGCCCTGCAGGGGCCCAGGAGGTTCAGAGGGGGCTTCAGATATGATCCTGAAGGTTCCAGAGCCCCCTTGGGCAAAACAAAGGCTGTGCTCTCCTGGCTGAAACTTGTGAGCTCTTTGCTGTTTGGCAAGTACATTTTCAGTCCAGGTCTCTTTGGGCGCTGCCTACCCCTCGAGTTGATAAGGTGGTTTTCATCATTGTGCCTGCTGGCAGGTAGGGAAACTGAGGCTCAGAGAGGAAAAGGTGATGCTTGGGGGCTAGCTGTTCTATGAGGCAGAGAAAGTTGGTCAGTCCCCTGCCCTGAGCCCAGCCTTGCCTGGGCCCAATTCCCACTTTACCGACGAGGTACCCCAAAGTACCCAGCTCCAGACCTGAACCAATGAATGGCTTCTGGCTTTTTCCCTGGGGCAGGGTTTCTGTCTGCAGGGGCCAGAGCCTACTCCACTGGGCACAGAGCCGCTAGCCCACAGACCTACCCTGCCACCCTCTCCCTCCCTGCCCCTCAGCCCTAGAACCTCAGCCACTGCCTGTGGCTTCACAAATCCTCCCAGGGACGTCTGGGTAATTACAAGATTCTTCATTTACTGATGACACTTTTCATTACCCAGAATGAACACAGCCTCGTTCCCTCCCCACTGCTCAGGCAGGGCTGTTCCTCATGTCTGTTGGTTGATGAGACAGGTTGGGGCTGGTATGTTCCTCCCCTGGGCCTCAAGACAGCTGTCCCTGCCTCCAGATGCTTCACCCTGTGGCACTGGCTCTTGCCTCCTCTGCGGGCAGGGCTCTGTGCTTGGAACCCCCACGCTGAACCATCCAGCCATCCCCCTGCCCACCCTGACCCCCCACTCTTTGCCCTAAAGAAGTGAAGTCTCAAAGATGGTAAACCGCTTTCCCGAGTTTACAAATTGGATGGGTGAAAAAAATCCCGGCTCCTCGCTACCAACCCCTTTCCCCCACAAAAGCCCCATTCTTGAATCAAAATGTTTGAGAACCCCAGATTTTATAACCAAATGCAAACGGAGAGCTAAAATCCCCGATTCTTGCTCTCTGACTGTCATGGGGTCATTCATGAGAGGCCAAGTCACGCCAGCACAAGACTGAGATGGGCGGAGCGGGGGTGGGGGGTGCAGTTCTCACCAGGGCTCCTAGCTATAGTGCTCTGCTTGAACACTTGGGAGGTCTAGTTCAGACAGGGCTTGGTTTCTGTTTCTAGACCATTGGCTACATTTTGGTGCCTGGAAACATTTGGAGTAGCTGGAAAAGAGGCGGGACTGG
The DNA here is from genome assembly GCF_902655055.1 of Lutra lutra. NCBI lineage: Eukaryota > Metazoa > Chordata > Mammalia > Carnivora > Mustelidae > Lutra > Lutra lutra. The sequence continues at coordinate 33,170,318 of NC_062291.1, read as the reverse complement.
ATGGCCCACGAGTTCTTCCTCCCCTGCTCCGACTCTTGGTCACTGTCAGGCACTGCAACCTGTGTGGGGAAGTTCTCCTTAGAGCTCATGTGAGTGTCTCTGACTGCACTGGGCAGGGGTCCTGGACTAAACCATAGGAAAGTCCTAAAGTTGGGGAGGGAGGGACGCTGGAGAGGGAAACAAGGGTTTACCCGCCATGGCCTCCATAAGGCTGGAAAAATGAGACTCTTGCCAGAAAAGGTTTTTCTGTCCTGAGGGAATTGCAAAACAGCAGGGTATCTTATTTATATACACGAATATATGCACGAATATGTGTGTGTGTGTGTGTGTGTGTGTATGTGCGTGTGCGCGTGTGGATAGGCTTTGCGATATTTGTGCGAACTTAATACACAGCATGGAAGTTTAAAACTGACAAGTGAAATTTAGTTAGTGGGGTGCCCCTTATTCCCGATTTATGACTTCACCAGGGACTCACACAGGCTGCGGGGCTGGGGAGTCGGTGGTGGGGAGAGAGCTGGCGACCCAGGCACCTGCTGAATTATGAGTCGTAATCTATAAACCATGACGTGCTGTGGATTGCAATGGTATTTATTGCAACACAACCACTCGCGTTTCAGAATTTGGTTTTGCACCTGGGGAGGAGAAAGGGACCTAAAAAATCTGTTTCAGAGCAGCCGCCCTTGGCTGCAGGGGGTCAGACCACGGCCGGCAGGCAGACTTGGGGTCAGCTCGACACCCCTTCACATACCCCTGCGCCCCTGACAGTGGGACCCGAAGAAGCTCAGTCCATTTTGTTGGGTAAGAACTTCATTTATTTTTAAGGGTAGGATGCAAAAGAAGGATGAAAGGAATCTACCGTTTACTGGCCTCCTCCTAGGAACCAGGCACCATGTGAACGTGCTTTCTTCATAACAAGCTTGAGAATGAAACACTATTACTGCCCCCATTGACAGCTGGGAAAGGTGAAACCCAGAGAGGCATACTAGTTTATTCCTAGAGATAGCACAGTGTAATGGTTAGCAGTGTGCCACCTGGGAGCGGTGACATGTGTGACACTGGGCAAGGGACTAAGTCTTGCTGAGTCCCAGTTTCCTCAACTGAAAAATAATAGAAATGATGTGCGACAACGTGTGACATGAGCATTTAGGATGATCCAGTACACAGTAACTAGTTATTGGGTTGATCATGGTTAGTAAAACTAATAGTAGATTTGTAACCAGGTGCATAGGACCTCAAAACTCCAGAACTTTCCATGCCATCACCCTGCCTGTTGAGCTGAGTAGATTACTCAAGCCCCAGAGCCAGGGAGAGCAGCATCACCAGGGAGCCTAACCTTGTGCTTTCAGCTTCTCTCCCCTTGGGGGTCATTACCCAGGCATTTCCTTTACCTGTCTGCTTGCTGTCTTCACTTATATGTGTGTGTGGCAGAGGGGGCATCTCACCTTGTCCCTTCACAGTTTTCACAAAGCCCAGTGAGCCCTGAGGTTTGCAGAACACAGCCCAGAAAAATCTGCCATCAAGTAATTTGGAGCAGTCCAAAGTGTACAGTCATGGCTGCACACTTTCCTCCCCTGCAGACCTTCTTAGAGCCTTTTCACACCATGAGGCTTGTTATGGCTCTTTGACTGGGTATATGGTTGGAAGTGTTTCCCAATTTATTGCCAGGGAAATCTGGGGAGGAAGGAACCCCTAAAACACATTCACGTTAACAATTCTCCAGTGGAAGGGTTATTTCCTGGACATCAGGGTGCAATCCTTACTTTCTGCATCACTCATTATAACTTTGGAAACCCACTTGGCCTCTAGGTGACCTGGAGGGCATCTCTGAATGTATTTGGGTTGGCTGGAGCCCAGGATGGAAGGTGTCAAGCAGAAAAGAAAGGATCAGAGCCACGCCAAGGGTTAGCCGAGCACAGACCCTTCCTTGTGTGCCCTTGGAAAGCAGCTTCCCTCCCTAGGCCTTAATTTCCCTACCTGTTAGATCTGACGAGCTTGAAGGATCACCCAGGTCAGGCTTTGTGAGCTCGGGCATCTGCAGGGCAGAAGGAGTCCCCACTCCTCTTGGCCTGTCTGCTCCCGCCTCCTCCTCCGGCCCCACCCGCTGCTTCGCCCCAGCCCCCACCCCAGGGAGAATGACAAAGGAGCCAACAGACCGACCCAGGCTTAATGTAGCTGGAGCAAATTAATAATTGATGCACGAAGAGACAAGATCTACCTCAGAGGGATGTGAGGAAGGAGAGGGGGCCGGGGCATACCAAGAGAGAAGAGTTCTGCTCAGCCCTGGGTGGGCGCAAGCTGAGCTCTCGTGGCAACAGAACACTGCCCAGGCACCTTGGGGGGTGACTACCCTGGGGCCCCTGTCGGGCTCTGCCCAGTGAGACAGGCTACAGCCCTGGGGACACTGCCTTGGCCATTGGTGAGGGTAGGTTATTGGGGTGTTTTTCTGCTTCAGGACCCCACGTCGTGGCCTAGTTGGAGCCTGGCCCTGCCCCATGGGTTCTTCAAGTTGGACGGCCCTGGCGTGATGTCACCAGAACATGGGCAGTGGAGAGAAGGTGGGCTTAGGGGACCCTTGGGGTTTGTCTGGTCTGGGACCCGCATGCCACCCCAAGATGGCTATCCATGACCCTAGCCTGGGGAATCTGCATACCAGGGCTAGTCTGTGACCTTGAAACAGGACTCAGGCCAAGACTTTGTCTCTCTGGGTCTCTGCAATGTTGGGGGTTGGGGGTGTGGTGGGGGAAGTGATTGCCAGCCTCTTCAGTCTTGCTCACACCCCACTGCTGAGCCTGAGGGCCAGCCTGGCATGGCAGCCACTCTGGGCACAAAGGTGGAGGGGGCAGTGGAGCCTGGTCTTATCCCGGGAGGTCCCCTCCCAGTCAACATTCAAGCCAATTTGTCCCTCTCTCGGGAGGGCGAGGTCTGTTCCAGGAGCTGGCAAGCCCTCACATGCTCAACGCTCTTGCTCCCAGGATTCCAGGAGTGAAGAGGTTGTCAGAACACATCAGCTCCTTCCCCAGGACCGTCATCAGTGGACACATCAGCACAATTTGAGAAAAACTACTTGCATTTAGTCCCTGCATAGTGTCCTATGCTCTCGAGAACCCGAGCAACTAGCCTGTGCGACAGGCAGAGCCTCTCCTTGCTGGGCCCACCTTCCCCAGGGCCCTTGCTGGTCCTCTGGGGGGTGGGGGGCCGCAGGACAGTCGGTCCTCCCTGCTGTTCTCATGCTGAGGCTGCACGATCGTTGGACCCACCTTGCTGCTGGGAGGGAAGGAGTCTGCCAGGCCGAGGGAAAAGGGGAGAGGGCAGCCCTGCTCCCCATGGCCTGGGAGGAGGCTGGGTGAGGGAGGTGATGCTGGTCACAGCTGCCCTTCCTCGGTGCCGGCGTGGTGCCAGAGAATCTGGATCATCTCGTCTAAGCCTCACAAGCACCCCCAAAAGATGAGCATTCTCTGTCCCCGTCTTATATGAGGCCATGGAGACCCACTTGTCCAAGTTGGCAGAGCTGGTATGGGAAGGGCTGAGATCTGTCCTGTTGGAATCCATGTCTGTCTAATTCGGGTCTAATTCTAGAGCCTGTCCTCTTATCTACTCCTTAACATTCTCATTCGACGTTCATTAGATAAACATTTCTTAATATCTGTTCCATGTGTATGCAAGTCTCCATGCGTTAGAATCTGGGGGCGGGTGTTGGAGGCCTGATGCCCTAGCATTTGAAGGGAAGGAAACCACATGTCAAAGGCCCACAGGGGAGAGGAAGCACCACCCACTCAGAGAAAGGAAGATGCCGTGTATGGCGGGAGCCTCGAGTTAGAGGCAGAGGTGAGGAGGAGGCTACAGACACTTCCGGGCCACAGCAAGGAGCTTGAACCTCACCCTCGGTCAATGGATGGCATCAAGTCTTTAAATAAGAAGGTGGCATAACCAGGCCAATGTTCTGGAAAGATCTCTTTAGCTCTGGAGTGCGTCATGGGTTGAAAGCGGGTGGGAGCAGGAGCAAGGCTGGAGCTAGCTGGCATTCATGCAAGCGGAGGTGACAAGAACCTGCCCCAGGGGTGTGGCCGTGGCAGTGACAACTGAGGACAGACATTTGACAGGTGAAATATGCCCTTCGTGCTTGCCTATCCGGGAGTAGATGGGAAAGTCAAGGTTGGCTGCTAGGACTCGCTTTGGGTAACAGATGAAAGAGGCATGAAGTTAGCAGGCTTCGGACAGGGAGAAGCGTGGTCACCTCGGGATGGGTTAGGTTTGAGGTTCCCGAGGGCACTCCAGGTCCAGGTGTGTGCCCGTCACCAAATATCCGGGGCCTAAAGCTGAAGACAGGGGTCTGAGAGGCAGGTAGAAGCTTCAAAGGCATGAGCATGATGGATGGGGAAGGCTTAGGGGTAGAATCCTTGCCAAGGGAGAGGGCAAGAGAGAGAAGAGGAGAAAGTGCAGCCAGAGTCCTGAGAACAAGCAACAGACTGTGCGGGCAGAAAGAGAGAGAGTCTGAAAAGTCTCGGCCATCCATGTTCAGCTGAACAACCAATCCTGCTGTACTGGGGCCCAAGCAGTGACCACGGTGTCCCTCATACAGGGTGGCTCTTGGGACTGTCCCAATGGACGCTGGTTTATGAGCCTTTGCCACCGCCCCCCTCAGATGGAACCTCAGGTCCCCTGCTGCCAGGGGCTCCCACTGAGGTTTCTCACTTGCCCTGTGAGGACCCAGGTGGTACTGAGCGCAGAGAAAAGGGAGGGGGCTGGGGAGGGTGTCATCCAGCAGAGGGGACAGACTGGCAGGGCTGAGAGCAGCTTGGGGCTCCGTGGTGCCATCATTTCCCTGGATTTGGATGCTAGGATTCTTTGGTCACAGCCAGAGAGTAGGGCTGGTGGCCTCGGCTCATGGTTGGTTCCTACGAGCCTGAGGCTACCCCAGAAGTTGTACAGACAACAGGTGTCGGGGCAGGGTGGGGGTGCAGTTCTGTAGCAGAGCCATCCCACCAGCTTCCCTGGAGTCCCCGACTCGTGCAGTTGGCTCCCTGTGTCTCCTGACGGGACTCTGCCTTGCCACTATGCAGCCCCACACCCATCCCAGCCCCCTCGCTCCTTGGGAGAAAATCCCAGGTGCATTCCACACCATCTCAGAGGGACCCTGAGTTGCCCAGGGCAGCCCTCTGCTTCATGGTGCCTCTCCTTCCCTTCCTGCCTCCCTCTATCCTCCATACAGCGCTTCTGTGGTCATCTCCCCCCTCAAAAAACTCCCTTGCCCTCATATCCTTGTCCCAGAGTCAGCTCTGGGAGGACCCTGCAAGAGACCAGGGCTGGGGGTTAGGACATGACCTTCATTCCGCCTCAGGGTCACTGAGACTTCTCCCCTAACTCCGGGCTGCCAAGAGCTCTGTGCCTATTGCCTCTAGCAACCCCCTTCTCACCCCACTCTGCTTCCCTTTCTGCCCCTGGAACATGCTCAGTGAAGGGTGGGAACAGCGATGATGGCAGGAACCAGGCTTGGTGAGGCCCGGCCCTGGCTGAACAAGTGCCTGCGCGTCCGGGGCTGGGCTGGGCGGAATGGGGTCGGCTGTGGCAGCTAATGCTGGCTGATAGCAGAGGCCTGCGTGGGGTGGGAGGAGGAGCAGCAATTAACTGCTGCGGTGACAGCCGAGACAGGTTGGCTAAATGGGCCCATTAGAGGGCATTAGTGAAGCAACTGGACGGGCCTGAGCCGAGACGCAACCCTTCGCTCGCCGCCTCGCTATGGTTGGGGCTGGGGGAGGTTTACCTGAGACCTGTCAGTGACTGTGCCCCCAAGTGAGAGCTGCTTTGAGAGGGCGGGGTGTCCCTGTCCTGCAGCCACAGCCCCTGGAGGCGGAGTACCCATCTGTGGTCATTTGGAGTCCGCTCACCGAGTGATGCCCGGCCGGATAATGGCTTTAATGGGGCCTCGCGCGCAGAGGTGAGGAGGAGGCTACAGACACTTCCGGGCCACAGCAAGGAGCTTGAACCTCACCCTCGGTCAATGGATGGCATCAAGTCTTTAAATAAGAAGGTGGCATAACCAGGCCAATGTTCTGGAAAGATCTCTTTAGCTCTGGAGTGCGTCATGGGTTGAAAGCGGGTGGGAGCAGGAGCAAGGCTGGAGCTAGCTGGCATTCATGCAAGCGGAGGTGACAAGAACCTGCCCCAGGGGTGTGGCCGTGGCAGTGACAACTGAGGACAGACATTTGACAGGTGAAATATGCCCTTCGTGCTTGCCTATCCGGGAGTAGATGGGAAAGTCAAGGTTGGCTGCTAGGACTCGCTTTGGGTAACAGATGAAAGAGGCATGAAGTTAGCAGGCTTCGGACAGGGAGAAGCGTGGTCACCTCGGGATGGGTTAGGTTTGAGGTTCCCGAGGGCACTCCAGGTCCAGGTGTGTGCCCGTCACCAAATATCCGGGGCCTAAAGCTGAAGACAGGGGTCTGAGAGGCAGGTAGAAGCTTCAAAGGCATGAGCATGATGGATGGGGAAGGCTTAGGGGTAGAATCCTTGCCAAGGGAGAGGGCAAGAGAGAGAAGAGGAGAAAGTGCAGCCAGAGTCCTGAGAACAAGCAACAGACTGTGCGGGCAGAAAGAGAGAGAGTCTGAAAAGTCTCGGCCATCCATGTTCAGCTGAACAACCAATCCTGCTGTACTGGGGCCCAAGCAGTGACCACGGTGTCCCTCATACAGGGTGGCTCTTGGGACTGTCCCAATGGACGCTGGTTTATGAGCCTTTGCCACCGCCCCCCTCAGATGGAACCTCAGGTCCCCTGCTGCCAGGGGCTCCCACTGAGGTTTCTCACTTGCCCTGTGAGGACCCAGGTGGTACTGAGCGCAGAGAAAAGGGAGGGGGCTGGGGAGGGTGTCATCCAGCAGAGGGGACAGACTGGCAGGGCTGAGAGCAGCTTGGGGCTCCGTGGTGCCATCATTTCCCTGGATTTGGATGCTAGGATTCTTTGGTCACAGCCAGAGAGTAGGGCTGGTGGCCTCGGCTCATGGTTGGTTCCTACGAGCCTGAGGCTACCCCAGAAGTTGTACAGACAACAGGTGTCGGGGCAGGGTGGGGGTGCAGTTCTGTAGCAGAGCCATCCCACCAGCTTCCCTGGAGTCCCCGACTCGTGCAGTTGGCTCCCTGTGTCTCCTGACGGGACTCTGCCTTGCCACTATGCAGCCCCACACCCATCCCAGCCCCCTCGCTCCTTGGGAGAAAATCCCAGGTGCATTCCACACCATCTCAGAGGGACCCTGAGTTGCCCAGGGCAGCCCTCTGCTTCATGGTGCCTCTCCTTCCCTTCCTGCCTCCCTCTATCCTCCATACAGCGCTTCTGTGGTCATCTCCCCCCTCAAAAAACTCCCTTGCCCTCATATCCTTGTCCCAGAGTCAGCTCTGGGAGGACCCTGCAAGAGACCAGGGCTGGGGGTTAGGACATGACCTTCATTCCGCCTCAGGGTCACTGAGACTTCTCCCCTAACTCCGGGCTGCCAAGAGCTCTGTGCCTATTGCCTCTAGCAACCCCCTTCTCACCCCACTCTGCTTCCCTTTCTGCCCCTGGAACATGCTCAGTGAAGGGTGGGAACAGCGATGATGGCAGGAACCAGGCTTGGTGAGGCCCGGCCCTGGCTGAACAAGTGCCTGCGCGTCCGGGGCTGGGCTGGGCGGAATGGGGTCGGCTGTGGCAGCTAATGCTGGCTGATAGCAGAGGCCTGCGTGGGGTGGGAGGAGGAGCAGCAATTAACTGCTGCGGTGACAGCCGAGACAGGTTGGCTAAATGGGCCCATTAGAGGGCATTAGTGAAGCAACTGGACGGGCCTGAGCCGAGACGCAACCCTTCGCTCGCCGCCTCGCTATGGTTGGGGCTGGGGGAGGTTTACCTGAGACCTGTCAGTGACTGTGCCCCCAAGTGAGAGCTGCTTTGAGAGGGCGGGGTGTCCCTGTCCTGCAGCCACAGCCCCTGGAGGCGGAGTACCCATCTGTGGTCATTTGGAGTCCGCTCACCGAGTGATGCCCGGCCGGATAATGGCTTTAATGGGGCCTCGCGCGCAGAGGTGAGGAGGAGGCTACAGACACTTCCGGGCCACAGCAAGGAGCTTGAACCTCACCCTCGGTCAATGGATGGCATCAAGTCTTTAAATAAGAAGGTGGCATAACCAGGCCAATGTTCTGGAAAGATCTCTTTAGCTCTGGAGTGCGTCATGGGTTGAAAGCGGGTGGGAGCAGGAGCAAGGCTGGAGCTAGCTGGCATTCATGCAAGCGGAGGTGACAAGAACCTGCCCCAGGGGTGTGGCCGTGGCAGTGACAACTGAGGACAGACATTTGACAGGTGAAATATGCCCTTCGTGCTTGCCTATCCGGGAGTAGATGGGAAAGTCAAGGTTGGCTGCTAGGACTCGCTTTGGGTAACAGATGAAAGAGGCATGAAGTTAGCAGGCTTCGGACAGGGAGAAGCGTGGTCACCTCGGGATGGGTTAGGTTTGAGGTTCCCGAGGGCACTCCAGGTCCAGGTGTGTGCCCGTCACCAAATATCCGGGGCCTAAAGCTGAAGACAGGGGTCTGAGAGGCAGGTAGAAGCTTCAAAGGCATGAGCATGATGGATGGGGAAGGCTTAGGGGTAGAATCCTTGCCAAGGGAGAGGGCAAGAGAGAGAAGAGGAGAAAGTGCAGCCAGAGTCCTGAGAACAAGCAACAGACTGTGCGGGCAGAAAGAGAGAGAGTCTGAAAAGTCTCGGCCATCCATGTTCAGCTGAACAACCAATCCTGCTGTACTGGGGCCCAAGCAGTGACCACGGTGTCCCTCATACAGGGTGGCTCTTGGGACTGTCCCAATGGACGCTGGTTTATGAGCCTTTGCCACCGCCCCCCTCAGATGGAACCTCAGGTCCCCTGCTGCCAGGGGCTCCCACTGAGGTTTCTCACTTGCCCTGTGAGGACCCAGGTGGTACTGAGCGCAGAGAAAAGGGAGGGGGCTGGGGAGGGTGTCATCCAGCAGAGGGGACAGACTGGCAGGGCTGAGAGCAGCTTGGGGCTCCGTGGTGCCATCATTTCCCTGGATTTGGATGCTAGGATTCTTTGGTCACAGCCAGAGAGTAGGGCTGGTGGCCTCGGCTCATGGTTGGTTCCTACGAGCCTGAGGCTACCCCAGAAGTTGTACAGACAACAGGTGTCGGGGCAGGGTGGGGGTGCAGTTCTGTAGCAGAGCCATCCCACCAGCTTCCCTGGAGTCCCCGACTCGTGCAGTTGGCTCCCTGTGTCTCCTGACGGGACTCTGCCTTGCCACTATGCAGCCCCACACCCATCCCAGCCCCCTCGCTCCTTGGGAGAAAATCCCAGGTGCATTCCACACCATCTCAGAGGGACCCTGAGTTGCCCAGGGCAGCCCTCTGCTTCATGGTGCCTCTCCTTCCCTTCCTGCCTCCCTCTATCCTCCATACAGCGCTTCTGTGGTCATCTCCCCCCTCAAAAAACTCCCTTGCCCTCATATCCTTGTCCCAGAGTCAGCTCTGGGAGGACCCTGCAAGAGACCAGGGCTGGGGGTTAGGACATGACCTTCATTCCGCCTCAGGGTCACTGAGACTTCTCCCCTAACTCCGGGCTGCCAAGAGCTCTGTGCCTATTGCCTCTAGCAACCCCCTTCTCACCCCACTCTGCTTCCCTTTCTGCCCCTGGAACATGCTCAGTGAAGGGTGGGAACAGCGATGATGGCAGGAACCAGGCTTGGTGAGGCCCGGCCCTGGCTGAACAAGTGCCTGCGCGTCCGGGGCTGGGCTGGGCGGAATGGGGTCGGCTGTGGCAGCTAATGCTGGCTGATAGCAGAGGCCTGCGTGGGGTGGGAGGAGGAGCAGCAATTAACTGCTGCGGTGACAGCCGAGACAGGTTGGCTAAATGGGCCCATTAGAGGGCATTAGTGAAGCAACTGGACGGGCCTGAGCCGAGACGCAACCCTTCGCTCGCCGCCTCGCTATGGTTGGGGCTGGGGGAGGTTTACCTGAGACCTGTCAGTGACTGTGCCCCCAAGTGAGAGCTGCTTTGAGAGGGCGGGGTGTCCCTGTCCTGCAGCCACAGCCCCTGGAGGCGGAGTACCCATCTGTGGTCATTTGGAGTCCGCTCACCGAGTGATGCCCGGCCGGATAATGGCTTTAATGGGGCCTCGCGCGCAGAGCACTTAACACACTTCCCAGAGCCAGGTTCCAGACACTAGCTCATTAGCTCAAACCTCTGAGGCCCATTTCACAGATGGGGGGAGGGGGAGGGACCCATGAAGTGACATGTTAAAGGTTAACCACACGGTTCTTTGTCCCTTGTCCCAAAGCAAGCCTAGCTAGCCTGGCCCCAGAGACTCTTATGCCCCGCCCCAAGACTCGTGGAACTGGGTTTTATTCCTCTGTAGCCCCTGGGTTTGGTGTTCGGCTTGGCACAGAGCAGGTGCTTCTCAAAGTGGTTCCTGAGGAAGGTTCCTGAGGAAGGCCGCAGCTGCTACGGCCCCCAGCCCTGGCTTCCCAATGCCCTGGCCACACAGCGTGGTGTCATGGGGCCCAGCAGATGTGGGCTGGAATCCTGGCTGGATCACTTACATGCTGTGTCCCTTGGCCAAATTACTTCATCTCCAGAGCCTCTACATCCCCACCTGTGGAATAGGGCTAATAATAGGACCTGCACCCAGGGTACCGAGGGTTAAATGAGACACTGTGTGCAGAGAGCCGAGGGATCCCTTAGCACGTAAGTGTGCTGGAAATAGCGGGAGTGTCACCTTCGATTTCATCATTTCCCACTTATACGGTGGGTGACATCGGCAGTGACCCAGTGCTGGACTTGCAGAAGCATTAAGATAAGAGGAGGGAAAACTTAGAGGGAAATCCCAGTCCCAGCTCCACGGCCAAATTTCCAGTCTGGCCTCCAGACAGGCAGGGGTGGGGCACCCTAACCTCGGGGGGTGGGGCACTGCAGCTCTAAAAGCCTCCAATGTGACAAGGGTGGGGTGGTCCTGCTGGAGAGGGGGCCACAGGATGGGGACAGCCCAGAGGAGCAGGACTGCGCAAGGGTGGGCAGGAGCCGGTGTCCACAGCCATGCCCGGCTCTGAGAATGTCCCCGCTGATGCCGTGTGCCCCGCCCACCTGTCACAAGGTAGAGCCCTGGAAGTTTGGGGACAGGGATACCAGATGACTTCTGCTGCCCCTGCTGGAAAGGAACTGCTTGGCTGGGGAGATGGGCAGGTGTGGAGGGTGTGCAGGCTTTGCAGCAGCTGGGCGGGGCTTACAGCAAAAACATCTCTCCCTCTTGGGTGGCCAGCCCTTGGCACTGTCACCCTGCCCAACTCCAGAGGAGCCACTCATGTTACAAATAGAGAGTGGACCTGCCAACCCCCCACTAATCTCCTCTTGTTTTCTTCCTCTGCACCCATTATTAAATTTTGGCTCTGTCTGGACAAATAGAGACCAGGTCCCCTCTCTGGTACCCAGGAGGGGAAACTGAGGCATAGGAATGCTGGTGACTTGCATTCAACTGAGAGTTGCTGCAGTTCCGGCGGGATCTGAGAAGGGAGGGTACACAGATGACCTGAGCTTGTCCTTGAAAATGGAATGGAAGTGCACCCGAGCCCCACACTGTCAGTGACCCGCTCTCCTTTCCTGCATCTGCTCTCATCTGCCCCTTTCAGCACCCCTACAGAGAGGGTAAATAGGCCCTTTCCGCAGGTGAGGAAGTTGAGGCCCCCGCTGGAGCCACGCTGTGTCGAATGCTCTTTTAAAAAAAAAAAAAAATTTTTTTTTTTAATTTATTGGACAGAGAGAGAGATCACAAGAAGGCAGAGAGGCAGGCAGAGAGAGAAGGAAGCAGGCTCCCTGCCGAGCAGAGAGCCCGATTCGGGGCTCGATCCCAGTACCCCAGGATCACGACCCGAGCCAAAGGCAGAGGCTTAACCCACTGAGCCACCCAGGCACCCCTGTGTCGAATGCTCTTATTGAACACTTTATTTTTAATGAAAATCATGAGCCAAAAGCCACAAAGATAATATCTCAAATATTATCCAAGAGGGAGTTGTTTTGTTCCTGGGGTTTGAGCAACCTCCAAGGTTGTGGGGTTTCCAGAATTTGTCAGTGCAGGGTCAAGCCCTGGGTGGCCCTCTGGCAACCAGAGGCATGTTTAGGAGCGAACAGTGGGATAGGGGCACCCCTGCTGTGTTGGCTGCTGGTAACTCCAACCTGCCTTCCTGCTCTCTGATCCCCAAGAGCACAGGGCAGCTTCTAGACTCTCCACTCCCTGGGTGACTCTGCCTCCTTCCCCCACTGGAGCCCTTTCAGCCTGGCCTGCTGGGGTAGGGGTGGCAGTCCCCTCCCTCCTGCAGATTGTGTGTGCCCAAGGCCGAGGAGCACCGTGGGAAAGTTACCCTGGACTTGTCCAGTGTGCGCCACACCTGGAACCCTGCATGTCACCATTCCCACCCAGCTTTGGTGCCACTGGAACAAAGGAGTCTACTCTGTCAGAGGCAAACTCCACCCACCCCACAACCCTCATCCTTCTCCTAATCCCGTGACTTGGCTATCATAATAGCTCCATCTCCCCATCTAGGCGGATGGAGAAGAAGGCTACAGTAGTGCCCGCTCCTTGGGCTGCCGTGAGGATTGGAGGGTGTGCGGGTAGAGCACTTGGCCGGCCCCATCCCTGGGGAAGTGCACAGAGCCCGTCTTCCCATCACTCAGGTGAGGTCCACACAGGTGTGGCCTCCCCGGGAAGGTTTCAGTCCAGCCCAGACTGGCCTGGAGCCTGGGATAGGACCCGGTTCCCATTAACCCCGCGTCGCTGCTCCAAGTCTGTCTGTTCCTCCCGGTGCTGGGGCCCATTAGCCAGGGGCAAGGTACGGATCTGGAGGCTCCCTGGCACACAGCACAGAGCAGGAGCTGAAGAAGCATGTAGAATGAATGAACACCGCACTTCTGTGTTCTTCCGGTAACCACCTGTTGCTGCTTTGTCCACAGGGGCCCAGTGCTGCGTGTTTATATTTGTGACCTCTCTTGACGCTCACGAGAGCTCGGAGGGAGCGATTGTCTGCATTTTACCGATGAGGAAGCTCTGAGACGCTTGCTCTATCAGCCAGGCTCTACCTAGAAGAGGAGAAGGGCCTCAGATATTTACGATAGAGGGATTAAGTGCTGGGGACTTGCTTTCCCGGGTAGGGGAGGAGCTGCAAGGTGGGCCTGGGTGCCAGCATTCACGACGGCGCGAGGCTTCTGTCACCCGAGGCTGGAAACCAGGGAGGGGGACCTCGTAGGCATGTCCCATGACAGCTGGACTCACTGAGGAGACGCCACCCAAGGCAGAGAGGGAGGGGAGAAATGGGACTGGGTCAGAAGCACCAAGCCCAGAGCACTTCCTCGGGTGCACAGGAAGAAGTGATCCTGAGGCTCTGTCCAGGCCCACCTCAGTTTCAGTGGGCTCCCCAGGCCCCAGGGCACCCCACCTCTGCCCTCCTCACCTTGCCTCAGCCTCTCAGCCCCCTGAGTCCCAGCAGGGCGGCCTGCATCCCGATGGGTCCACCTTCCGTCCTGGCTGCCAGCCGCCTCCACCAGGGGCCCCTGCACATAGTGGGTGCCACGTGGCTCCGTGCCAGCCCCAAAGACACTCGCTCATCTCCACCCCTCCCATCCACAGTGCTTCATGGTGTCCCACCGTCCCAGTTCATGGGCCTCCCGGAGACCACCCCTGTTCTTCCCTCTCCTGGGCCCCAAGAGTCCTTCTCAGGAGGCATGGCTCCCAGGGGCCTCCCCACATGCTCTAGCTCACCCCCACGGCAGTGCATCTCCACTGCCCCCCACACCACCCCGCCGCCCCCACTGCAGGGGAAGCTCAGCTCGTCGCGGTGTCCTGTGACATCCAGCCAGCCATCCCACAGCTGTCCTCATCTTCCTTAGTGTCCAGCAGCATCTGGCCCAGATGTGCATACCATGAGCACAGCTGTCTCCAAGTAAAGCCCAGCACACAGTTGGCGCTCACTGCAGATGTGTTAAGCAAACGCACAATCCCAGTGTACTCATGAGAAAACAGAGTCCCAAAGAAGCCTGCAGTTTGGTATGGTTACACAGCTCGTGGCAGCTGAGCTGGTCCGGGTCTCCCGCACGGCCTGCCCTGTGTTCATCTTGTCCGCTGGGGCTCAGGCCTGATGGACAGCTGAGTGGAGAGGGAGGTGGTGGACAGGGGGCCTGGGAGCCCCATGGACGTGCCCCAGACCCTCTCTCCTGCACCTGTTTGCCTGTGATAGATGCTAAGCTCCGAGGTTTGCTCTTTATTCCTCCCCTCTCTTTCTTTTTCTCCCCACTGGGTCTTTTTAGGTGGTAATTACAGCCGAAGTGGACAATCTGTCTTTTTATTTTTAGGCTTTGACGCTCAGACACAAGGCCCCGGACAGCAAGCACTGCCTAGAAATAGGTGGCTGGCTCCCAAGTGGTGTTCTGTCGGGGCTGATGGTGCGCAGGGGTGGGTTGGAGGGGTGGACTGTGGATGGGCACACCCCTGCAACAGGCTGGGAGGTGGGGAGAGCCTTGCCCAAGGAGCCAGGAGACCTGGGGTCTGGCCGCTTTTGCTCTGTGACCTTGCACAAATCCCTGGCCCTTTCTGGGCCTTTCTTTCCAGCCCAAACATGCTGAAGGGAGGCTCAGATAAGCTCCACGGGTTTTCAGATGACGTCTCCAGAGTGGAGGGCCCCAGCACTGGTCAGGAGGGGCTTTCCTGGTGTCACTGTGCTGAGAGATAACGGGAAGGATGAGCCAACCCCGGAGAAACACCTGGACGGAGGCTATCCTGCCAATGAGTGATGGGCCGATGTATTGTTACATCTTTCCTCTCCTCCTCTAGTTTCTTCCTGTGGCTCTCACATTGTCATTGTCCCTAAGTTATATCTGGCTCATCCTTCCTCCTCAGGCTGCCCTCCCTCAGCCCCCTTGTCACGTAGGGCTCAGGAGCCACACCATTCCACCTGCCCAGGCTGACAAACAGGAGGCGCCGGCCCAGGGGCCTGGGGCTCCAACCGGCCCAGCTGTTTCCTCAGGGTGCCCAGGCCTCAGCCCAGCTGGCCTGACTGCCGCTCCCTTGCAGGCCGCGTCCGTGACCATCTCCTCAGCAGGGTCATCCACACATCCACTCACCCAGTCACTCACTGACTCATTTAAAAAAACATTTGGTGGGCGCCAGGGGCTGGAGATAAGCCATGAACAGATGAGGAGCTCTGTTCCTAGTTGGAAGAAACAGAAAACAAAATCATAACCAAATGGAGAAGTTTTAGATAAAGATGAGTGCTATGAAGACAAAAATAGGAAGTGAGTGACATTGGGAGCTGGGCAGGGTGGCTGTTTCTGGCCCCGTGCTCAGGGACAGTCTCTCGGAGGAGGGGACATTTGAGCTGAAGTGGCTTGGGAAGACTATGCTGGCTGCTGGGGAGGGGCCTGGGTCCCCTGGAAGAAGGGACCAGCTGCCCACCCAGGAGATCAGGAACTTGGTCTACATCATTCTCCCCACTCTGGGGCTAAGAAAGCCTCTGGGCGCTTTAGAAGAAAATCAAGCTCAAGTCCAAGATTTCATGGAGCCGTGTCCTTCCAGAATCATTTGGCTCCTGTAGGTACGTAGGTCCACACCTGTGATGGGGGCTCTTCCCTCTTTACTCTTTGGTGGCTGTGTCGGAATCCAGAGGGGTGAGCCACAGGGCTGCATGTGGAGACGAGTCTGGCCATGTGGACATGGCCTAAGCTGTTCTCCTGGCAGCAAGGGCTCCATACCTTGTGTGAACAGGCTCAGGAAAATGGAAGGGGAAGGGTCATGAAAGATGCAATTCACAGCTGCCTTCCCCTCCTGTTCTTCTAGCTTGGCCCAAGGACAAGGGGACATTTGGGGTCTTTGAGGCCAGAGTGGTGGGAAGAGGCTGGGAGACAGGATGATCTCTTGGGCAAGTCCCTGGGCCTCAGGCAGGGATTAGGACAGCAGGAGGAAACAGATGTCCTGGAGGCCAAGGGCACTGGCTGAGCTGAGCCTGGGTGGGAGGATCCTAGTCAAGGTGGCCCCCGGGCCTCGGCTTAGAGTGTTGGGGGTGGAGGCTGGACGAGGCAGGCTGCAGGCTGGCATTGAGCGGGTGTCCAGAGAGATCAGGGGAGGACTCCTTTGCTCAGGCAAGGCCCCCTGTCTGAGCACCACAACCACACAGCACCTCGCATCCTATCAGGCAAGCAATAACAGAGCAAAGAGTGATGGGGCCCTTATCCCTTCCCAGGTATGGTTCTGAGCAATGTTAGAGTGATAACCTTGTTAATTCTCCAAATCTATGATGCTCCCATTTTACAGATGAGAAAACTGAGACCAGAGCTGCAAAATAAACTTGGTGAGGCTGTACAACCGTACATGTCAGGGCTAGATTTGAGCCCGAGCTGTTTGCCACTGTCTGTGCTTCTAACTGCTCCTCCCCCTGCAGCCTCAGAGCCTAGGGCTGCAGTCACATACCCAAAGGCCAGGAGAAGGTGCGCATGTGTGGCATCATAGCACACAAACACACAGCGTGCAGGATCCTGCCAGCGCCTTCATTCCTGGGACCCAGAGTGCCCCCTACTCCCCGAGGGAGAGTGGGCCAGGCTCACGCGGCCCTGCCTGCTGGACCCTCTGGCCTCCTTTGCTGCTGCGGCTTCTGGCTCGGCCTCTGAGCACCCCAGCTTTCCACCGACTCCATTCCAAGTTCTTTTATTAATTCCCTCACTCTCCCGCCAGAGAACTTTAATTAGCCGGGCCGATTTATCTATATAAATACAAACGGATGGTGCTCCGTGGTGGGCGGGGAAGTGGAAGGGGAGCTGGGCCAGCGGGTTGCCTAGGGCAGAGGAAGTGACAACCGTGCCTTCCCAGCAACCAAAAATATGACTTTAATATCCCGCGCACATGTGGCGTGCGTGTGCGCTCACCAATGGCGGGACAGCCCACGGAGCCCTGGCTGTGGGCACCGTGTGTGCTGTCACTCATGATGGGAGAACATGTCTCCAGAGCGGGGCTGCCTCTGACTTCTCGGGGAGGTCTGAATGTCCCTCACAGAGGAGCGACATTGAGGTGCTCCCGCTCGTCGTGGTCCCCTCCCTTGCATCCTGCCCCAGGAGGACAGGAAAAGCGTGACAAAATCACCGTGTTCAAGGGCTCACTCTGGAATTGAAGGACTTCTCCCAGGCTTGGGGACAGGGTACGGGCTGGTGACAGCTGAACTCCTCGTACAGCTCTGGGAGGCTCGGGATTGGAGAACGGGTCCCAAGGAGGCACCTCAGTCTTGCTTTCAGATGTAGCCCCAAAGGTCAAAGCTTTCTTACTGAGTGCCTGAGGTCGCAGGGAAACGGGCAGTTATGAGCATGGACTAGGGATGCGCTGCCCAGATGCAAATCCTGGCTCGGCCCCTTGTAGTTGTGCCAACTTGGGGGAGCTATTTTCCAGCTCTGTGCCTCAGTTTACTCATCTGTAAAATGGGAGCATGATCACTTGCAAAGATTAACAGGTTTATCACACTTAACATGCTTAGTACAGTAAAGGGTGTGTGGTAGGTGCCCCATAAGGCTTTGCTCTAGTATTGCTTACCTGGGGATAGAAGGTCCCTGTGTGGTTTGCTCCCTTATGCTAAGGGTGAGACCATGGTGGATGGTGATAATGAGAGATAAGAATAATTATAGTTAATAGTTAATAGTTAATAGTTAATAATAGCGATGGCATTTCTTATCACAGTAGTTAACATTGACATCTTATGGGCCACTGTTCTAAGTGCTTTCTCTTTATCATCTCATTCAGCGTCAGGGGGTGACAAAGAAGCAGCCTCTGTCCTCATGAGGCTCCTGTCTAGCAGGGGAGACAGGACCCATAGGACAAGAGGCCTGAAGAGAAACAGAAACGTGGCAAACAGCAGAGAAGACAGAGAAGGAGCAGCTCAGTGGCCTGGGGTGATCTGGGACAGGCCCCCCTGGAGAGGGAGGGGGTTACAGCCAGACTCCTCCATTCTTTCCAGGAGGCTTGTGTTGACTTGGAGCCCCTCTTGGTGAAGAGGGGGAGGGGAGGGCACAGGGAAGCAATTCTGATAGAACGTCTCACAAGGTAACAGGCTGCCTCTGGAGAAAATGCATTTCTTATCACAGCAGGCAGGTGGGCAAGGCCTAGGGAAGCAGAGGTCAGTGACATTATGGAGGGGATTTCAGAATTTCTGTGGGTGTGGCTGAGGTGGGGGAAGGGATAGGACCTGTGGCTCCCTTCCAAGTCTTGAAATCTAACTGTTGAACGTGTTCATAGGCACACACACACACATGCACATGTACATGTACACATATCTACACTGCAGGCTAGGACTGCCCATTTTAAGTGTGATAACCCTGTTAATGCTTACAACCTATGATGTACCCATTTTACAGATAAGTATATTGAGGCACAGAGTGGTTAGCACAATGCTCCGGATGCCCAAGGGCTGTAAGTGGGCAGAGCCGGGCATTCTGTCACTATTATTCGTGCTCCTGACTGCATCTAGAACACGTCACCAGCCACTGCCCCCATCATAATTATCCTCGCCTCGGGCACTCTTTCTCTGCTGTTGGTGTCAAGCCCCTTTTTCATTTGGAGCCAGGGGCTGGGGCAAGGGTGAGGAAGGCAGTAAGAAGACTTTGTCTCCTGGTGGGATAGGAGATCTCGTGTCTTCCTGGGGTGTGTTGCCTGCGCAGAAGGGGGCCCTGGGGTCAAATCTGAAGCTATGGCATCTCAGACAAGCCACCTGCCCTGTCTGACTCAGTCACTCCGTGGTGAAATGGGTTGGGTGAGGATCAGTGGATGAGGGTGTCAGACAGGACTCATGCCCAGGGGCCACTTGTCAGTGCCTGGTAAAATGCTGCAGCCACAGGCCTTTGCTGGGCAGTAAGTACCCCTGGGCTCCTCCTCTTGGACCCTGTTTGGGCCTTAGAGAAAGGCTAGCAGGGTGCTGGCCTTTAGCCCCCCGGCCTACTTGGTGTCCCAGGCCTGGAGCACCATGGAATGGCAGATGCAGAAAAGCCTTGTGTCATGGCAGCTTTGCTGAGCGGAGCCCGAGAGCGGCAAACTATTCTTAGCCAGCGTCCCATCACGTGGAGAGGCAAGCGTGTCATTAGTGGGGAGGGAGGGAGGAGCTGTTGGATTTAACCCCAAACGGCCAGGGCGCCAAAAAGGACTGGAGAAGAAACCCACTAGGGTGGGAGGGATGGAAATCTGAGTTGGAGTCAGAGGTCTGTTCTGTAAGGGGCACTCTCGGCGCACACCCATTAGACAGACACCATAGCCACAGGAGAGGAAGGTGGCCCCAAGGGGAGAAGGGTTAAGAAGTCCATGGGCTGTCACTGTGTCCTGAGGGGAGCGCTCTAAGGATCTGCAAAGGGCCCTTGCAGGAAACAGGAGGTCAAATCTAGCCCCATCCCTACCACCAACGGGCGTGGCTGGGGCCAAGTCACAGCCCTTGTCTGGCCCCAGGTCTAGGTCTGAGGTATTAAACTCAAGGGTCCCTCTGCTGTGGCCTTTGTGACATGGACCCAAGCAGAGTTGGTGCTGAGAGTGGCACCCCTAATCCTGGCCAAACCCCTCACGGGGCCTGCAAAGAGCCAAGGCATTTATCTTTGCCCATGGGTATCCCACTACTCTCATAGGCGTTCATCTCTGTTCTTACTCCATCCTGAGGAGCCCTGTGTCCTTACCCTTCTAGCATGATCCATCAGTGGATGTAGCCATGAGGGACTGGGGCACAGGTTAGACTAGCCTGACCGTGTCAAATGGGGTCAAGCTAGATGCGAAGGTAAGGGAAGGTCCCAGATGCGACAGGACCCGGGGAGAGGCGGTGTGGTCTGAGTATCAGCGGGTGGGAGGTGTGCAGCGAGGGGATGATGGAAGAGACACTCCTGGGTTGACTCATGCTTCAGGGGGAGCCAGATAGCAACCCCCCGGTTTCCTGACTGACCTCCTGTGTCTTTCCTATGTCACTCCTGTGTGCCCCTGGCTCATCTGTCAGCAGAGCTGTAAGCTCCCCAAGGCCAGGCAGGGGGCCCTCTTCCTCCCCTTCCCGGCCCACTCCAGGCACAGCCAGTGCCTGCTCTGAGCTCAGCTCCTCACCCTGCCAGCCCTGAGCCCACCCGCTCCTGCTGCCTCACCCCTGCCCCCTTCATGCCGGCCACTCATTTCCTTTCTAATTAATCACTGCTGGGCTCCAGCCGTGTCCTTCCCTCCCCAGCTCATTTGCCTAAAGAAATGAGTTGCTTTGTTGAGAAGAAACAAATGCTTCCCAGCTTTATTTCCTCTCTCTCCTCCCCAGGCCACAGAGATGGGGGGCCAGAGCCCTCCCTGGGGCTCTCTGGGATGGAGGGGAGGAGGCACTGGATCGCATGGAGAGCAGCCTCAGTTTCCCCCATGTAAACCAGAATAAGCAATTTCGGAGGAGGCCAGAAGGAAGAAAGTGCTTTGAGGCTCAGGTAGGGGTGGGAGGGGAAGGTGGCGAAGCCCAGGCCTTCAGCACATCCCTGCCCCACAGGACAGAAGCAGCTTGGATGAAGCTGTGTTGTTTTGTAAAGCTAATGAGACTTGGATCCCCAAACTGAGAACAGGAACTTGTCAGCTGCCTCCAAGAGCAGATCCCGAAACCCCATGGTGCGGGACATGACTCATCACGTCCTGGGGGGAAGAAGGTGGGGGAGGTGGTATTCCAGGAGCTCCTGGAGGGAGAGGGGGCAGAGAGGGGATGGTCACCACCACGGAGGAGCAACTGGGACTCAGGCACAGCCCAGAGAACGGCAAGGTGAGCCAGACTTGAGGCTCTCACCTGCCCTTCCATCCAGACCCACAAGACTGTTCCAGGTGTAACACTCACTCATGGGCACTAGGTCAGGGATGGTTCCTGGGGCTGGCTGGCCTCCATCCTGTCACTGCCAGGGCCTGAGGTCAGACATGCCCAGGGTTCAAACCCCCAGCAGTCACGTGAGCATAGGCAAAGGCAGTGTCTCAGAGCCTCAGTTTTCCCATCTGAAGAATGGAAGGAAGAGTAGTCCCTGCCTGTCGGAGTTCCTGGAGGAATAACAAAAGCTTCTGCAGATCGAGCACTCGGCATAGCACCAGGTACACAGCAAGTGCCTGTAAATACTAGTTATTAATTATTGCTGCTATTGTCAGGATCTCCCGCTTTCATGTGAGGTTGCCAGCAATGGAGGCAGTATTACAGGCAGTCTGGATTTTTCAAACATAAATTGTGAGCGAATGGCTACTTTTCTGTTACTGCTGGTCAATGGTGGTCCTGACACCCCTCCCAGCTGATGGAGTGCAGGCATCGGGCCCAGCCCCAGAGCTGAGGGCCCAGCCAGCTGTCCCAGGCTGCCAGCCACAGCTGCAGAGAGGAAACCATGTCCGTCAGCCCTGGAATCCATTGTCTTAGGAATTCTGTGGCCTCACCAGGGGCCAGCGTTGTGCTCACAGTCCCAGTTGGGCCCATGACGGAGCACGCTGCATCTGGGAGCAACTCCAGTCCTGAGCTGGGATGCGACCAGCCCACCAGGCTGTTCAGAGCCAGAGGTGTCCCCTCTCCCCACAACTTAGCACCTAGTCTAATTCTCTGGGAGCACTCTGGACCCCAATGCCTAGGGCTGACCTAAGGCAAGCAGAGAACCTTGTATGCTATGGATTAGACCAGAAGACAGACAAAAGGACAAATTTCCACTGAGGAAAATTGCATCTGACCAGTGGTCAGGAGGAGCCACAGGAAGAACAATGCTCTGGCTGGGGCTCTGTTGGGGGGGGGTGATGTACCCCTCTTCTGGCCTGCTTCTCATCACCCCCACTCTGGAAGGAAGGGTTGGGATAAAGCCCCCTTAGGATTTCAGATCCCCACCCACTGAAACAGTTAGAAGCTGTAGCCACAAAGGCTAAAAGAGGATGGTCGGCAGATTTGGAGCAGAGGCTCTCTCCAGAATGGGGAGGACCTTCTTGGCATTACTATTTTGCCAATAGTTGAGAGAGCCCTCAGGACCTTCCTTGGTAGTTAAATGTGATAGGAGGGCTGCCTCATACAGTTGGGCAGGTTGTGCACTGCACAAAGGTGCTTGGCTGAAGGAACAATTATGGGGCTGGGATCTACCCTCCCCTCTGCTCTCCAAGTCATACTCTTCAGCATGCGCTGTATCTGCTCAGGGCACAAAGATACCATATGGGCAGGTAGCAGCATGAGAAGGCTGCTCACAGCCTCAGTTTCCTGAACTGAGACACAGGGTAATCCTTCCTCTTTCAAGCCCCCCAGCCCTCAAGGGAAGTGGAGCCAGAGAGTGGTTGAAAAAATCAATACACTACAAGTGCTTTGAGCTCCTTGAAGATAAGCTTCTGACAAAGAGGGAGGTGATTGAAGGCGCGAGCCTTTTCTCTGCAGCCTGACAGGGATTTGGGAATGGGTCAGGATGTCTGGGCTGGGTGTGCGTGTGGGACAGATGCTGGCCTGTGGACACTGGCTTCTGCCTCCATCCTTCCTGCTGGACTGAGGGCCCAGACTTGTGTGTCTCCCTGGTTTCCGAGCTCCCTGTGTCTCTCCCAGCGACCTGCAGGTTGTGGGAGACAGCTGCCGTTTTTTTTCCTCACGGAACTGAATTTTCCTCTGCTCCGTTCCCTCTACAAAATGTGGTAGCCCACTAAACACACCCAACTTCCGTTTGGGAGTCTGGACACCTAGGTTCAAAGCCTCACTCTGCCACCAAGACGGGACCACCTCTGACCTCTGCCCCTCCCCGGACGTCAGTTTCCCCATGTGCAAAGTGGGGTATTAGATAGCTGGCGGGGGCTCCCTCCCTCCCCAGAGTGGTCTGGAGCTGTGGCTACTTCGGCATGTACATGTGTCTACACAGAGCTCCTCTTTTGTCTCTGAAGGCAGCTGAGATAAAACAGAGTCTAATCCGCACCAGGGAGACGGGTCCTCTGCCCGAGGGGCCGCGGGCACAAATTGGGCCGTCGTGTTGCATTACTTCCGCCAAGTTGGGCCCCATCATCTCACCTCCGTCCCCCCCGGTGAATGGGACAGCGAGGGGCAGACAGCACAGTGGGGGCAGGGGGCCCGTGCCGCCACCAGGCCCTCTGACTCCACCATCAAAGGCGACAGGAGAGCGGGGCCCGCCGGGGAGGATTTTTAATGACCCCAAATCCTGGCAACTCATTACGTCTCTGATAAGGCGATGGGAGCTGTCACTCCCAGATGCAGCCGGGAGACTCCCTAGAGAAATTTTGCTGCCTTCTTGCTAATCTTCTTATAAACATTGTTATTTATTTTTTCTTATTTTATCCGACATGTGTCAAGCAGCCCCTGCTAAGCCTGTGACATCTCCAGGGAGGCTGGAGGAGGCTGGAGGACGGCCTCCCTCCCACCCCCAGCCCTCAGCAGCACGGCCCCCAAGGCCCTGCTCTCTTGCTGGCTGAGGTTCTGCCCCGGCCGGTGGCTTGGCAATGCCCACGAGAGCTGGGGCTCAGGCCAGAGGACGCTAGACATCTGGGGGCTGGCCGGCAGAGTCAGGGGACTACAGGCTATTCTGACTGGGGCTGCTTCCAAGGAGAAGGAAGGGCTGCGTGCCACCACTGGCATCTGGAGCCACCCCCAGACCTCCTCCCCGTGCGTTTGGTTAACATCCAAAGTAGCAATCACTGCACCCGCCACCAGCGAAGACTGGACCGGACAGCGGGCTCCATGCCCCTCACAGAGGAGCTCTCGCTCACTCCCCACGCCCGCGCCATGCAGTTGCTACTGACATTGGTCCCATCTGTAGGTGAGGAAACGGCCCCGGGAGGTGACATTGCTTGCCCGAGGTTGCCCAGGCAGGACAGGACAGACTAGGAATCGGAACCACGGGGCTCAGATAGACAGCTAATGCGGTGCTCCCCAGCACTCCTCTGATTGTCCCTGGAATCCTGGGCACAGAAGGCACAGCCAGGAATCTTATCCCCATTTCAAGCTGAAGAAACAGGCTTGCAGGCCCCAGGACAGCTCCAGACAGTATCTCCCAGGTGTCGTCCTGTGTTGTGGCATGCTGAGATCCAGGGGGGACTTCTGGGTCTCTGTTACAGGGACAAGGGCGATGCTGAGGGTGGAAAGAAGGTCCTAGCACCTCCACAGGGCACAGGAAAGTGTCCAGGTCTAGGAGATGCCCTCCCAACTATAGTTCCTGGCACGCGTTGGTGATAAACCTTGTAGATCTCTCCCAGTGGATCATTACCAATAAAACAGGCTATAAAACAGGGCCTCTGGCACGAACCCATTTGGGCGAATATGTCGTTGCATGTGCGTCTATGTACGTAGTACGTATATTGCAGAGGAAACAAAACATTGGATTTGTGGCTTTCAACACAGCCGAATGTAAGGTCAATATTTTCGCACGTAACATTTTGGGGATCCTGAAACCAAAACAAGACACGTGTTTTTTGAAACGACATTTTATTTCTAGCTCATTTTAAGCTTATAGTAGAGTTCTATTGAAGTGCAGAGAGCTCTCGGGAACCCTTCACCCCGCTGTCCCTACGCTAACCGAGTCAGCAGCTTGCTAACCCGCTTCTCGGCTGGTGGAAAACTGTGGATTTTCATGACATTCTATCGGGATACATGACATCCACAGGACTTCTCATTGGCGCTTTGACCTTGACCACACCTAAGGTGGCGTCTGCCAGATTCCTTCACTACACAGTTGCTACTTTTCCCCTCTCCATATTCTGTTCTTAGAAGAAAGTTGCTAAAGCCAGCCCACACTCCGAAAGAGAGAAATTAAACTCTATCCCTTGAACGTCTATGAATTCGCGGACAAATGTGAAAACCAGCATAGCAATTTTTTTTTTAAAGATTTTATTTATTTATTTGAGGTGAGAGAGTGAGAGAGAGAACGGGAGAGGGGAGAAAGAGGGAGAAGCAGACTGCCCTCGGAGCTGGGAGCCCGATGCGGGACTCGATTCCGGGACTTCGGGATCATGACCCGAGCCGAAGGCAGTCTCCCAACCAACTGAGCCACCCCGGCACCCCAGCATAGCAATTAATAAATTGGGAGGGGAGTCGCTTTGAAGGTATACAAGTGTCCTGTTTCTCCTTGAAGTTTTTTTTCCCTAATTCCAGCAGCCCTGGGTGGATCCAGCCTGTGACAATTCCTGTCCTGGTGTTCTAATGGTAGTTATCTTCTTCCCCCATTCCTTCTACTTTATTAGTTGAAATTCCAGATTCTTATTATTTATTTTGTTGCTCAAATTGTTCCAGCTTTGGCCATTGGAAGCTCTTGTAGGCGGGCTCTTCCACTGTCTTGACATGGCCCCGTAATTTGTTTGGATATAAGTGTATCATGTGATTTTTGTTGGGTGTTTTTTTTTTTTCTTTCTTTTTTTGGTTTGTTTTTTAGCACTACCTCATTTTCTGACACCACAATGCCCTGGGACTGTCTTGTATTTTCTCTGACCAGCCCTAGAATCAATCCTTTCTCAAGGAGCCTGGTCCCTTTCATTGGAAATGGTATCTAGAAACCAAGAGCTGGGTGCTAGGAAGGCACACATTTTTCAAGTCCATTTTTACATGGATAAAGCATCTGGAACTTCACAGCTGGCAATGACTTGGCTTCCAACAGAAACCAGGGGGCCCTGCACATCGGTAGTTATATAGGTTTATGGAACACACCTGGATCTCCGGGTCTCACATGGGCTTCACCTGCGGAATGACTTTGAAAGGACGCTGTGAAGTTGAGGGCTATCACCCTGGGTTCAAGTCCATGCTGCTGACATGACAGTGCCTGGCAGCCTGCTCTCCAGCCGGCCACCGGAGCTAGCATCCATCTTGTTCTTCTGCCCGGTCAGGATGTGCAAACCCAGAAAGTTCGATACATCTTCAAAATGTCGATGAACCATTTGGGAAATATTAAATCGTGATTTAATGATTCTCCTCAGGTTTTACTCAATTACAAATTTAATATTCTTGACATTTTCCTTCACTCTTATGGAGCCTCCAAGACTTCAGGCTGGGGAGACGGCCCCAGAAACAAGGGTGTGATTGCAAAGGAACAAATGTGGGCTGAGATCCTCACCTCTCTGGCCAGCTTCCCCCATATAGAATGCGAACAATGAAAACAAATGAGAGAATGATGGGAAAAGGTCATCAGTCTGAGCTGTTACCATTCTGTTTGCAGGACATCAAGAGCTTGGGATCAGGATCCTACCGGACCTTGGCTCCAAACCTGGCTTCATCACTGATCACCTGTCTGATGGGCAAGCAGACTCACCTCTCTGGGCCTCAGTTGTTTTGTCTGTAAAGTGGGCACAGTTCCTGCCTCAGAGTTGTCATGGGATCAAACGAGATTATCAGAATCAAGTGTGTAGCATGGTGCCTGATCGATGTTCAGTCAATGACTGCTAATAATAATAGTAATAATAATCGTAATAGTAACAATAGTCACACTTAACATTTTCACCTCCTTTGGGTAAACACCAAGGAGCACAATGACTGGATTACATGGTGAGACTATGCTCAGGTTTGTAAGAAACCACCAAACCGGCCTCCCAGGAAGCTGTGCCGTTCTGCGTGCCCACTGGTCGTGAAGGAGACTTCCTGTGGCTCCCACCCTCCGCAGCATTGGCCTTGCCAGTGTTTTGCATTTGGGCCATTCCAATCAGTGTCTAGTGGCATCTTGTCGCTTTAATTTGCAATTCTGTAAAGACATAAGATGCTGAATGTCTTTTCAAATGTTTATTAGCCATCTGTATTTCTCATTTGGTGAGGGTCTATTCAGGTCTTTTGCCCCTTTTCCAAATCAGGTTGTTTTCTCATTGTTGAGCTCTAAGAATTATTGGACTATTTTGGATAATGACCCTTTTTCAGATGTGTCTTTTGCAAATATATTTCTCTGGTCAGTGGCTTGTCTTCTCATTCTCCTGACAGTGCTTTTCCCAGAGCAGAAGCTTTTAATTTCAATGAATTCCAGCTTATCAATTATTCCTTTCATGGATGGCTCCTTTGGTGTGGGATCTCCAAAGTCATCGCCACACCCGAGGTCATCTAGATTTTTCTCCTTTGTTCCTCCTAGGAGTCTTAGAATTCTGCATTTTACAGTTAGCCCTATGATCTATGTGCTGATCATTTGTGTGAAGGCCATAAGGGCTGTGTCCAGAGTCACTCTTCACATGTGGGTGTCTAAGCTTTCCAGTGCCAATTGTTGAAAAGAATATCTTTGCTCTATTCACTTGTATTTTCATCTTGGGTTTTTCATAGGGCATTCCCTGCACAGAGTCCCCCAGGCTCCCCAAACACGCCGCTTACCCACGGCACTCCAAGGGAAGAACCCTTGGAGAGAGACCCTGGGCCTGACAGCCAGAGCCCTGGCTGGGCAGGGCCTTCAGCCAGGTTTCTGCTCAAGGGCAAGGACCAAGGTCATGTGCGGGGCCAGGTGCTTGGGGCTGGGATCCGGTGGTTCTCAGTGCAGGGCTACCTCCGTGACTAGCCTCCAGGTTAGAAGGAGCAGGCCTGACCGTGGGGGACTTGTGGTAGGGACTTGGCAGCCTCAGGCCTCTGTGGAGAGTAGGAGCAGAGCCCAGGGCCGGGCAACCCCACAATCAGGTCTGTGAACACATTCACACACACCCACGTTCCCCAGGAACCTGATGGCAGCTTAGCCGGCTGCACCAGGCCTGACCCATTAAACTCTCCCATTACTGCCTGCCCTCGCGGGGTTTAATTCAAGGCGTTTAGCTCCTCTGTGGGCTGGAAGAGGTGAAGACTTCTCCATGCAGGTGTCAGGAGGTTGGTGGGGAGGCGAGGTTGTGGACACAGAGCCGCCTCCCCCGTCCTCAGCCAGCACTCCCCCACACTGCCCCCCCAGGAGGAAACAGGCAGTGTGAGACCTGATCCTCCCTTGGGGCAGAGTCTTGGTCCTCTGAGAATGGGGTGGGCCCTCTAACCCCGGCCCCAGCCCCCATCTCCGGGCCCCATGGCCTGGAGATGTATGCGAGTTGCAGCTAGACAGTCGGGCTCCTGGAGACCCAGGCCCCCTACCTCCCTCTCAGGTCCTGTCTCCTGTACAGAGGAACCGGGCTGCTCGCAGCCGGTTCACCCCCACCAGCCAGGTGCACTGGTAGCCCCTTCTCAGCCATGGCATCTCACTACATCCTAAGACAAGCCTACTGAGCTGACATCCCTAGGAAGCCCAGGAAGGCATCCACGCAGGCAGTCAGAGCCACCACCGGCTTGGAGCCTGCCACCGAGGCACTGTGAGCCTCTGTTTCCTCACCTGTAAAATGGGACACCTCACTCCTCCCCTCGCTGGGCTTTGCGAGGCACGTCTGGGGCAGTAGACGGGAAGCACGCACTTGTACCCAAAGTAATTGGTGGCTTGAATTACTCTTACTGTAAGTGGCAGCGCTGGGGTCTGGACCGAAGACGAGCTCTGGCACGTGTGCTCCTCCTTCTACTCACGCTGCTGGCCCCCGTGGCTTGCAAGAGCAGCTCCTTCCCATGGGATCCCTGCAGGAGCATGTCTGCCTTTCAGAACGGAGCCCACACCTGCTACTCTGGTCCCTTGTCAGCTGTGTTTCTCCCAGTCGTCTTCCGGCCTGGGCAAGGGCCAAGCCTAGAGATGCCCAGGGACCCGGCCAAGGTCACACAGCGGGCTCCTGGGGCCCGGCAGGGCTCCCCCATGGGAGCCATCTTCCTCATGAGCAGGGGGCTCCTCTCTGCTGCACAGTGACCACTGACCTTGCCTTGCGCCTGTCCATCGGGCTCGGACACAGTGTCCCCAGGATATGACATTCATTTTCTCTGTGTCTGATGGAGGATTGACTGGCCGGCTGAAATCCAGCAAATCCCAGCAAACACAAACACAAACAGTCTGGTCTTGGTATCCGTGTGGCGCGAAGGCACACTCATGCTCACGCGCATACTCACGGTCACTCACACTCACATACTCCCACAGCCCACCCTCGCACACATGCTCATGCCGGCTGACACACACATTCACACTCACTTATTGTTTTTCACATTTGCACACAATCACACAGTCCCAAACACACATACTTACACTTGCTCTCACACACTCCATTTCACACTTACGAGCACAAATTCACCTGCTCACATGCCTTCACACCCTCGGATGGCTCCTGGACTCTGGGTGCTGTGCTACTGGCGATGTCGTCTCCCACCTGGGAACATCCGAGCAGAAGTTATTTCCTGCTCCCCTCCCCACATCTCATCATTGGGCTGAGTCCTTCCCAGCTCCGCTCCAGATTTGCCTCCCCCAGGAAGGTTCTTCAGTTTTCCCCAGCCTACTGGGGCCTCCCCATAAAGTTAACAGCAACCTATTTCTCTGCTCATATCCAGCAGCCAATGTTTGCTGAGCACCTACTATATGCCAAGTGTGCTGGGTACTGCGGCTTCTTCCACTGGATGGAGAGAAGCTTTGGAGGGCGGAGTGGGTGCCACACCCTGTGGGCCCCAGCACATCGGAGGGGCCCGGGCCCATGGTAGCTACTCAAAGTGCCTGTGTCGAGGGGATAAAGGTGCTCCCTCTCCAGACGCCCATTGGCCAGTGCCTTTCCAGTAACCAAGCACATACCAAACCTGACTCTTGCTCTGGCCGACACCCCTCCTGGAGCACCCTTCCTGTCCACGCCCATCTCCTCTTGCATGTATGTGCGGACCCATCCCCTGGGAGGGCTTCCATAAGTCACCTTCCAGAAGGAACTAGGCTGCCCCTTGCTTGTCTTCCCCACGGGGTCATTGGCACCTGCAGAGCCGGGCTGGGCACCAGGCAGCTCTGTGTCCAGAGAGCCTTGCACAGAGCGGCTCAGGCCAGGGTTTGAGGTGAGCATCCCAAAACAGACTCCCTCAGCTGAAAAGCCTTTTTCTCCAGAGCTGGTGACGGATGGCCGCGGGCCCCGCTTTAGCCGAAGCCCCGTCTCTGCAGATGAGGCAGTTTGGAGACTTGACAGAGTCTTTTGCCTCCGGCGCATGCCCCACCTTCCTCCTTGGTGTTCCAGTTAAGTGTGAGTTTCTCCACCAGGCCTCTTGTTATCCCGGATCTATTTAGGCGCCCTGCCCTGAGTCCCCTGGCCCCCATCCTTGGTCCACCCTGCTCTGTAGCAGTTGCTTGCCCTGCATCTCTGTCCTCAGGCTGTGTATTCCCCTGTCCTCACACCTGCTGCATGTCCAGGGTCCAGCAGGGGGCTTAGGACACAGCAGGCTTTTGATAAAGGCTGCAGGAGGGGGTGGGAGGAGCAAAACCCCTGCTGGTCTGTCCTCCCCTCCGTGGCCTTGGAGCTAGTGGAGGCTTCTTCGGACCCTTCAGTCCCAGCTCTCTGTGTCCCCAGATCTCTCCTGGCCCCGCACATTTTCAGGTGTTCCCATTTGATCATCTGTGCTGTAGGTCAGGCTATGCAGAGGCTCTTCGCAAGGGTATGAAGGATACACAAGTCCCATGCCTGGGAGACTCTTGACCTGGGGAGAGTTGGTGATGGCTAATCCCCTCATCCCTGGGCTGCTGCCCCCCAGAGGCGGTGCTGCGTCTGTCTCCTTGATAACCTGGCCTTTTGGAGGGGGGACAGGCGGGGCCTCTCTAAGCACTGCTGCAGGGAAATGAAGGCGGAACAGGCCTCCTCCCCGCTGAGAGCCAGGAGGGAGCTGGAGGAGCAGCTGCCACCGCTTCCTGGGGTTGTGGAGCTACCGAAGGGGACGATGGGAACAGGGGAGGCAAGAGGTCACTGTGTCTTGATGGCATGAAGGGGCATACAGTTTGGCCCAGGGTTGAAATCCTGGCTCTGAGTCTCTCTTACCATGTGACCTTAAGAGTCAGGTGACTCTGGGCATCTCCCTGGCCTGTAATTCAAGGGCCTCCACCCTTTGGCCAGAAATAGTCTTCCCACAACCCTTATTATTTCCCTGGCAACCCCAGACACCCAAACTCCCACCCACGCCCTGCAATTTCCTGCCTCCAGGACTTCACCCAGTGTCATTGCCTCTGCTGACGTATCTCTTTCCCCCAAATTCAAATGGTGGAAACTCTCCCCATTCTTTGAGCCCCAGGGAAAATGCCACCTCCTCCAGGGAGCTTCCTCTGATTGCCTAAATTGCCATTGTCTCTTCCTACAGTAAGTTCTCAGAAGCTTCACTCTGGCTCATGTAGGATCCTGCCCATACTTTCTCTGGCCTTCCAAAGAGGCATGCCTGGTGGTAAGATTGTAACCAGAACAACTGTAGGGGGTGCTTGTCCCATGGTAGCCCATGTAAGCAGCACCCCTTGGATTTGTGCAGTGCCTGGTGGTGCAACTGTACACCACAGTCCTGCCTATGTCCTGTCTCTAAGGATGGCTCTGAGGGTCCCACGGGATTATGCCTCTTGGCTCAGTAGTACAGATATGGGTGCCTCTTTTCTTCTGCTCATCCTGCTTTCCTTCCCCCCAACTCACTCTCCCCAGTACTCTCACCCAGGCCCATGGCTTAAATGCCATTACTAAGCAGATGGGTGACACCCAAGATGATGTCTGTGGCACTAACCTCTGCCCCGAGCTGCAGACTCACATGTGCACCTGCTTCCTGGAAAGGAACCCCACGTGGAGGTCTCACAGGCGCTGCAAATTGAATTCAGCCAAGCCAACCCCTGAGTCCCTTCCACACCCCCGTTCTTCCCCCAGTCTTCTTGATTTCTGTAAACCATCGACCTTCCAGCTGATCCTCAGAGCTGTCCTCGACCCCTGCCTTCCCTGCCTCGCTATAGCCCATGCGTTAGCTTGTCCTGTGGCCGGCTGTGAGGTCCGTCCTGAATCCCCTGCCTCCATCTCTAGATCTCTGGGTCCCTGCCATCACCCGCTCCAGGCCACCACTGTCTTTCCCGACACACCTCAGGAGCAGAGTGACGGGAGGGGGGTGCATGCCCCCGTTTGGGAGGTGATCTCAGGAGGCGCATGAGTGAGCAGCAGAGAGACAGGGAAGGGGAAAAGTCGCTCCAGGGCCAGTCTTCCTAAGTTACTGATAGCGCTGTGGGCCAGACTGCTTCCCCATGGACAGCAGCCTGGATCATTTGTTCGCTGACTCTCATCTCCCCTGCCAGACTGAGCTAGCAGACTGGAGCTCTTCCCCGAGGAAAAGCTGAGAGTGCCCGCATTTGGAGGGGCTTGTGCTCAGCTCCTCAGCGGTGGCTGGAGTCACCAGTGGGCTGTGGGAAGTAGTGTGGGGCACTGGAAGCAGCTGTCACAGCTCCCATAGCCATCTCCCTACCTGCCCATCCACACGGGACCCCCAAGGGGATCTTGTACAAATACAAACTGATTCGGTCACTTTATTGTCTACAACTTTGCAAAGGTCCCCACTGTCCTTAGAACAAAGCCTTTGCCATGACTGACCAGGACATCACCTGTCCCCCTGCCACCTCCCTGCCTCCCAGCCTCCCAGCCCTCATCCTCGGCTCACTCACTAAGCTCCAGGCACACTGGCCTTTGGGGGTCTCAGATCTCACAGGCTTGCTCCGGCCTTAGGGCATTTGCACTTCCCGGTTCTGCCTGGAGGACTCTCCCGCTCCGGCCCTCCAGCCTTCACATGTCGGACTCCTTGGGATTCAAGCCCATACTTCCACGTGTCACCTCCTCAGATCTTCCCTGGCCACTGAACCTATAGTAGTCTTTCCCCTCATGCTCGCTAGTGTGTCCTTCCTTTTCCTCAGAGCACTCCGACCTAACTCACTAACTTACTTGTGTGCACGTTTCTTGCCTCTCTCCCCCACTAGCAGCTGGTCAGTCATGGTCATGTATGTAAACACCTGCTGAACGAATACACTGAACGGGTCAGTTTCTCCCAGAAGCCAGCAGAGCCTGAGTCAGGGATTCTTGTGCACCTGCTAGATCAGGAGATGCTCTCAGGTGAGCCCCATCACAGTTAGGGAGGCAGATAGCGTGGGAAGAAAGTCTAGGCAAAGTGAGGTGGCAGCCGAGGTCTAGCCTCAGCCTTACCACCGGGCAAAGTGTGTGGCTTCGGGACCAGCTGGTGCCACCTTTAGACAAGGGTGATTTTTTTGTAGCCCCATACAGTCATCGGCTGAGGGTGCCCCAGGGGAAGAAGTGGACGGTGTGGGGGCCTCAGGAGCTGATTGCTCCCAGCAGCTGGGAGAGAGGAGCAGGGGGCGGGGAGGGGCACTAACAGGATTCATGGCAGGAAGGACTGGCCTTCCTGCAGCTCAGTCACCCTCCGCGCCCACCCAGGGCTGAAGGGGCTCGGTAGCTGGCCATCTCCGGAGCAGAAATCAAGCTTCTGACGGTCCAACCCTATCTGCAGATGCCTTCTCGTATGTGCCGTGATCCCACCTGCTGCCA
Organism: Lutra lutra; assembly: GCF_902655055.1. NCBI lineage: Eukaryota > Metazoa > Chordata > Mammalia > Carnivora > Mustelidae > Lutra > Lutra lutra. Next base: position 33,136,994 of record NC_062291.1, on the reverse strand, counting down.
CCTGAGCCCGTTTTCTCTTCATGTTTCCTCCCTGCCTCTGAGAACAGTAAGTGAGCATTTTCCCCAAAGGAGCCTCAGAGTCTCCTCCCCATCTGTGGGTCTCTGAAGTTGTTTGATCCCAGCTGCAGATGGCCATCCCGTCAACCCTTCCCGGGCTGGGCTTCAGGACTTTCCCACCGGAGCACCAGTTCAATTCTGCGTTATTTCTTGAAAAATGAAGCCCTGGGAGACAGTGTGCCCACAGCCAAAAAGTCTGAGGAAGCCACGGGAAAGATGCACTGTTTCCTCTTCTGGACACGTCTAGGTGATTCAGAGCACAGGGCCGGCAGAACTTGGCATTGACAAACAGCCCAGCCCACTGACCCTGCACTTCCCCATGCCCGGACAGCTATTGACCGCCAAGGCACTTGAGTTTTTCCCTTTTTTCTGTCCGCTCTCTTAATTGAAAAATATAAAGAAAACGCCTATTGATTCCAAGTAACTGATAAGCTACTCGCTCCTGGGCCTTTTTAATCAGGAGCCTGAGCCTGGCTTGAAGCCCAAGGGTAGAGAAGGGTGGGAGGAGAGGAGGGCGATGCAGCTTCTGGGAGGCTCCCCACTGCTCCCGACAAACTCGCACCCGAGCCTCCAGGACTGGGCATAAAAAGAACAATTTAGGAAACTTCTTCCTTCTAGGGTTTGATGATCCTAATTTTTGAAGCATATAATTATCCCTAACATTTACACAGTGCTTTGCATCGACAAAGCAATTTACATTAGTAAAGCCCTTCCACATTTATTGTCTGGTTTCATCAAGCTGTTTACTGCAGGGGACAAAGGGCCCCGGAGTCTTCCTTCCACTTACCAAGCTGTGTGTCGGGGTGGTGGAAACCCCCCTCCCGACAGTCCTGGGAAGTCTTCTGGACAGAGATCATTGTCCCATTCATAGATGATGACACTGACGATCAGAGATAGTGTAACTCGCCCAAAGTCACACAGCAAGTCGGCAGAGGGAGACAGATTCTGAGCCCTGGCAAGTACTCTGCTTCTTAGAAAGGAGGTTTGGGGTCAGTTGGTTGTTAAGATTCAAGGCTGAGGCTCACCAATCAGGCTCCTGCTGAATGTGGCTTGCAGTCAGACTTGAAGCAGAACTTCCTGAGAAGACGAGTGCTTGATCATTGTAATGTGCTAACCAAAAGATTTCCGCTCCCACAGAGAACGCTCCTCGCAGACGAAGGCCCAACCTTAGAGAGAGGGTCTGGATGATCTAAGCCCCTTCCAGAACAGGAAGGCTGTGATTTCCAGAGGGCTGGGAGAATGAGGACCGGTAAGCCTGAAGGCAGGCCCCTCCGTCTGCTTGTTTTCCTTTCAGCACACACCTAGACGTGAGTCAGAGAAGGTGCAGGGAGAATTTATTACATTATCAATATTTAATATCTCCAGGGTGGTGACATCAGCAAAATTGCCTGACCCGGCAGAGCTATCTATGTGGACAGTGGGACAGGCCCTTCATCTCTTGGACATTCCATCCTTCCCACAGGGGGACAGGTGCAATTGATGGGCTCCTCCAAGAAGCTTGGGCACTGTGGAGGGTGACAGGTCTCTCTAGCACCTATGTGCTGGCCTGGGGACTCCTCCCCGTGGCCCTTCGCCTGGCCCAGGGTCTAGCAGGGCTGGGAGCTAGTGAGTGTTCCTTGGGCCTGGGACGGGGGTCTCCAGCTGTTCTGTAGAATTGAATGAGTGTGGGGGTGGTTGCCGTGCGTGTGATGACCCAGGCCGGGGTCCCAGACCACACAGCTGGGCATCTCCTCTAGGGGAGATGATTTCATGACTCTCAAGTCACCAGCATTAGAGCGAGCCTGACAGAAACTTGGCAGGTGGCCAGAAGACATTAAGTCCGGGCTTCGGATTCCTTCTTCGTAAATGAGGGTATGGTCTCTGCCTCAAAGATTGGTTGTGAGGATTGAAAGGGGTTCTACTTGACGTATGGACCTGATGCAGGGCCGGCCCAATCCACCTGCTGTCTCAGCCCCTCCACTGTGCCACAGGGGAGCAGGGGAGACCCCAAAGCTGACATGGAACAGGCCAGAATAGGGGCTGAGGTCCGATAGAGGGAAGGGAATGAGTGTGAATTAGCAGGTAGGTGTTTCTGGCTCTCCTGCGGCCTCATTTAATCCCCAGCGTTGATAGCTGGAGGAACTAAGGTGCAGAGAGAATAAGTGATGTGTCCGTGCCAAAATCTGAACCCCAGGCTCTTTGTCTCTCCTTGTGTCCTTCAACTGCCGCAGGTCTGGGTGCTACTGGGAAACTTGAGGCGGTGACAGAGACCGTTCCCACAACCAGAGGGACCCCAGGGAGCACCCAGAGTCTGTCCCAGAGGGGACTCCTCTCCCCATGAGCCTCCAGTCCTGCTGAGGGCATGGTACCCCACGCCTTCTGACCAGCACCTCATGGTCTGTCCATTGGGAGCAAAGGCCAGAAGGTCTGTAAGTCCTAAGGGGCCCAGAGGGAGACTCCTACCTCCCCAGGAAGGAGCTGATGCCAAAAGGACCATTCTAGTGCTGCTTCATCAGCTGGAAGAACCTCAGCCTTGGCCCTGGTTGGCTGTGCAAATGTGAGCTAGTTCCTTCTGCTCTCTGGGCCTCAGTTTCCCCATCTCTGAAGAACGGGGCCAGGCTGGATTATCACCACATGCTCTCATGTGATGAGCCTTCCTGGAAAGCACGGGGTGCTGGGAATTTCCATAAAGTATCAGAGATTCACAAGGAAACAGGCTGTGATGATGTCACCTGGGACAAGCCGGGAACCAGTGCTCACCATGTCGTCCGGACGAGGGGGTGCCCAGTTCAGCCTGCGGGTCCAGGGAAGCCAGTGGGGCAGGGCCACTGTTGGAGAAGACGGGGCATTTTGGAGCATGCGTGGGTCTCAGCCAGATGGGGCGGAGGCAGCGGGACAACTGGGGAGCCATCAGGTGGCTGGGGGGCGGTTTGTTCCCAGCAGCTCTGGGCCCCAAGGTGAGGATCAGGCCATGAGGCTGAGAGAGATCAGAAGTGGAGTTCAAGGCAAAGGCCACCGCAGGGAAAGGACGTGATATCAAGTCTGGAGTGAGGGCCGGCCTGGCTTGAGGGCGGGCATGACTGAGGTCGGCAGGGGTAGAAAAGTGAACTGTGCCAGGAAGCCCGAGTGTCAGAGGGCAACTACAGCAATTTACTCTAAACCAACTTCAACTAGAGAGCAGTGTTTCCCTACAGCTCTGGAAGCCAGAGGTTCGAAATCCTGGCCTCCACAGGGCCCTGTCAGTAGGCTCCTGGGAAAGGCATCTAGGACAGGTCCTTCCTCACCTCTCCCAGCAGCTGCCGCCTGCCAGCATCTGTGGCATGTCTTGGCTTAGAGATGCGTTGCTCCCGTCTCTGTCCCTATCGTCACGCCATGTCTCCCTCGCTCCGTCCAAACCCCATTGGATTGGGGTCCACCCGAATCTGATATAACTTTATTTGAACAGCTTACATCTGCAAAGACCCTATTTTTAAAATAAGGTCATGATTCCCGGCTTCAGGTGGACCAGGATTTTAGGGAGACGCTGTTCAAGCCAGTACTGCAGGCACAGGAGCAGGCATGCCGGGCCAGACCTGAGCCTGTCTGAGAAGGTGGGCATCCTGCTGAGACCAGAGCCTATGGGTTTCAGACTGGGTTTGGCGGGAATGCCTGGGGGGAAGGGCTGGGGTCCATCACGGGAGCTGTATTGGGCCCCAGGAGCCCCCTCTTAGTGGGGAGCTTGTCCCTCTCTGTAGCTCCCGGGGAGTGTGGGAACATCCAAGCAATGGGCCAGCCGGGCCAGAAGAGGAGCGATCCATCCCGCAGGGCAGGGTAAGAAAGGCAAGCCCCGCAGCTCTCGTTCTCGTCCCCGCGTCCTCCGCTGCCCTGTGTGAAGGGGCCGTCCCCCTCTGAGCCTCACCCTCCACCTGCGAGACACGAGGGCTGGCCCTGGCTGACTTCCACAGGCCCTGCTGTGAGTGGAAATTGGTGTGTTCAGCCTGGTGCTCCCCAGGATAAGGGCGTCCACCCAGGGATGCTGGGGACTCCCCTGAGCCTGGCTCCGGAGGCCACTTGTCAGCGCCTGACGTGAACTTCAAGAGCCCCCCGCCCCCACCCTCACACAAGCCAAGCTCATTGTTCCATTGCTCGAGAGAAATCAGGGCGTCTGGTGTGGCTGAGTGTCGCAGATGAGGGATGGGGGGACATGAAAGGCAGCAAGCAGGGACGAAAATTGTGCTTCTCCTGGCAACCCCGGGTCTGTGGCTCCTGGGCTGCGGCTGCACGGCAGATGCCATCCCCTGTCAACCGGGGATAAATGTACCCGGGTGCGGCCCACCCCACACGGTGGGCAGAGCAGGGAGCCGGGTTCCCACAAGGGTGCTCTGTGGCAACCCCACTCGGGTCCCTCCCAGGGTGCCTCCTGCTTCCCAGGGCGCTGGAGTGGTCCTCCCTCCACGGTTCAGCTCTGGCCTCCACCTTCTGGTGGCATGTCCTCCCCTGCCACCAGCCGCCTCTGGGTCTGTGGGTAGCCAGCGGGACGGGCCAGTGGGCCAGACTCCCGGAACCATAAGCCCCTTGATTCTGAATGTACATGGCCACACACACACACGCGTGCGCGCGCGCAGCACTACACACACACAACCAGGGTCTTGTACATCTGTCCCCATGACCCGCACACAGGCACACCAGTCTACCATGTCCACGGTCGTCCATGCTACACCGACACATACGTGAAGTCCCCCACCATGAGGCCCACAACCCCCAGGCCCAGTTCCTGGTCGGCACAGGCACAGCTCTGTGTGGACACTGACTCCCTGTGGGCTCCACGTCTCTGCTGGGAGGAGGGGGGCCACCATCCTCCCTCCCGCTGAGGCTGGCAGAGACTGGCTTGGGCGTGGCCTCCCTCTGGGACCCCTCTGTGCTTGGGAAAGGGGTGCAGCTTGTTTCTCAGCCCTTGCTTGCCCCTGAGCACCAGGACACACCAGGAGGACCAGGAGGACCCCCACACCCCCCCATGTCACCCCTTCATAATATGTATACTCGCACAAGCAGCCCCGAGACAAGAATTTCAGGGCCCGTCGATTGTTTGAGAGACGATCTCAGGAAACTCGGTGAGGGAGCCAGGTGGGAGGTGGGGGTGGGCGTGGTAGGAAAGGCAATGAGAAGTGTGCTCCTGGATGGCTTTCTGCTGGGAGCCACTGCAGCTTGACCCTGCTTAGATTCTTCTGGAAGCCTGGAGCGCGCACACTTCAGAACTGCCTCCCCTTCTCAAGGGGCAAGGATGCCCAGGTATTTCCCCACCATTCCCATCCTCCGCTGCTTGAGGATGGTCAGCTCCAGAAAAACAGCTGACCTGCTCCTTCGAGGACCATGCAGGTTGACTCAACCCAATACTGTCCAGAAGAGCCACACTGAACACGGGCAATGGCCACAGGGCCCTGGGTGACTGTGGGCTGGATGGAGGGGGTCATCCCACTCTGCACGTATCAATATCCATGTGCAAGCCACACACGCTCTCACACTCACATCCTCATGCTCTCTCACACACCACAACACACCCATTCACACATGCTCACCATTTTCTCTCCTCTGCCCACCTCTGTCCTCTGTTCCTGACTACCTGGTCACAATTTGGTCTAGAGAAGTAGGGGATCTGGGTCTTCCAACTCCCAGAATGGCCCATTCTCCAGGTTAGGGGGAGTCCTGCCCCCCACCCAGCTCTAGAAGCCCCTGCTCCCAAAGCTACCCCCCCTAGCCCCGCTACACTTCACATGGGCCTCTGGCTTTCAAGCACCTGGCTTCAGCCCAGTCTATCAGGAGGAATCTCAGGCTTTGAAGCTGGAGACCTCCCCAGGCAGACAAAGGGGTGGCTGTGAAGTGGGGGGTGGGGAGGGAGTCCTGGGTGCCAGCCCAGGTGTGCTGCGATTAGCTCTGGGGCCTAATCAAGGGTGCCTTGTCCCCAGCTCTGCTGCTGAATGACAACAGCCCCTGCCCCTCCACCACTCCCCACGCTGGCTGCCAGGAGAGCGACAGGCACCTGCTAGGTCCCTGACCCCTTCCCTCCCCTGCCCTGCTTCCTTTGTACTGGTGTAAAATGGACAAAGCCAGGCCCCACCTGATGAGGGGGAGGCCCCAGGACTCCCACTTCTCAGCTTGTGATCACACTCCTGCCTGTGTGTGCCAAAATTTTGTCTTGGGCAGGGGGTGCGGCAGAGAGATGACAGATAGACGGAGGCAGCCCAGGATGGGCAGCAGGATAAGAGATGACCCATCCTGCAGAGCTGCCCAGATGGGGTGTGGGGGGCACAAGATGAGAGTCCTGAGCTAGGTGTAACTCCATCCTCCTCAGGGACCTTGCTAAGATCTCTTTTGTCCCCAGAGCCCGTGTGGGAAGCAGGGTCAGAGACAGCCCATCTTTTGCAAAAGGAGCTGGGGAGAACCAAAGCTTAAAGAAAGTGAGGAAGGAGCGAGCTCTATTCTCCCCAGCTCTGGGCCCCAAGGCCAGACTCCTTGGTGCCTGGCTGGGGATGCCTCCCTGGGACAACCTGTCCTCATATCTACGACCTGCTGCCCTCTGCATGGTGGGAACATGGAGGGGAAGCAGAGCAGGTGGATGAGCGGTACCTGGAGTGGGTGGGCCCAAACTGACCTTGACCTTGACCTTGACCAAGCTGCTGGGGACAGCTAGACCCTCACCTTCTCTTCCTCTTCACCTTCCCAGCTATTTCTGGACCCTGCTACATGCAAGGCTGTGACTCCCCAACACGATATGGGTGTATAGTTGAGCAATAGGGTTGGCCTCAGTTTCTCCTCAGAGGCTGGAGGAGAGGGAAGGAGTGGATATGGGGAATGGGGAAAGCAACTGAGATGGGACAGAGCTCCTCCTGACCTCAGACCCTTCCTGGAGAAAAGCTAGAGACCACGAGCAGGACAGAAACGGAGAGAAACCAAAGAAGAGGGATGCTCACTGGAGAGAGGACAGCCAGCTAGGCTGCTCGGCGCCCAGGCCATTAAGATGAGCCATGGGCTTCCCCAGGAACCATCCTTCAGGGTTGGGGGAGGGTGGCTGGTGAAGGGAGGGAAACATTATTCACAGCTAAAGAAAGGCTCATTACTTTGCACCAACCTTTGGCTGGTATTGAATATACCATCGCTCCCCTCCTAACAAATGGCTTCTTGAGGGTTTAATTAACTTCTTAGCACCCTCGGGCAGCAGTCTGGCCCCACCATTGGCGAACCTGAGTCAGCCATATTGAGGGGCAGTGATGGCCTTCGGGAGAGGTAGCTCCTGCCCAAGAGGAGGGGAGGGGGGGCAGGGGCCTTGCCCAGCTTGCTGACCACCTGCTCACGTGACAGATAGGGAGACCAAGGCAATGTGGGCAGCTTGCTCAAGGTCACATGGTAAAATGGAGGCAGAGCCAGGCCTATAGGGCAGGCCTGAGCAACCAAAGGATGCATGGCCTTCCAGAGCCTTGCCCTTGCCTTCCCCTCCCCAAGTCGTTAGTTGCTATGTAAACCAGCAGCAATTCCATAATTATGGGTTGAAGTTGATCGAGGCTCATAGCCTGAAACGAAGTCCTTTCCAATAACCATTCCCATCACTGTAAGCACTTTCCAAGCCCCTCTGCTGGGCCAGACGCTGTGCTAGGCCCCTTTGGTGCAGCATTGCAAATAATTCCTACATTGACCCCACGAGGCTGGTATTATTACTGTCTTCAATTTTCAGATGAGGAAGCGGAGGCCCAGAGAGATCACTGATACCCCAAAGGGTACATTGCCTGAACTGAGAGGCTATTTGCCTCCTCAGAGAAGGACTCACGTCATGAGACCCGATCCTTTCACGGAAGGGGGAAACTGAGGACCTGCCCAAGGTCACCTGGTCATAAGTGGAGTCTTGGCTTCTGATTCCAGGCCGTGAAGGCCTTTCGAGCACAACATGTCACCCATCCTCTCCGCTTCATTCCACACGTCCCCCCCACACTTAGCCTCCTGGGCTGGGCCCAGTCCCCCAGCTGCGTGAGCCACACTGAGAAAACCCCTGAGCAGAGGATCCAACCTGAACTTGGCAGTCACCCCAGGCTGAAAGCGCTCCACAGTTTTGGCTGGGGTCCTTGGACAAGTCACTCCCCTAGCAGCAGGCCTCAGTTCTTCCTCGGCAAGTTTAAACATGCCTCACAGGACTTTGGAGAATTAAATGGGCTTAAAGCACTTGGCCCAGTGTCTGACTCATCATAGTCCTGCCCTTGTGGCAGTATCCTGGGAAAAGGGCTCAGCCCGGCCAGGATTCCCTGCCTCCCTCCTGCATCTGCACCTCGCTTGCTCCTGGGAAGGCCTGTCCAGCAGCCCTGCCCCCACTCCCCGCCCCATTAGAATTGGGGCAGAGAAGCCCCAGAGGAGGACCTTAGATGCCAAACAGAGCCCTCCCCCGCCCAGGGTGGAGCAGGAGGGCTGCCTCGTGGGCTGCAGGCTAATTAATCGTGCTGGGCTGACAGCAGAGAGGGGCTGAGCTTTCTGCCGACGAGTCCAGAGCAATGATGAATAATGGGTTCTAATGCACTGGTCTTCTCCGGGGACCTGTCTTCATCCCCAACAAAACTAATTAATGACAGCAATACATAAACTGATCCAGCCTGCATTGCCCGGAGCGGCCAAGGCTCTTGGAGAAAAGCCTGTTGCTGGCCAGACCAGGGAGCACTGGGGGCCAGCATCCTCTGAGCAGGTAGAGCAAGGGCTCTGGGATGTCATGTGGGATGGGGCAGAAGACTCGGGCCCTAGAGATCCAAGCACGGCTGAAAACTTGGGACCCATGAGTGCTAATCCCAGACTAGCCACTACATCGCTGGGGGACCTTTCCAGGTCATTCTACATCTCAAGCTTCAGATGTTAACCCTATTTGGATAAAACACAGTAGCCTATAAACCAGGAAAGGTCACAGTTCCTTTTATGATTTAGAAAGTGGGCCTAAGGCCAGGCACACCACAGAAAGGATGTCCCACCATGGGCCTCTGGCCAGTGAATGCTGAAACACAAAAAGCACTAAGATTGGTGGTTTCACATTTAGAATCTCCTCGAGGCTTGCTAGAACCCAGACTGCAGCCCTCCCCCCGCCCCCAAGAGCTTCAGAGGCCACAGGGCCTGAGAGTTTGCATTTTAAGAAGTTTCCAGAAGATGTCCAGGACGCTGGTTTCCCACTCTGAGAATCAGTGGTCCAGCCTGAATGCCTACAACTTAGGTTCCCATCCTGTCCTCTGCTCTGGTTCACTTGGGGTAGCTCTCTTCCCTTCTCTGGGCCTCAAGTCCCCCATCTAGACATTGGATATGTGTGTAGGGGGGGCAGGATTCATCAGGACTCCGGGGGCTCTGTTCTGCCTTTTCAGGCAGCTGGAGAACCTCCCACGTAGCAAGTGACATCCTGGCACTCTATACATATGGCGGGGGCTCAAAGCAGAGGGCCCGATAGAGATCACAAAGCCCCTTTTGAGGGGTTTCCAACCCGTTTATAATGAGACACATACGCCCAGCAAGTAGCAGCCCCCCTCATCAGTGTGGGAATTCTCACCTCTTGGTACATCCCCAATGAGTGGTTCCCACTTCTAGTATACCCTGCTAACAGGAAGCTCACTCCCTCTCATGGGATGACCCTCCATCCTAGGTCCTAAGAGAGGCTTTTTTGTTTTCTATTTGTTTTAGTGCTAGTCCAAAATTGCCTCTTCATGATGGACTTCCTCGGCCGGTCCCTTCTTGTCTCAGTTTCCTCAAAGGTCCCTTTCATCTTCAATATCATGAAACTACACAGGAGACCAGACTCTATCATTCATTGCTGTAGAACCTGGGAAAGCCTGAGGGAGCTCTGACCCAGCCCCCCACATTGCCCCTCTGTAGGATGGGCAGAAAATGAGATCAAGAGGTGAGAACCTAGAACGCAGCATAAATGTGGGAGACCCCTATCACTAGTACATGACATCATGGCCCCAGAATTCGGCCTGGAATCCCAGTTCCAGGTCAGTTGGCTTTTCCTGAGGCCTTTCTGTCTGCAAGTGAGAGTGAGCTAAAGCTCCTCCCTGAATCTGGGGCCGTTTTAACTAGAAGCACCCCCTTCTGTCAGAACTCGCACCTGACCCCCCTTGGAACCTGTGACCAGTGCTCCGGAGTGGGCCTCTACTCCCCCAGTTCTACTGGAAGTGCTGGAAGCCAAGACCAGTGGCCTGGCGTGTCTGCAGAGGGGGTGACTGTCCACAGTGGCATGAGTTCTGGCCCCAGCTTCCCAGCACAGCTGCTTGGCACCACGGGGCCTGGCCCGAGATCTCACCAGTGGCTGATCTCACCACTGCCCTCACAGCCCTGGGCACTCATGTGCTGGTCTGTGGCCCTGCTCACACACCAGAGTGTGTTCCCAGGGTCCTGAGTGTGTGCAGCGTCGCCCACCCAACACGCATCTAATTGGAAGACCTCCGCTAATGGGAGGGCTGGGACATGGAGAAGCTGGGATATTTAGTGGCAACAGTCTGTAGGCTCTGCTAGCCTCTGCTTCCCCCCAGGAGTGGGAAACTCCTCCAAATCCGGAAAGAAGGTTTAGATCTGGGGCAGGAGAAACATACTAGAGGCCACCCTTATCTAATGTAATCTACCCTCGGCATGCATCCGTGTGAAGAAGGCCGTGGGCAGGATGTGGATAAAAATACCGCTCGTTCTGAGCACTTGCTATGTGCCAGCCCATCTTCTGAGGTCCGTCACCCTCATCTGGGGACGGATCACTCCATCTAGGCATCTGAGTATCCCTAGAAGGGAGGTAGCTTGTCATTACACCCATGGCCCCTCTCTCATCAACAGGAGAACTGAGACCCAGAGAGGTAATGGAGGTCAGACAGCTAGCAGGAAGCAAACCCCGGTGTGGACTCCACTGTCTGGTTCCTGGGCTTGCGTTCCTGGTGTTCTGTGCTCTTCCCCTCTGGCTTATACCCAGGAGACCCAGCCACCATCCTGAGGAGACGGAGCTGCACACAGGAGGGACACACCAGGCACACAGTGCCCAGGACCGGAACCACCGAGCACCCGGGAACTCGGGGAAGAAAGGAAGTCAGTACTGTCCCCAGGATATGCAGAAGACTATGAAGAGAAAGGGACAGGGGTCAGCTGGGAAGGGTCCTTCTGCCTGAGCCTATCCTGGTCCCTGGCTTTCTCAGTCCAGGGCTCAGTCTGACTTCAGAGACTTGTCCACTACAAAGACAGGAGCTGGGAGGGGGGGTATCTTCCTACAGGGTCCCCAAAGGCAAGGCTGAGCCAGCCCTGCCTACACAATGTCAGTTGTCCCCAAGAACCAGAGGTCCCTTGGTGGCATCTGTAAATAAATGGGATCCAGTGTTGGCCCAGGGTGCAATCCCCAGTGGTTTCCAACCCTGGCTTGCCGGTTGAAGCACCTGGGCTCAAGTGTGGGTCTTATTACCAGGCCTGGGTCCCACTCACAGGGATCAAGGTTTAATGAATCGATGTGGAGTGGGTGTTGGCATTGGTCATTTGCAATGTTCCCCAGGTGGTTCTAACAGGCAACCAGGGTGCAGACCTTTTGCCCCTTGGGAATCTGGACCCCTTCTAGGCCTGGAGAGGTTAGGAGGGGCTCCTTACTAGGCTCTCCCCATGAATGTGTCCCCGTCCAAGTGCCTTAGAGAAGGTGGCTCCCAGAGTAAGTGGCTAGATGTCACAATGTGAACACAGAACAGGAAGTTATGAAACAATCCTCTCTTTCACCAGAAAAATCCAAGGCCCTAAGGGCCACAGGGCAGCCTGGAGAGGCCAAGGCCTCTTCAGGGAACTAGAACTGCCAAGAGGAACCATACCCAGGTAAAGAAATTCTGAATTCTCTGAAAGGCCACCTACTCCAAGAATCCCTCTGGGCCCCAGTTCATGAGGATCTTGCCCCTCTGGGTTCCTCCAGCCCTGACTGACAGCCTGGGAATCTAACAGATGAGGACCAGCTCTGAGTAGACAGTGTCCTGCTCAAAAGCCTTGTATAGTTTCTTCACTGCCTTCAAGGTGGAGTCCTAATGCCTTAGCCTGATGTTCAAGACTCCAACAGCAGGCCAACACCTATCAGTCACACACTCTCCTTTACTTAGATGAGAAGTGCCTGGCAGCTCTGGGTTGCAGGCAACAGGGCTGATGTATTCATTTAATAATGTGGAGAATATAAAATGCCCAACACAGGTCATGACATACAGGAAGTCCTTTCAAAGTGCTAACTACCATCATCTGCATCACTACCACCATCTTCATCATTGTCTCTATCACCGTCCTCACCATCATGACTGCCATCATCACTCCCATCACCACCATTGTCTTCATCATTGTTGTCACTATCAGCACCACCATCATCATATCATCATCTTCATCATTATTGTCACTGTCACCATCGTTACCTTCATCATAACCACCATCATCATCCCCATCACTACCATCACCTCCATCATTGTTGTCACCATCATCACCACCATTATCATACCATCATCATCCCCATCATTATCATTACCATCATCATCACCATCATCACCATCATCACCATCACCATCATCACCATTACCACCACCATCACTACCACTGAGGGCTTTGTTGATTCTGGCCTTCATTCCTTTCTCATATATAAAGGGGTATAAGTGAACATAATTGCTGCTCCTCCTCCATGGCCCAACTGAAATGCAGCCTCCCCCATGAAGCTTCCCTGATGCCCACAGTCAAGAAGCCTACCTGTGCCCATGTGTATGCATGTGTGCGTGTACCCTCTTCCCTCTCACACCAAGCTATAAAACTTGTCTCAGCTTGTCTCCCACACCTTTTCCCTTCCCTTCATCTACTGCCAACCTCTCTGAGAGGTTTTCAGGATAACCTGGGAACAGAACAGATGATCAAAATGGGGGACACTCAGGACCCAAGAAAGCACTGGTGTTACCCCTTCTGTCTTCCTGGCCCCCATTAGCTGCCTTGTAACCTATGTCCCTTCCTGATGCTACCATCTACCAAGCTTAAACCCACACTGTGATCCCTCTTCTATCCTACATGAGGGCACAGACCAGAGGCCATACATGTAGTTTCAAGTCTGGGTCTTGCCACTTTCTGGGCAGGTGTCTTTGGATGAGTCTCTCCTCTTTGGGAGCCTGAGTTGTCCCTTCATGCACAAGAAGTATAAGGGTAGGAATAGAAGATTTCTCTGTCCCTTTCTGACTCAAGCCTCCTCAGTTTCGCATGGGCCTTACTCACGTGGCTGTCCCCTGTCTAAGCTGTAGATATGATGTGGTGGTTTGAAGGTTCCTTTAATGTGGCTCAGCACCCATCAAGCCTCCTTCCTACCCAGAGAGGCAGCAGTAGTCTTTCCTGTGTTCTGGAGTGACTGGCCATGCTGGGGACTGAGGCAGGCCCCATGCGAGGCATAGCCGGCCCCCTCTCAGCTCAGAGGCTCAGAGCTCTTTGCCCGTGAGCCCGAGGGGAGGGATATTTACGGTTTAATAACTGTCCTATTGATTCTCATTTATTTGCCACCAATGGGGCTTACCAAGGAAGTGAAGGCAAGAAGGCCGTGTTTGTAAATAATTCTCCAGTTGGAGCCATCACTCAGCCTGCCAGCCATGTGAGGGAGGTGAGCTGGGTTAATAGACTGCCATGCCCTCCACTTAGCTGAGCCCTGACACGCAGCTGCCCTTGGGACCCCCAGGAGCCCAGACCTTTTCCTGTTCTCTTTACTGTTGGCAATGCACTTCTGTGGCTATGCTCTCTCCTGACTGTCTTTGAAGGAGGAAGATTGGGGTTTGGCAGCCCACCTAACAAATGAGGATCCTGGAAACTGTAGAGACATGGTGCCAGGAAAGGGTGGGTGGGGCAGTCTGCAACCTGAATAGCTGTGACCGGCTGACTATTAGTTAGCTATTGCCGTGTAACAAACCACTCCAGAATCTAGTCACTTACAATAAGAACCATTATTTCTCATGAGTCATGGTCTCACGAGTCTGTGAGTTCAGCCAATCTAAACTCGGCTTGGTTGACTTGGGCTGGGCCTAGTCAGGTATGTCTGGTGAGTTGGAGGGTCAGCCTGGGCTGGCTGCGAGAGAATGACCTCGGCTGCTGGGACAACCAGGCTCTGCTCCATGGGTCCCTTGCCTCCCTCCAGCCCACTGGCCTGGGCTTGTTCTTGCAGAGGTGACAAGAGTCTGAAAGATGAAACAGAAATGCCCCAGCTCCTTAATTTATACCGTTTGCTACCCTCCCCCCCACACCCATTGGCCAGAGCAAGTCAGTGTTGGAGAGCAGGACTGAAAGCCCTCCGGTACAGCAAGGCATGCAAATTGAGGCCACAGATGTCATCAGGCTACCATGCTGACTCGGGAGCATTGCACTCTGCATTCTGCTCTTTCCCTTAAGAGAGCTGAGGCCTTGAGCTAACAGGGGATCCTGTTGTCTTTTCCTAAGTCTGGGTAGCAAGATCAGCCCTCTTGAGAAGCATGAGGCTTGATATGGGGACATCGGAGCCAAAACTGAGTTCTAAGAGTTTTGGCTTAAGACATGGAAGGACTAGACTTTCCAAGGACTGAGTCTGTCTTAGAGAGATAGTGAGCTCCCGGTCACTGGCAACGTGTAAGCACCAAGGAGAAGCTGATTGTGCAGCTGCAGAAGCGGTTCTCCTTGCAATGAGACTGGAGGCAGATGCGATGAGCTCCCAGCTGCCTTCCAGCTCCAGCAATCCAGAAGCTTCCGAAAGAGTGGTCTGGTTGCTGCAGATGCGGGCGGAGGAATGCTGCTGTCCAACCCCCACTGCCTCTTCCAGTCTGGCCCTAGGCTTGGTGGGTCCCAAGTGCAAGTTCAGGGCAGAGCTGCCTTCTAGCAGACAGCACAAATGAGAGACTCCAAAATCTCCTGCCTGGCTCCCCAGGAAAGAAGGGGAGAGTGATGCTCAGGGTGGAATGCCCCCAGCAAGCACCAGAGAGGCAGCCTGACAAGGTGAAGAGTACAGACCCTGAGCCAGACACACGCCATTGGAACTGACCTAGGGTCAGTGCTTGCTTCCTCCCTGCCCCCTGTCCTCTCTGTAAAGGGCTAACCCTGCTGGACCAGACCATTGTGAGAGCTGACCCGGACAGTGAAGATGGTACTTCCACGAGATGAAACATAGCCCCAGCAATGTTTGTTTGTTTTTTTCTTTTCTTTTTGAGTCACAGCAGATAAAAACAAGAGCTGACATAAAATCCATGTCCCTCAGGCCCACTGTAGTGGCCTGCCAGTGCCTCTGCCCTGTGTGTCCAGTGGGGGCAGCTCAGACGTCTGGGTGGAGGACATGGAGTCCCCAAGGGAAGGGCAGGAGCCGGGCCAGGGAACGGCGGGGAGGCTCCTGGTCAGGACACCCCCTCTCCCACTCCCACCTTCATCCGGAGATCAGAGCAGGGATGACTGATCAGAAGGGCCCAGGACTGACTGGAAACATTCACCAAGTTCACCAACCAACCGCCGGCCCCCTCCCCCAATTCCGGCCTCCAGGAAACGACCCTCTGCTGCCGCAGGAACCTCACTAGTGGAGAGATGGTGAGGAGGAGGGAAGGAGAGCGCGGCCTATTGAGGGCCTTTTCCATTTTCCATTTTCCAGAGCTTTGGGAGGTTTCTCGGATAATAATGGTAACCAAGCCTCAGAGTTCTTCCCACATCTCTGTGCCTTTTAGTGGAGCTCTGTACAGAGGGGCAACTGTCCTGCGGCCGCCTCACTGACCAGCTGGCGGATGCAGTGACGGGCAGACACAGTGAGTGTCTGACTGACAGATGGGTGGGCCAGCTGGCTGAGTACTGACGGTCTTGCTGACTGACACAACAACTGGCCGGCAGATACAGTGGGTGCTGGCTGACAGACACAGGGGTTGGCTGGCTGTAGCGGTGACTGACTGACACAGTGAATGAATGAAGCACGAACAGACTGCTTGACTGAAGACTGTCTCACCGGCTGCCTCACTCAATGACTGACCTATGAATGGACTGATTGATATAGAATCTGATAGACTCATGGATTGCCTGACTGTCTCACTGATGCAGCACTGACAGACTTTCCGTCTGATGAGTCTGACTGACAGACTCATGGGACTCCTGACGAAAGTCTGTCTTGCCAACGAACTGGCTGCCGTGGAGGATGTCCGTGACACCCTCCCTGGCCGGCTGACTGTTTCCTCACTGACTAACTCAGGACTGTCTGACTGACTCACTCACTGACACTGTGACTGACCACTGACAGATGGACTGACTTACCAACTGGCATGCTGACAACGGGCCACTCCAAGCCTTTCACACTAACCCTCACAGCAACGGGCTGCAGACCCACTGGTTGGCTGACAGCCGGGTTGACCTAGGAAGAACTAGCTGCCTGACAGCGACGACTAAAGCTTCGACTGACTCACCCACAAACCACCACACCAAGAGCCCTATTCACGAGCTGACTGAAAGCCGGCAGCCCACTCGGCGACAGCCAGACTGACTTGCTGGCTGACGGACTGACCCACCACCTAACAACTGTGGGGCTCTCTGACTGACCCTGGCGCTGACAGATGGCTGGCCGGCTGACCACCAACCTAGCCACGGCCTGCTGTGCTGACTGACAGGCCCAACCTGACAGGCGACAGTCTGGCCGGCTGATGGAAGAAAACCTTTTTTCGGAATCCTTTTCGGTTCCCTGTTCTTTCTCCTTCCTCACCCTTTATCTCCCAGCTCAGCTTTGTCACCTCATGTTTTTTAAATTTTACCTATTTTCTTGTAGCCCCATGCATACAAAGGAAGGTAGATAATACACATGAAAAGCCTAAAGAATGAAAATGAGATGAACACCTGTATGCAGCCACTTAGATCCAGGGCTAGAAGAGTGGGGAGGCTTTAACAGATATGCCTGCCTGGTCTGCATCCCTGAAATTCTCCTCTAACTGGTCTGGCTGGGGCCTGGCATCATGGCTTCTCTACCCCAGTTTTACTGAGATGTAATTGGCAAATAAAAATTATGTATCTTGAAGGGGCGCCTGGGTGGCTGAGTCAGTGGAGCAGCCGTCTTTTGGTTTCGGCTCAGGTCGTGATCTCAGGGTCGTGAGATCGAGTCCTGTGTGGGGCTCCGTGTTCAGCAGGGAGCCTGCTAGAGATTCTCTCTCTCTCCCTCTCCTCCTGCCCTTCCCTGTGCTCATCCATGCTCATCTCTCTCTCTCTCTCAAATAAATATATACATCTTTTAAAAAATTGTATATGTTTAAGGTATACAACAGGATGTACATATAAGCGGTGAAATGATTACCATATTCAAGGTAATTAACATATCTGTCACCTCCCATGGTTACCTTTTTTATGTGTGTGTGGTGAGAATGCTTAAGATCTACTCTCTAAGTAAATTTCAAGTGCACTATACAGAAATATTAAGTACAGTCCCATGATGTACGTGAGATCTCCAGAATTCATGAATCCTGCAGGCCTAAAACTCTGTCCCCTTAGACAAATGTCCCCCTATGTCCCCCACCACCCAACCTCTGGCAACCACCATTCTACCTTGTGTTTCTAGGAGGCTGACTATTTTAGATTCTACATACACATGAGATTGTGCATTACTTGTTTTCTGTCTGGCTTATTTCACTTAGCATAATGTCCCCCAGATTCATCCGTGTTGTCACAGATGGCAAGATTTCCTTCTTTTTTAAGGCTGAGTACTATTCCCCTGTGTGTCTGGACCACATTTTCTTTATCAGCACACCCCTCAGTGAGCCCTTGGGTTCTTCCCACAGCTTGGCTCTTGTGAATGTACTGCGATGAACGTGGGCAGCTTTCTCTCGGAGAGCTTGGTTTCATTTTCTTCAGATACGGACCCACAAGTGGGATTGCTGGGTCATAGGGTTGTTCTATTTTCAGCGATTTGAGGAAACTCCACGCTGTTTTCCTTAGTAGCTGCCCCCGTTCACATTCTGCCATCAGTCTTCGGAGAAGCCTCCTGAGCTCTCCTGATGCATGGCAGGGTCTGGTGTCCCCGGCCAGACCCTCACGAAATCTTGGCTTAGCCTCATTGCCTAGACTGTGGTCGAGCTGGTAGCGTCAGCCCCACTGGGGAGCTGGTAGGAAATGCAAACTCTCGGCCCCCACCCGAGACCCTCTGAAGGCGAATCTGCTTGTTAACAGGCCCCCCGGACGGCCTGCAGTCACACTAACAAGGGTTCGACAAACCCTGCCTTCAATGGCCCCTGCGTGCTCCTCCCCACCTGTCCCCCTTCCCCCAGTCCTGCCCCATGTGACCACGGCCACCAGGCAGGGTCCTCACCCCCTTGCCTCTTTTTGTGGTTTTTGCCTAAGTCCTCATGCCTGCTTTGGGTCTTTACATCCCTGAGATACATTCTTCTGCCATGAGTTTTTTGCTCTACATTTTATTTTCTAGATTTGTTGCATGTAAATGACAGCACCTTCATTTCTCACTGCTGTAGAATATGCTAGCTTGTGACCATGCCACCACGTATCTATATGTTTGAAAATGGACACTCGGCGGGGCGCCTGGATGGCTCGGTGGGTTAAAGCCTCTGCCTTCGGCTCAGGTCATGATCCCAGGGTCCTGGGATCGAGCCCCACATCGGGCTCCCTGCTCAGTGGGGAGCCTGCTTCCTCCTCTCTCTCTCTGCCTGCTTCTCTGCCTCCTTGTGATTCCTGTCTGTAAAATAAGTAAATAAATCTTTAAAAAAAAAAAGAAAAAAAGAAAATGGACACTCGGATTGTTTCTAATTCTCACTTGGTGTTGCTGTTTGCTGGTCCGTTGCTTTCTGCTTTCCTCCCCAGCTCCCCTGTTCCCCCCGACCCAAAGAGAGAATACTCTGCTTGACCTCTCCCTCTGCAGACAGGCTTCTGCTCCTGTCTCTGCCCACCCCCCACCACTTCCAGGGAGCAGGATGGCACAGATCTGCCACTGCCTCTGCATTAGCTACCGCTTGCCTACACTGGGGCCGCCATCTCTCCCCAGGGGACAGGCGGTGAGTCAGGGGGAGCTGGATGTTTGTCTTTCCCCCAGCTCCTTCCCCTCCCATAAATGCCTGTCTTTGTCAGTCAGGGCAACATGAGCAGAGAGGGCTGTCTGCATTTTCCTGGTTCCAGCCTGGCTTCAGGCACCACGACTGTCGGGAGCTGGAAGGCCTTAGGGACTGATAAGGGAAAAAGATGTATGAGTCAAGGGGTTGTCCAAAGAAACAGAACCAGTAGGATAGATAAAGGTATATATAAAAAGAGATTTATTATAGGACTGGTTCACACAGCCACGGATGCTGAAGTCCCACAATCAGGCCGTCTGCAAGCTGTGTCTGTGTCGGAAAGCCTGAGAAGCTGGGGGGGTGCGGTGGGGGGGAGCTGCTGGCTTAAGTTCTCAAAGTCTCAAACCAGGAACTTCAGCGTCCTGGGCAGCAGAGGTGGACGTCCTAGGGTCAAGGAGGGAGGGGAGAAGTCACATTCTCTCTGGACGCTTTGTCCTCTTTGGGCCCTCCACGGACGGTCTGACGTCCACTCACAGAATTGAGTCAGACCCTTCTTTACCCAATCTACAGATCCCAAAGCTATCTCTCTGGAACACCTTCACAGAGGCACCCAGAAATTCTGCTTCACCAGCTCCTTGGGCATCCTGTAATCTGGTCAACTCGACCCATAAAATTCTGCAATCTCAAGTGAGTCACCATGAGAGGCAGTAACACACGACAGGCTTTATCTTGGTCTTGGATAGGGTTGCCCGAGAAGGGAAATCTTTCACAGCATGAGAGACCATCTGGAGTTCATGGCCATGGGCACAGCACGCCCAGGAGAGTACAAGGGAGTTCCCCTGCACGTGGACAGGCCCCCACATCTCGTTGATGTCCTCTGCAGTTGGTGGGGGAGACTCAGGGTCAGGAGCTCTAGCCTATCCATGGCCAGCATATCTGGGGTGAGGTTCGGTGGAAGTCAGTTAAGCTATTTAGGCAGGTCCAGAATAGCTAAAAATCTGCTATATGGTTTATTTTTAAACTATAGGTGTGTAACCATTTGAGTTCAGTGCCAGCAGGCTTTGATGCTGGCGGGTCTCAGCCGGAAGTGAAGAAATAATAAACCTAGGGCCGATACACAGAGGTCACCTTTGGCTCCTGTGGTATCCATGACAGGGACTCCAGCGGACAGAGCCAGAGGAAGGCCTCTTTCAGTCTAGAAGCCTCAGCCCCTAGCAGGTTGAGGACGCTCTGAGATTAGTCACCCAGCCTTGCAAGCCTTCATTTTCAGGGCTCGGAAGATCGTTAATAATAAATAGCACACACAGTCTTCCCTCCGTTTTTGCTGCCAACACCTGCTACGCGCCAGGCCCCGGGCTACTGCCCCGTCTGTCTCCCGAGGCGCTCGGAGCCGTGGGCACCGGTGGGGCCGCTGCTGGAGCTCTGCGGGACTTGACCAGCACAGGCTTCCAGTGGCCACACTGAAGCCCATTGCGTCTCCTCTTCGTGTAAACCCACGATCTTCTCAAGCATTGTCCGTGCAAATGCCCTTCCCAGACAGGTGTCAGGTGGGATGGGAAGGAAATTGGAGTCCGCGGGCCAATGATGGCAAGAGCACGCAGTCATTGAAAATTACTACACAACAGACACGGTACCTAGCATTTGCTGCAAGCATGGTTCCCTTTTGTCTCTGTAACAAAACCCCCAAAGAATTAGGTCCTAGTCCATGCTGATCGAAGGAGATGCTAGTGTGTGTTTCTGTCCACAAAACGTAACGCGCTCTGCATGTTTGTTTTAACCGCTTGTTTTTTCTCCTGACAATATGCCTTGTAGATTATTTCATTACATACAGAGCGTTTCGGAGTATGGATTCTTGTACCGTCCTTGAGCAAAACCAACCCCTCGTGATGGATACGGGTTTTTTCCCAATATTCCTTTTACTCGCTCATTTTGGGGAGGAACTTCTAGAAGTTGAATTCAGTGTCATTCGGACTGACTCAAGGAACGGGAACTTTCCCAGGTGAGAGGGACGCTCAGACTGTGTTTCTTGGAGTGGGGAGGATAAGAAGGAAGGGGAAAAGCTGAGGGCAGCAGAGGGAGGAGATGGAAAGGGCAGGTGGAGGCAGGGAGGAGGGGGAGGCTCTGGGGGCTCTGCAGATAGGCGGGTGGGTCAAGGTATCGGGTGTGTGGTGTGTGTGTGGTGTGTGTGTGTGTGTGTGCAAATGCACGTGTGTTTCCATCCTGCCCGAAGTCTCTTCCAAATTACCGTGTTTCCCCGTCTGCCTACTCCTTCTCCCCCCACCTCCCCCCACCCCCCAGCCTGGGAAAATCCAGTCAGAATTAATAAAGCAGCAGATTGCTTAGAGACGAAGGGCGAGGGATACAGACAGTTCGGGGGCTTGGTATTTCCCTCATGTGCAATAACCTGGTGGTGAGATCTGGAATTAAAACCCCTTTCCTAGAGCCTTTATTAATATTAGCTCCTAATGCGTAATTACCTGGCCAAGCCCAGGGGGCTGCTGCTTATTGTTCCCCCGCCCCCATTCCTCCCCCAGCCCCACAGCCCGGCCACCTGGGCCACCCAGCAGGACACAGGCGCAGGTTGCAGACTGGTCTTCTCATAGGGGTATGGGCTCCTGAGTGACCTCCTGGTGACACGGAGCGTCTCACTGCCCCTCGGGAGCCCAGACAGCCGAATCCACTCGAACCTGCTGGAAGGGCCGGCGGTAGACACGGCTGCACTTCCCAGCCCTCCAGGCCTCTTGGCCGTGAAAGTGGTCACTGTGTGGTTGTGGGGTTGCGACCAGGTGGCTTAGGGTTCTAGCTGGCCCACCTCCCCACCAGGCAGCAGCCACCAGATCCTCCTGGCGCGCTGAGGGCTAGAAAGCTCTCAGCCTGGTAAGGGCTGGGAACCGCTGGGGTCCTGCCCTCTTCCCTGGAGGCAGGAAGCGTGGCCCTCCAGTGGCATGGGTCCCCACTTTCCAACAGCTGTTTTGTGCCCAGGGCTGGGTCGTCTTTGGCAAGTTGCTTGCCTTCCCTGACCTTGGTTTTCCCAGCAGGACAGTAAGGGGCTCTTCCTCTGCCCCTTTTATTGGAGTCTGTTGCAGGTTGTTGGGAGTCCAGAGTTAGCGAAAACAAGTCCGAGTAGATGAAAGACCAAGACAGGAGCGTTCTGAGAGCCCTGAGCCCTTTGGGTCCCCATGTTAACTGGCTGCAGTCCTTGTTTGTGGCAGAATAATCAGGTGGTTTGCATGTGCTTAGGAGGACACGACTCCTATTCCCACCAAACTACCTCCTGCCACAGGGCCTTTGTACATGTGCTCCCCCTGGAGCACATTCCCCTGGAATGTGCTTCCCTTCCCTCCCGTCTTTTTCCTAGTTTTCCTTCAGAACTCAGCCCTGCACAGAACTCATCATTTCCTCCAGAAGTCTTCCCTGACTTCCCCACCAAAGTCAGATTCCAGTGTCCCAGTATGTCTCCTTCATAGCAATTCTGAGTTAATAAAATCAAGGCACAAAAAAGTGCCTATATTTTTCTGTAACTAAGTTTCATTTCTGCTCTGAGCCTGCATTCTTCTGGGAGGCAGAAATGTAATCTAAGACAATTCAGGATCCTCCTGCTTTCCCTGGCTTTGAGTCACAGCCTGGAGGTGGGGGGTAGGGGAGTGGAGGGCTGGGGGGGTGGGTTTCTCGAAGCTTCTATGTCAGGCAAGGACGGTCGTCTGTCCCTCTGGCACATCCTCATTCCAGTGACTCCTCAGCCACCACTGTCCCCCTGAGACTCACTGCGTCAGAAGCAGGCTGACCCTGTGGCCTTCCCAGGCCCCCTGCCACTCCGCACGCCACTCGAGAGGGACCCTGCACAGGGATTTCTCTGCCCCCGTGTGATGTTGGGACGGGGAAACTCAGGGACCCCACCGGGTAGAGGTGTGTAAGTGTAACTCCATTTGCCCTGAGAGACCCCACAGGGTTGGAGACAGGGCAGACGAGGAGTAGCGACAGTGCCTGTCCTCGGGGACCTTAACCTCTCACACCTCTGTCTTGTCCTTTCATGCTCTGCCCCTCAACCACCTGGCCAGGCAGGGAGACTCCCTGGAGTCTGGGGAGAGGGTGGGGCGCTGCCCAGAAGGGAGTCTACTGCCCATTGGCTGCTTCTGCCTGGAGTGGTTCAGGAGCTCCCGTTGTTGTCACCCTGGCGACCAGAAGAAGGGGATCAGAAGGGGAAACCACAGATACTGGGGGACACAGCAGCCTATAGGAGGCACGCGAGCAGCAGAAGAGCTTAGTGATGACTGCAAGTGGCGGTTCTAGAGCCAGACAGCCTGGGTTCAAATCCTGCTCTCCTACCTGCCAGCCGTGCAAACTTGGGGGAGTTACTTCACTCTCTCCTTGGTTCCTTCTTCCAGAGATAAAGACAGCAACAGTGTCTGTCTGAGTCAAGATTAAGTGAGGTGATACATGCAAAGTACTTGGTGCAGTTCCTGGCAGGTAGGAAACTCTCCTAAGATCATTGTTCTTCCCTTAAATCAGATAAAACATGTTGTGTGGTGAGTGTTTGACTGTCTGCCACCGTAAGCTTCAGGAGGGTAGGGACAAGGTCGCTTTGTCAGGCTGCTTGCTGTTTGGGGCTCACAAGTGTCTAGTCTTCAAGGCTGACACTCTATGAATACTGTTCTTCCTATTTGCAGTCCTGCCAACCCTGTGCATGCCTGACCGTGACCAGCACACGCCTCTTCCAGGAAGCCCTCCCTGATACTTCCACTTAGATAAATCTACCACCACCATCCCCAGGCTCTCCATCTCCCCAACCAAGGGCAAGCACTTTGAGGCTGGGAGCTGTGTCGAGCCCTGCTAAGGGACTCCAGGGAAAGTTGGTCTCATCCTCTTTAGTTCATTTGAGCCCCACATAGCACAGAAAGCAGAGCAAAGCAGATGATTTCCCCATGTTATGGAGGGAACTGACCCTCAGAGAGGCTGAGCGACTTGCTCAATCTCATGCAGCTACTGAGGGGAAGGGAGGGGCCTGGGCTCCAGGCTTGAGACCTGCATCCTCTGTCCTCCTCTTGCCCCAAACAACTCGCCCCCTAACTGGGGAAGACTGGGGAAGACAGAGGAACCATTCAGAAGACAAAGGCAGGTAAGAACACAGCTGCTATGGTCCTGGGGCCTTCTGCGCTCCTCTTCCAAGGACAAGTGAGGAAAGCAGCAGAAGTGGGACAGCACACTGAGCCGGGGCCCAGGAGGGCCAGAAGAGGGGGAGCCCCAGTCCAGACTGCCAGAGGCCTTGAGTGCCACAGTGAGGTAGGGCTGGACCCTCTCAGAGCCCCTGACAATGGCGTGAGTTCTTGGCCCTTCTGCCCATGGCTGAGGCTATGAAAATGGAGTACTGCAGGCTTCACCCCAAGCTGGGTCAGCTCCATCATCAGCGGAACTCCTGAGGACCTACCGGGCACATCTCTGTTATCCTCGACCTCTTCAGCCTTCACCATGATGGCAACCAGGTGTCGAAGCCCAGATAGGGGAAGGGACTCAACAAGTCTACCCAGCAAGCCACGGTCAGAGCCCCGAGATCAATCCACAAGGAGTCAGAGCCCCAGAGGCTCTCCATCCTTAGCTTCGAGGCCAATCGCTCAGGGTCCCATCTAGACCCCTTCTCCGGGCAACGAGGAGCCAGGATGCCAATTCAAGTTGGCAGCCCCTCTCCAGCACCAAGCCCAGACCAGCATCTCCTTTCTCCTTAGTCCTACAAGCCAGGCCGCCCAATTTTGGTGCTTGGACTGAAAGGCAGCTCACGCTGCCCCCTGGCTGGGCGGACCTAGATCAGCAGAAAATAAGTCCCCTAGTAAAAATCATCCAAATGCACCAGCCACTCCCTGCCTGCCCCCCAGGCACAGGCACTGAGCCCAGGTTGGGAGGACAAAAAGGATGAAGCCCCCAGGTGGGGACCACACTTGAAATGGGAGCCCACCATCCCTGTCTCTCCTGTGGCCAGGAAGCTGCCATTCAGTCTCATTTTGTCCCCCCAATCCTGGGGGTTGGGCATTCCTGGCCCCATTTTCTGAGGAGCAGCCTAAGGCTCAGAGAGGGAAGGTCATTCATCCAGGCTCTGACCCAGGTAGCTGGTAGGGGCGATGCTGGTCCTCCTACTCCAGTGTGGGTGGTGCTCTGGGCCTCTGGAAGTCCTGCTCCGGTCTTTTCCTCCAGGGGACCTTGAGCCCTGGCCCCACAGGGCACTTGGCCTTCTTGGGCAACCCAGCTTCTGTGCGCTGCACCCCGACCCCTCAATTCACTCTGCCTGGCAGGCCAGGAGGGTGGCTGGGGGTTCAGGCTCTGGGCTCCAACGGCCTGGCATTAGATCCTAGCTTCACTCCTTAGGAAATGATCTGGGCCACTGACAGCTTCAGTTTTTCGATCTGTAAAATGGGTGATTCTTAGCACATGAAAAGGTACAGTGGATGCTGACAGCTGCTGGTGGTGCTTTTTTCAGGGTGGTAATCTGGCTTGCAAGTAAGGTGGCTGGTGTGTGGGGACAACCTCCCCATCTCTTCCCTTTTTCTGCTTCAGGGCTGTGTCCCCCACAGCTCAGGCCCATACTGAATATTCTGTCATTGCTTGACACTTACTGAGTCAGTGGGGGTTGCTGGCTGGGGGACAGGGAGGATGCCAATGGCCAGAGCTGGTGGGGGGGAGCTGTGTCCAGAACAATCTCCCTCCCCAGGTCTGCAGAGGGAGCACTTGCGTGTGCTGGCTATTTATTGCATGAGGAATGCATAAACCAACATGGCGCGTGGCAGGATCTCTGGGCCCAGTGGTGGGTAGGATGATTCTAGAAGCCAGACTACATCCAGTTTGGCTGCTTTCCAGGGAAGGCCACACAGTAATCCTCTAGTTGGGTGTGGATGTCAGGCAAAGATTCTCCATGATACTCACAGCTGATGGCTGACAATTATCCATGATGGGGAGCTCCTTCTCACTGCCCTTACGAGCAGCCCATTTTATCCTGGACTGCTCTGATGGTATGGGAGGTTTTATTTAGCTTGAGCCGAGTTCTGCTTCCTCGTGACTTCCATCCTTTGCTCTTAGCTTTGTCTT
Source organism: Lutra lutra (assembly GCF_902655055.1). Lineage (NCBI taxonomy): Eukaryota > Metazoa > Chordata > Mammalia > Carnivora > Mustelidae > Lutra > Lutra lutra. The sequence goes on along the minus strand of NC_062291.1, from coordinate 33,110,919 downwards.
CGGAGCCACCCCAGCCACAGCTGTCCTTCTATACCCCTTCCCTCATAAACAGTTGGGTTTGGAGCTTAGGTTCGCACGACTCCTGGTTCTGACACTTCCCAGCAGTGTGGTCTTAAGTCCCTTACGGGTCTCTCTGAGCCTCGCTTTCATCTTCTGCAAAATGGGTATTTTTAAAAAAGGCTTTCCAGAGAATGTTCTAGGTTGAGGTGCTTCTCAGTACCAGATTTCCTACCTTATATGTGGGAGGGAGAGGTGGAAGTTGGCCTCAACCTGCCTAGGCTCCCACCACTCCTTTCTTAGAGACCATGAAGAGCCATGGAAGACTCTAGAGCAGGAGCATGTGCTGACTGGCGGCAATCTCACCTATTTTGTCACCAGACTCTCAGATATTGCTGGAGGGTTGCAAATGGGGCAAGATTCCCATGATCAGGGCTCGGAGATGACTTCCCTGAAAGTGTGGAGGGGACCCAGTGCTCCTTGATGTATGGCACGGCTCCTGGCAAATGTGGTGTTGCTACCGTTCCAAGGGCAGCTCTGTCTCCAGTGGCAAATACTGCCGTGTGTATGTGTTCCTTGGTGACAGGCTGGCCCACCTCCAATCCCAGCCTCCACCACCAGTGTGTCCCCTCAGCGGCCAGCCAGCAGCCCATAACCACCTCCTCCCGAGAGCCCGGAGGTGACAGACCAAGAGCCCAGCCGTGGCAGGGCAGGAGCCCTTCCTCCCCTCCCAGGGAGCAGCAAGACCCCTCCCAAAGAAATTCGAGCCCACCCAACTGGAGTCCCATTTCCACGGAAGATCAGAAGGGAAGAGTGGGACCAAGGCACACATCCTGCATTTCCTGGCCTAGGCCAGAAGATTGGGACTCCGGTAGGGATGCCGGGGGTCCTCAGTCCCAGCTTACAGGACACTCAGCAGGTCCCTTAATTTCCACGAGCTCAATTTCTGTATCCTGTCCCCTATCTATCGACTGATCTACATCTATCATCTATCTATCTACCTTTCTGATTAAAAGCCCTATTGATCTTGAGGGGCTGTTACCAGCACCGCATAGGAGAAGAGACAGAAGCCGTAAAACTCTTCCCCTGTAAATGGAGTTATTATCACTGTGCATTTGTAGACAGAGACAGTCCCAGGTGATGCTTCTGGGAGATGGGGACTCTTGGACAAGCCCTGCCCTCCCTCGAGCCTCAGTTTCCCTGCCCGCCCAGATGCTGAAGTTCATTGGGTCCTGCCACGCCAGACGGTGGATTCCTCCATGGGAAATGGGCATGCTGACAGGCCCTGTGTGTCTGCAACACGATCTCTTCCCTCGGAGGACGCAGGCTCCCCACTGGCGCGGCTGGTGATTAATATGCCCTGAGTGGGGCTCCTGACCCGCTGTCAGGGACATCAAGGTAAGTGTCCATCCACAGGCTGAGGGCTCCGTCGATGAATAAATAATAGGACTAGTGAAGTAATGGGATCCGGGGAGGCCGCTTAGGCTAATGGAGCGACAGATGTGGCGTCGAGCCCCAGGGACCAGAGCTGCAGGAAGGGCTGCTGGGAGGGGGGCAGGAACACAGGGGGGGCGGGGGGGGGAAGGGCTGCTGGGAGGGGGGCAGGAACACAGGGCTGGGGGCGGGGCGACACTGCCTGGCAATGCTCCGTCTCCCGACCACGGTCGGTCGAGGTGACTGCCAGTGGTTCCTGTTATAGCTCGGAGTGCAGGCTTTGGAGTCACACAGCCCCGGTGCTGCTCTGCCTAGCTGAGCCTCAGTTTCCACATTTGCACAAGGGGCATTACAAGGAGAGGCCGGTTGTGAGGGGCTTAGCCTGTATCAGCTCGTCATGAAACTCCTGCTAGGGCTGGTTGTCCCCAAAGTGAATTCTTGGGTCAAATGAATTCTTGACTCCCTTTTGGGTCACTGAATTATTTTTTTCTTTTTTTTAAAGATTTTATTTATTTATTTGACAGACAGAGATCACAAGTAGACAGAGGCAGGCAGAGAGAAAGAGAGAGAGGAGGAAGCAGGCTCCCTGCTGAGCAGAGAGCCTGATGTGGGGCTTGATCCCAGGTCCTGGGATCTTGACCGGAGCCAAAGGCAGAGGCTTGACCCACTGAGCCACCCAGCACCCCGGGTCACTGATTTCTTAACTCAAATTGCCCCCTACACCAGGCAAGGGATGGGTAGTGCCCTGTTGCCAGATGAGGAGACCAAAGCTTGGATAGGTGCCCGTCTCTCCAGAAAATTCTAGCTCTTTCCCTGGGCACTTTTACCCATATCTGACCACTATTCCTGCTTGGGGCCCAGCTCTCTGCTGGGCTCTTAGGTGATTTCAGGGAGCCAGCCTGTGTTCCAGAAGATCTTATAGTCGAGAGGGAGGGGCAGGTGAGGCAAAGTGTAGATCCCCAAAGTAGGCTTCCAAATGAAATCCACGATGAAACGTTGCCACACGCAAGTTAGAATGGCCCGGGAGAAAGGCTGACGATACCTTTCATGTGGCGAGGATGGGTCAGCTGGAACTCTCACACTTTGCTGGTGAAAGTGTAAAAACATATAACCACTTCCCAGAAGGTGTGATAAGATCTTAAAAGTCCAAACATTGCTATCTTTGACCCAGCAATTCCACTCCTAAGTGTTAGCCCAGAGAAATGAAAACTTCAGTCTACTACTTGTACACAAACATGTATAAGAACTTTGCTTATGATGGCCAAAGCCTAAAAGGATGAATACATTGTAGAATAGGGCCCCTCAGCGGTGCAGGCAGCTAAGCGTGCAACCCTTGGTTTTGGCTCAGGACCCTGTGATTGAGCCCCGCGCTCAAGGTCGAGCTGCTTAGGACTCTCTCTCCCTCTCCCTCTGCCCTTCCTCCCACCCTCTCTAAAATAAAGAAATAAATCTTAAAAAATAAATTGTAGTATATCCATGCAATGGAATACCACAAAACTACATAAAATAACATGAATCAACCTCAAAAATATTACGCTAAGTGAGAAAGAATCCAGATCCATAAGAGCACACCCTGTATGATGTTATTTACTTGAAATCCTACAAAAGGGAAATCGAATCACTAGTGACAGAAAGTAGGTCAGAGGTGGCTTTCTGGGGCCAGGCTAGGGTTGGGAAGACTGCAAAGGGCAGGAGGAAACTTTCTAGGGTGTAGAAATGTTCTACACCTTGACAGGTGTGGTGGCTAGAGGAGGGTACAGATTTGGTGAAACTCCTGAAACTCTACCTATCCATGGGCACATTTTACATCATGCATGCATTTTACTTCCAAAAAGATAATCACAAAACAAATCAAAATAAAACCCAAGCACTAAAAAAATACAATTGCCAACCAGGGTAATGCAAACCGCTGGTAATCCCCAAAGAGAATTTGAGCCTAACAAGTTGCCAACTCTTCTGCTCCAGCACAAACAGCGTATCTGGCAGGTGGCTGGCTGGCTTAGAAAGAGAGAGAACTCCGCCTTCCCTGGCCTGGCCTAGCCATGCTGCCCCGCTCACAGGCTCCTGAGCCTCCTCCTGAGTCCTGCGGGAGGGACCGACCTTCCTCATGGCCCAGTCTTCTGCCCCCTCTCCTCCAGCTCAGATCTGTAGCTGCCATAGCACATACAACTTTTCATGGGAAGTCAAAATATCTCCTCAACTGAGGTCTTAGCTTGGCAAAATGATGGTACCTTTGTGCAAAGAAAAATGCTCCCAGGGCCCTTGGGCAGCTCAGTTGGTTAAGTGTCCTGCTCTTGATCTCAGCTCAGGGTTGTAAGTTCAAGGTCTGAATTGAGCTCCATGCTGGGCAGGGAGCCTACTTTAAAAGAGAATGGAAGAGGAGAGAAGAGAGAGGGGAGGAAAGGGGAGGGAGGAGGGGAGAGGGGAGGGGGGAGAAGGGGAGGAAAGGGCAGGGGAGGGCAGAGAGCTGAGGGGAGGGGGGAGGGGAGGAAAGGGGAGGAAAGGAAAGGGAGAGAAAGGAAAGGAGATAGGAGAGGGGAGAAGAGGGCAGGGAGAGGAGGAGGGGCGGGCAGGGAGGGGAGGGAAGGGAAAGGAAGGGAAGGGAAAGGAAGGGAGGAGGGGAGGAGAAGGGAGGGAGGAGGGGAGGAGAAGGGAGGGGAGGAGGGCAAGGAAAGGAAAGGAAAGGGAAAAGGAGAGGAAAGGAGATAGGAGAGGGGAGGGAAGGAGAGGAGAGGGAAGGGAGGGGAGGAGAGGGGAGGAAAGAGAAGGGAAGGGAAGGGAAGGGAAGGAAAGGGAAGGAAAAAGAAAACAAAAACTGTCCCCCTTTCTTCAAGCAGACATAGCTCCTTACCACTTGTCAAGCAGAGCATGGACCGGATTTCAACCCCTGCGAGCCCCTTGGTCCAGGCCTTTGTGCATGAACTCCACCTTGGAAAGTGCTCTGCCCCATCAGCCCTTCAGCAAGTCCCTGCCCCTCTCTGGGCCTCGGTTTCCTCATTTGTCAAATGAGACCCAACAGTTATGAAGGTGAATGAGATAAGAGAGACAAAGTTGCTTTGAAAATCTGACATGCTTCATTAAAAAAAAAAGTGTCAGTTTCTCTCTAGCCCATTGGATGGATGGGAGATGATGGATAGATGGACGGATGGATGGATGGATGAATGACAAGATCATCTGTAAATTCCAGTCCTATGTTCTCTGTATTCCCTGGGGCAGTGAAAGGACAGTAGGGTTTGGAGCCTCTTCTGACCTCCGTTTGTCCCCCTCCCCCAGCTGTTCCCAGATATGTCGATCCCCAGCTCATGGTCATTGTGACTGAAAAGGCCACGGGCAATCTTCCTTGTCTGGCTGGTGGGCATGAGTTTGGCACACGCACGGTGAGAGGGAAAGAAATGAACCTGCGCCTCCCGCAGCCAGGGTCCCGCTCTCCGTGGGGTGGAGGGTGCTGGCTGAGGAGCTTCCTTTCCTAGGCCCTGATCTATAATGAGATAACTGATTATTCTCGCCTCTGAGTCTCTTTCTCCATCAAAGGATGGACAGAGATGAGACAATTAAAAGGCGGGTTCCCAGCCACCCTGGAGAGATTCAATGATAATAACAGACTTCCAGCCAGTAGTCTGGCTCAGGCCTTGGGAACAACCAGATCCAAAAGGCTTAAGGGCCCTGTGGAATGACTTCGTTTTCTGGAGAACAATGGCCAGGAGGGAGAAGAGGGCTGGCCTCCCCTTGCCAGGCTGATTGTGGAGTTATCTCCTCCCGGGGGTGGGGCACTGTGTTGCAGCTTCCCCAACTGCTGCTCAATGCCAAGGCCAGGAAGGCAGACAGCAGGGACCCCGCAAGCAGGTGGATCAGGGCCACATCCCAGCTCTGTCCCTGCCCAAGCTGTGTGGCTCTGGGTGTGTGTCTGAGCCTCTCTAACCCTCTGTTTCTGCCTATGAGAGAGGCGTGACAATGAAATGAACCCCGCAGGCCCACCCCACCAGAGCACAGGTGAGATGCTGTGCTCTGCTCTGTCTCCGGCAAGGGGCAGAGCCCACGCAGCCTGCAACAATGATGGCTTCAGAGTCACCAGGCCTCTTAGTGTCTGAGAGTGTTCAGGGCAGGAGGTTAGAGCCCGGGGCAGGGTGGGGCCAGGCTAGCAGGAGGTACCTGTCACCCTGGCATCACACAGGTGGGCCCACAGTGCCTTTACTCCCTCCCAACCCCAAAGCCCTCCCCCATTCACTCACTCAGAGCCTCTTTCCGCTGGCATGAGAGCCCAACACAGATGACTGAGACTCAGGAGCTCACCTGGGGAGGCAGCCTTTGCCTGCAGCCCCTTTGTGCTCCTCTGTATCCCAGGACCGAGAACCAAAAGGGGGAAGTAGTGTGCCCCAGGTCCTGCGCACTGGGACTCAGGCCTCAGGACCCTGTAGCTGGGGTCTTTGCTGCCCTTGCAGACTCCGCCCACGTGCCTTGCCCTTACAGACCTTTCCTGGGCTCCCCAGACTAGACCAAGTCCTTCTGCCCCATCCTCCCTGAATGCTGTAGCCCCTTGGACTTGCCCCGACTGTCCCTCTTTTACGTCTGCACTCCCAAGAGACGGGGCACCCCCAGGGGAATTTTGGAGGTATCCCCAGTGCCTAGCACAGTGCGTGTGCAGAATAAATAGTAATTGAACTAAATCAAACTGTTCTTTGCCACGGGCCCCACCCCCAGCCTTTCAGCTCCCGAGGGTGGGAGTGGGGTTTCTGCTCTGGAGCCAGGGAGGAGGAATCAGGGTGGGCTTCCTGGTGGCAGCGACGGAGGCCCAGCCCTAACTGCACGTCTGTCCCAACCAGGCAGGCTGCTAACTGGGAAGTGCAAAAATTGCTGCACACCAGAGCGCGTGGCAGCGAGGCGGAGATGGATAGAGAGCCAGGAGAGCGATGGGCCAATTAGGGCAGGTGAGTGATGAGCGGAGGATGGGCGGATGTTTATTTAGTGAACTGGAGTCTGAGAAGCCGAGATCAGTCCCACTCTGGTGCATGGCTCTGATTCTGGCCGAGTGAGGCCTCCGGTGCCACCAAGCAGACTCCAGAGTCTCCTGCCCCTTCCCCAGGCTTGGCCCGCTGGGGCAGCTTCCAGAAGCTTCTATCACTCAGGAACTGTAAGGGGAGCTGTGTTTTTCCCTAGAAGGGGAGGCCCAGTGTCCCAGGGCTCATCCCCCACGAACTCCTTCATCCCTCCTGTTCCTCATCTCCTGCTCTCAGGCCTCCAGCGTACAGGCACGAGCACTGTTCTAAGAGGCCAGAGCCCTGGGTGTGGGTGGCCTCTGTCAGCACCGATGGCTTGCTGAGATGGGACAAATAGAGCCACATCAGACCTCATGTGTTAGGCAGATCGGAGACAGATTTCAGAGACAGGAAGCCTGGGCCCCAGGCAGGGAAGGCAGTGGTGGGGCTGAGATACATCAGGTCTTCTGATTCCCAGGCCAGTGCTTGTTCTTTGTGAGCTCTGCTGCCTGCCCGCCCCCGGGGCCTCAGTTTCCCCATTTGCACAAGAATGTTTCCTGAAGGAACATTGGCCTCCCTTGCATGGAAAGTCACCAACTCCTCAGTGGAGTGGTCCAGAAGAGCCACGGCTGTTGAGAGGGTAGGGCCACACCTATGGGCCCTGGACCGACATCAGAGTGCGGGCAAAGGAAGGGCGGGGAAGGCTGCCAGTCAAACCAAGCCTGGGACCCCAGGCTTTCCTGGGTCCAACCACCCTGTGGACAAGGGCAGGTGGGAGCAGAGATGATCGGCAGAAGATCCTGGGCACTTGGTTCAAAGAAGAGAGGAGGCCCTCCATCCCCTCTCCCTGGATGGAGAGATAACACAGAGAAAAACCTTCTTCTTGTCTTCCTTCCTGACCCCACTCAGACAAGGTGGGGACAGCTCAGAGAGGATCAAGAAGTGGATGAGCATTGCACAAGGAAATGTGGTCTGCCTATGACAGGTGCTCCGTCCAGGGTTACTGGGGAACACATAAGGCTGCCCTTCCCAAGGTCAGGCCCTGGCTGGGGACATGGGACGTCTATGTCACAAGCCTGGGGGACAGTCCGCCTGCTCAGCACCAGCCATCCCCCAAGGACAGCCCTGCCCCTGCCCACACTCTCCCTCTCATCTCCTCTGTCTCTCTTTCTCCCTCAGGGATACAGGAACGCATCCTGGGGTGCATGAAAGGGGCAGAGACTGGTTCAAGGTCACACCGAAATTTGGTAGCAGAGGCGAGACCAGAGGATGGCCAGGTCCCGTTCCTTCAAATACTTGCTGAGTGTCCCACACCTCACAGCAGGGACTTGGGAGGGGGGAGGCACAGATCAGTGCCCCAGACAACCTCAGCTGCGCTCAGGGTCAAGTCCCATCTTCTGCTCTTGCGGTGGAAAGATTCAGTCTGAATCCTGAAGTGTGCTCCTAGGAAATGGCCTTTGCTCCACCAGGTCCTCAAGAAAATGCTAGAGATGACTGGCACCAGCCATCTTCACTGGGTGCAGTGGAGCCCGTGGGAAAAGTCTATGGAACAATCAAGAGGTAGGAGAATTGGGGAGGGGAGAGGAACAAAGGGGACAGAAATGGAGGGTACTTCTCATACTCCCTTAGGTAGCACTATCCTTGCTGGCATCTCGGGGACCCTCGGGCCGTTTCTGGGAGTACACCGCATCACCCCCAGCTTAATGTCCCTGGGTCTCTTCTTCTGTGATCTTTGCCATGAAGCAAGTTCTTCTCTAGCAGTGGCTCCCAGTGACTTCCCATCACTGACCATATCATCGTTCCCCCCACATGGTAACCTCCCTGAGCCCAGGTATCGAGGGGGGATGAAGGATACAGACCGGGAAGCAGTGGGAGACAGCTGTGAAAGGGAGCACACCCCAGGGGTGAAATCGCCTAGAAAGGGACCTTTGCCCTCGGCTCCCCCACCGCGTCATCTGGGCCACTCTTCCCCATCCTTCAGCAGGTGACTGAGGCATCCCCTCCTCAGGGAAGCCCACCCTGACCTCCCAGACTAGGGAAATCCAGCAAATTGTTTGCTCTCAGAGCATCAGGTAAATCTCCTTCCTAGCACTAATCCCACGTAGAATTTTATATTTATTTGTTTGGTCATTTGATTAATGCCTCCTTCTCCCCCACAGGCTCATCTTTGTAAAGCCAGGCAAGGGCCATTCTCATGCAGAACTGCACGCTTAGGACCTTTGCACAGGGCCTGGCAGATGAGCTGTGATAAGTATCTGTTGAACATGTAACTGAGTGAATGAAGGAAGAACGCGGTCAAGGTGAAGGTCTGAGAAGGTTCCCTGGAATTTCGTGGCAAGTGGAAGCCTGGGCTGGCAAGAATAAAATTCAAGCTGGGTAAAAAAGAGCCCCACAGAGCAGGTTCCAAGCCAGCCCCGTGGGACGGGGCTACAATTGCCAGGGGCTTGGTGAGTTGGGGAAAGATGTCTCTAGGGTCAATCCAGTTTGCTCGCCCACCTTCTAATCCCAGGGAAATGAGTCTATTCTAGTCCCCGGGTTCCTAGACTCCCCAGACCAGGCTCCTAGCTCTGGTTCTATGCCTAAAATTAGTAGTACTCTTGGGGTAGCCAAGGAGAGAGGCTCATCTATAGGACAGGTCATCCTGTCCCCTGCATCTTTGGGGTTCCCTCTATAACAGACAATAGTATGAGACACAAAAATCTGTTCATTTGGGGCTCACTCCCACAGGTCCGTCAATAACCTTGTCTCCAGACTTCCTTGTGTCCAATCATCCAATCTTGTTCCTTCCATGACCTTGGCCAAGCAGCTAAGCTATATGCATGTGTCACAACCTCCCCCCATTCTACACACTAGAAGACCAAATGGCCCTCATGCAGACGTGCCCATTGGGAGGACTGCCCTCAACACGTTCCTTCAAATCACCCGAGCAGGACTGAGGTATGGGGCCAGAACTGACATGTGGACAGGACCGTGGATCCCAGTGGTTTCTTACTCCAAATAGCTCGGCTTAGAGAATTCCATAGTGACACTAAGCCTGAATTGAGGGCTATTGTGTTGGTACAACAGGAGGTTAGGCCACCTTGTCATGGAATTTCCTCGGGCATCTTCATCTGTGTGATGCTCCTACAAGCCAGAGGAATTCACCACCCCACCAACCACCAGCAGTGAGCTCCCTGTAGCCGTCTGATCCATGAGTGACCCGGGCCCAGCCTCCTTCCTGGGGGGCTGCTTTCCAAGGTAGGTCTGGCCCTTAGCCTGGTCTCGCCTGGAAGGGGAACCCTAGAAAGCGTTTGCCCGGAGCAGGTGTGGGAAGGAGGTGATCCCTGGAAGCACGTGCCAGGGCTCGAGGAAGCAAAAGAGAGAAGGGAGCTGAGATGAGGGAGTGCTATCCAACTGGTAACAGCTACAGGTGATTGGGACTCCATCTAAGAAGCCCTGTGAAATGGTTTGAAATGGTTCAGAATGATCTTTGAACACACAACATAGGAAATATTTATCCTTCATCTTCCAGCTCCCAGTGGTCGAGGGTGGCCCTCTGGGTATTCCCTGCCCCCCAACACACACACACACACACACACACACACACACACACACATGCACACACTTCCATGTGCAGGAAAGGTATGGATCCCTGCAGATGTCCCACATCCTGGCGAGGGGGCACTGCTCACACCTGGAGTGAGATGCTGTCAGCTTGCACCTGTGGGTCGCTGGTCAGACCCATGCAGAATGGATCACCCCAGATGGGGCTGCAGCGAGAGGAGTGGCTGAGTGGATCAAGGGGTCTGACATGGCTGCCTGCTTGGAGGTGTGGAGGCAGACCTCCAACTAGATGTTTTCAGTGGGGACAAAGGCAGGGCTGGAGGACTCCCCATCAACCTCAGCCTGCAACCCCAGGCCTACCTGGGTCTGTCCACCCCCAAGACCATGATCCTCTGTGCAAAGAAACACCAGGAGTTACTCGGGGGTGGGGGCGGGTAGCCACAGGCTGACCAGAGGGTCTGCACCAGCCCTGGGGCTGGCCTGAGGGGCGACAATGAAGCTCATGAGGAGGGACTTATCTCTGACTTTGAAAATCTGTCCCATTGTACCTGTCTCATCATAACAAATGGAATGTGGTCTGGAGCTGCTAGGGAGGCCCACATGTCAGCTGTGAGTCCAGGACAGACCCAGAAAGGCTTCCCCACCTGCCCAAGCAGACGTGTCCCATTGGCAGTAATTAACCGGGCACTAACGGAGTGGCCTGGCCAGGTGCTTAGTAGGCACCCAATTAATGATGGTTGTTACTATTCTAACAGGATGGGGATAGTAGACAGGGGGTTCCTGCTGTCCAGAGAATGATGTTTGGGGGCCCCTGGCTAAGAAAAGAGGGGCAGCAATGTCCCATATCTTGGGGCCAGAGAACCTTTGGTGGTGGGGCCCCAGCCTGCACAGGGCCCTCCATGACGTGCCCAGGCAGCAGACCCATCCTGCCCACGCCACTGCCCGCCAATGTCAGAGGACACTGGCATCCAAAAGAGGGGGGTATTTTCCATCCTGGGTGCCAAAGATGAGGAGGAAGAGAAGATGAGCACTGAATTAAGTGGGAGCCAGCAGGCTTGAAAAGAATGCCCCTGGCTTTTCAAGAATAAGAGTGAGACGATTTCATAAACAAGCCCGGAGGACACAGTTCATGAAGGCTTGTTACTCTGGGCCAGGGGTGGGGGGGTGGGCATCAGAGCAGGGTGGCAGTGGGAGGTGACATGTCCCCAGTCTTGCAGTGAAGGGCAGCTGAGTTTCAACCATCTCGAGTGGAGCTGGTCGTGGCACCTCACCCCACCCCCATGCTTTAGCCTGCCTTTCTCTCAGCCTCCAGAAGCAGGATGATGGGTGGGCGGACACCCTGTGGATTCGGGGAGGCCAGAGTCTATATCTGTCCTACTCCAGACTCCTATTTCATAGCCCTTCCGGAATGAGACTGCCCCCTCCTCTCTGGCCGCTGACATCTGAGCATTGCTCTCTGCCAAGATAGGTGGGGGTCGGGTGGCTTCATTCTTAACAAAGCACTCACTTTCCTATAGGAAAATGGTGCCTGGGAGGGGTTCTTGGCCTTAACTGACCTCCACTCTAATTGGGTCTGTACTACTGACTGGCTCTATGACCTTGGCAAGTCACTTTGTCACTGGGCCTCAGTTTCCCCAACTGTTCCATAAGATTGCAGTAAGTGACCTCGAAATTTCTTTCCACCATTGAGCCATCCCCACCCAGGTCCCCTCCACAACAAACACCACTAACAATCCTCTCTCCTCCGCAGTGTCGGTCCCACCACAGGGACTTGGGCCTGTCCTGTCTGCTCCAGGGTCCTAAGGACCTAAAACAGAGCCTGGCCCCATAATTGACATTTGAGAAGTATTTGTCAAGTGAATCACGGACTTCACGGCTTCTCTTTGTTCTGTGAGTACGATGAGCCAGACGGTGGGCTAAGTGCTCTACATGGACAATCTGAAATCAGACCACACGTGGGAGGAGATGCCAGAGGGCACATGCCAGGTTGGGGGAGCCCCTCTGGGAGCCCTGACCTCATGCCCCCTGCACTACCTCTGACCTAAGGATCCCAGAGAGAGACTCTGAATGCCCCCAGGTCACTCTGCAGAGTCTGGAAGGTCCTGTAGCTAAAACATCCTTCCCTAAGCCAGAGCCAGTCTTCCTTGTCTCCCTTCAATTTCAGTGTTCCTGCTTCTTCCCCACAGAAGAGGAAAAGTACCACTTTATCTCCAATATTATACATCCAGCAATCTTTTTATTTCTAAAGATTTTATTTTTTATTTGAGAGAGAGAGAGAGAGAAAGAGCACACAAGGGAAAAGGCAGAGGGAGAAGAAGAGGGAGAGAATCTCGAGCAGGCGCCCCACTAAGCACAGAGCCCCATGTGGGACTCAATCCCACAACCCTGAGATCACAACCTGAGCCGAAATTAAGAATCAGAAGCTTAACCGACTGCACCAGCTAAGCACCCTTATATACCCAGAAATCTTATTACATTCCCCCGAGAATTCTGTAACAAAGTCAAAAGGCAGACGATGAACTGGGGGAAATATATGCAAAATATAAAAAAAAAAACAAAGGGTTACCAGTCTTACTATCACAAACTCAGCAAGTTAAGGGGAGAAAACAAATTCTTTTGTTTTCTTGTTGAGTTTGTTATAGTAAGACTGTTTTCTTCTTTTGTGCATTCAAATGGCCAATGAACCAGAAAGACATTTTTTTAAAGAGCGACTTCTCTAATAATTCAAGAAATGCAAATTCAGATAATAACAAGGTATAATTTATCACCTAGCAAATTGGGTAAGCCTCTCTAAATCCTATGTTGGTTTGGGTGTCAGAAAATGAGCTTTCTGGGGAGCCCAGCCAGCTCTGCTGGTGGAGCATAACGACTCTTGATCTCAGGGTTGTGAGTTCGAGCCCCACACTGGGTGTATTGATTACTTAAAAATAAAATCTTAAAAAAGAAAAAGAGACTTGTGATGGTGCACCATGGATACAAGGGCACACAGGTTCACCTTCTGAGGGCAGTTACACTGGGACATCTGAAAATCTTTGAAATGTGCGTACTTCTTAATCCAGCGATATTATTCCTAACTATTTATCCAAAGAAATGTCTCAAGGGGTTCCTCTACATGCTGATCCAGGTTATTACTAATGCCCAGCTGTCTGACAATAAAAGATTAGTAACTGAATCCTGGTACCTGACCGCCCTGGGATGCCACGAGCTGTGAAGAACAATGTATACACACCAGTTCACCTATTTCGACCGTCTTTAAAAAGACTCAGGAAACTGGTAGCAACAGAAGACCCCTTTGGAAGAGAAAAGGGATGGGGAACAGGGATGGAAAGGAAATTTATTTTCCATTCAAACCTTCCGTATTGTTTGAATCATGAATCATGGGCATGGATTACCCATTAGAAACAAAATCAATGAATATTTAAAAGACAAAATGATCTGCAAATGTATTTTTGTCAGAAAAGTAATTAAAATAGACTTTGGATGGCTATCTACCCACATGTTGAGCACGTATATTGCAGAAAAAGAACTCCCACCCTCTCCCATGTTCTAGCCCTTCCCCTCCCCCTTTTCCTCTCTTCTACCCATAAGGGAAGAGGAAATGGTCCAAGCCCAGGATACTTGGAGGTCAGCTTCACTAACGGGCGAGTTCCCTGCACAGAAAAGCCGCAAGCATCCGTGTGAGCTCTGTGTGTCCCGCTTCCTTCACCCCTGCCACCAACTGCAGAAGGTGGGCTCCTCCTGCTCAGGAGAGGCAGCTGTCTCAGATTTGGGGGGTAAGGGGCAGACAGCCCCTCAAAGACTTCCAAGCCTGGACTCTCCATCCAACAGTTGTTGGAGTTCCACATTTATTAATACCCTCTTAAATACAGTAGCATGTGAAGTCCCATCAACTGCTGTTTTTTTGGACACAGACTCCGTGTGGGGTGAGGGGAGATCACCACCTGGGGCTTTCCGCATGCTTTGTTCCATCTGCTATCGCCATAGTCCAGAAAATTCATGTGGGGCTCAAACGATTCTCTCTGGGTAGTAGGACTATAGGACTTTTTTTTAAAAAAAAGATATTATTTATTTATTTGAGAGAGAGATAGCAAAAGAGAGAGCACGAGCAGTGGGGAGAAGGAGAAGCAGGCTCCCCATGGAGCAGGGAGCTCAATGCGGGGCTCGATCCCAGGACCCTGGGATCATGACCTGAACTGAAGGTAGACGCTTCACCGACTGAGCTACCCATGCTCCCCGGGACTATAGGATACTTTTGTTGTTATGTTTCTGTTAATATGCATTTTCTAATCTTTCCATCGTTTAGTAATTTAAAAATATATTTCCAAGGGGGAAAATAAGGAGGAAAATAATTCCCTCCCAGACAACCTTACTGAACACAGGGCCTTGGCCATGGTTTCTACAAGATAGACACCTGCCCCCACAACTTCCTTTTAATCAGGTCATCGAATTCTCCTAAGAAGTCTTTTGTGGACATCAAATTGCCTCTGTGCTTGGAGGGGATTAGGAAATGCCAGTTTTGATCCCAAGGGATTGGTTTTTGGAGGAACCATGACTTCTGAAGTGCAGAGGGGCTGAGAGAGGGTGTTCAAGTCAACACATATTAATGCCTGACATTTGTACAGCCTCCTGTGATTTACAGAGAGCATCCGCATCCATTATCCCCTTTGATCCTCCCAGAAACCCTGGGAGAGGCAAGGCTTCCTCTGGGAACGGGAAAGGGATTATTAGTAGTCCCATTTGACTCATGGGGAAACTGAGGCACCACCAGGCTAATTGTCCGAGGAGAGCCAGACTATAAATGCAAGCCATCTGGCTCTGCACTCTACACCCCTACCCTAGGTTCTTCCCCAAGCTTAAGCCTCAGTTTCCCCATCTGACAAATGGGGGAAAATAGTACCTACTGCTCTAGGTGCCTAGCGTCATTTTGAGGATTAACTGAATTGATGCATGGCATGTTGGGCACATAGAAAATGTTGAATAAAATAACTTATTAAAGGTGGTAGATAACTTTATCTATGCCACTCCAGGTCCTAGGCTCGCTCTACCAACCGGCCCCGGCATATCCGCTGAGTGCCTCCTCCGCACAGGGCACTTAGAGGACGGACAATTAAGTAAGATGTAGGGCGGGCTGCAAAGGCCTGCGCCCTCTAGCAAGACAGAGAAGCAGGTACCCACTCCAGCCCAACAATGACTCAGGCTTTGAGACCTCAGAGATAGGGGCTTCATTCTTCTTCCAGGGGAAGGGTTCAGGGAAGGCTTCCTGAGGGGGTGCTCGGGGTCCTGGCTGATATGGTCCTCCAGGGTCCAAAATGAGTTCTTCCCAAATTGGGATGTGCAGGGTAGCCTGATAGCGATGGTCCATTCCTGGCCAGGGCAAGGGCATCCCTCCTCCCCTCCCGGCACAAAGCAGTAGGTAAACCATGGCTTAGGAGAGGCTGCTGCTTCCTCGAGTGGCTTTTCCTATTGTAAACCAGGTGGCCAGGCTGGGTGTAGTGACGAAGAATGTGTCCGGTCAGAAAACGTGGCCTCTCCCTGCCCCTTCCCACTCTAGCCTCTGCATGCCCAGGAAGATTTCTAAAGTCAGGGCTCCCCTGTTTGGGCACCCGAGCCTAGATGGAACCTTCTAGATGCTGGTGGAGTCGGCATCCAATTCCCCTACCCCTGGCACTGCGGGGCCGCCAGCCTCAGCCCCAGCCTTTTGGGGCCGGTTCTCGGGAAAGGGTCCCAGAAGCTGAATGCCACTTGGGGGCAAAGTGGCCCCCTCCCTTGTAAGTGACCACTGAGGAGTCTTTAGATCTAGAGAGACATACAACTTATTCCTCATCATCTTGAGGTCACTGCTTCTCTGTGAAGCCCGGAGGAGCGCCTGTCCTGCTTGCAGCCATGTGACCGGAAGGGAGCTGGCCAACCTCACCTGTGGGCCATGGGGGAAGGACCGAGTTCACTGCTGTCATCCCGGCACAGTGAGTACCCGCTGCCAGTCTCAAAACCGTTCTGGTTCAGATAATAAATTATATGATCTCCCCGCGTTACCCACGACGTAGTCATGTCATAGGGCTTCAGTGCGGATCCAACAAAATCACTCACGTGAAAGGCTTTGTGTTTTGTCAACTATGATACATTCTGTCATGTACGGAGCTAAAAATCAGTATTGTGTTCTTAAAAAATCACCGTCTTAATATCTTAAAAAGAAGTGCTTTTTGTCTGATGATCACTAAGTCTCCTTCGGCTAATTCTATGGGCGCTCTTTCTTTACAAGAATATTCCACGCTGTTCATTTGGCCATATGGGCAGCTCCTGTACACTCGCAGGAGCAAACTCGCCAAAATGCCCTCGAAGCCGCGGGACCTGCCTGGGACCCCCGACCTAAGAGACCGTCATCTCACAACCTTCCCCACGTTCTACATTGGCCTTGCAGACAAGCTCCACGATCTGGAGGGCTGCAAGTCCAGGACCCCTCCCCGGCGTGACCTGCGAGAGACAGCTCCAGCAGAGTTTAATTTCTAGACATTTTGAGAGTAAGCAGACCTCAGGTTAAAAGCTGGAAATGGACCATGATGAGAAATTTACACCATGGAAATCAGCAAACGCTACAAGGGAGGGGGTGGGCAGCTCTTCCTTTCTTCTTTCTTTCTTTTCTGCAGAACTGGTGGTCTCCTATTTACAGCCCAGAGCTGCTGAAGGTTCACAAAACAGCCCCCAGCGATGAAAGGCTAAAAAGATCCCATGTTAGTCCCACCCATAACACACTGCCTCATTTCATTTTCCCTCCTCCTGATTTCTTTCCAGCACTGGGCCGGCGAGATCCCTCTTTTCTCGGGAACCAAGGTGGGAGCCTGCAAGCGCGGTAGAAAACGTGATGTCTACCTGCAGCTCAGGGACTTTGCAAGGGTCAGAGGTCTGAACGAACAGGCCAGGCCTCTGGGGTGCCCCGTGTCTGGCTGGCCGCCCCTGCTTCAGCCCTGCTTTCTGCTATGTGTCCACACTGTCTGAGATTAAGAGATGTGCCTGCAGGGGCAACGGCTCAAACAAATGAGCCCCTGGCAGGGGTGCCCGGGTGTTTCCTGTCTGGATGCAAAGCCTGGGGAAGCAGCAGCCCACACCTACCACCCCACCCTGGGCCCTGGCCCTGGACAGAGGGTCACACTGGGTCGAAGGGAGGAGCCCCCGGCTCGGGGCCCCGTTTCCCTAGGGTTGTAGCGGGATCCCCTCTCTGCAGGCCTCTGTCTGCCTTTCTGTTGAACCAGAGGAAGGAGGAGGCAATCTCTCAGCTGTCATCTAGGGGATTCTTCTTGGGGACATCACCATACTTACTTGGGAAAAAAAAAAAATTGTTGGTCTGCTTCTTGGGGTGAGGAATGAGACCCCAAGGAACAGGTTAATGTCATAAATTCTGGGTATGGAACTTCCTCCCCAGGAGCCCAGGGCCTGCCCACGTGCCCTGCCTGGCGAGGAAGCTGTGTTTGTGTGATCTGGGGCAGGAGCTGAGGTGGGGCTTAAGAGCTCTGCATAATCAGGGGCAGAAAACGTCAGGTCCTGGGGGAACATGGAGGGTGGGCAGGCTTGCGATGAGGAAGCTTCGTGGGGGCTGACGCTGGATGGGGAAAGAGGAGATTAAAAAACAAAACAAAACAAGGAGACCCAGTGGCACCAAGACAGAGGAGGGGAAAGAAGACTTGGCTTCTGGGCCTTTTCTTCTAGATTTCTATTGAAGGGTAACATATAGAAAGTGCACGTATCCCATCCTGGTCCTAGTGCAGTGGATTGCACACAGTGAAGACTATAGAATGATCGAGAAACAGGGGTGCCTGGGTGGCTTAGTTGGTGAAGCGACTGCCTTCAACTCTGGTCATGGTCCCGAAGTCCCGGGATCAAGTCCACATTGGGCGCTCTCAAAGCAGGGAGTTCGCTTCTCCCTCTCCCTCTGTCCCACCCCTGTTCCTGCTCTCTCTGGCTTACTCTCTCTCTCAAATAAACAAATAAATAAAATCTTACAAAAAAAAAAAAAAAAGATCGAAAACAGACACCAGATCAAGATGCAGACCACAAGCACCCAGAAGCCCCTCCTTCCTCACAAGGGTCACCTCTGTCTTGACCTGTAGGACCAGACCGTGTTCACACAATCATCTAAGCAGAGTCATACGGATGAACTGTGGCTTCTTGCTTCCTTCACTCAACATTTTCTCCACCAGATCCAGCCATGTTGCTGCATGTACTGTAGCATCTTCCCTCTCTTTGCTGTAGAATATTGACTTACCTATTCTGCACGGGAGGACATGGCAGGGAGAATCGCCATTTTTGGCTATTATGGAAAGTACCACCCTGAGCGTTCTTTTCTTGAACACACGCCCACATCTCTGTTGGGTATATACCCAGGACTGGCATTCCCGGGTCAGCTCTACGAGATAACTACACAACGGTGTTTCACCTTGTTGAACACATTCACTCCCCAGCAGTGGGAGGGAGACACCCAGCTGTTCCACGTTCCAACGGACACTGGTATTACCTGTCTCATTCCTTATAGTCACCCTGGTGGGACTGAGGGAGTGACAACTATCACATTCGTGACGTCCCCAGCAAAGTCCGTGCTGCCCACTGATGTACTCGGATGAGCGATTCTTGGGAGGAAGTCAAAGGGGTGCCCAGCTCGGCTCTAAATGAGCCACTGAGGGAAGACAGAGGCTGTTCTCGGGAGGTGGGGCAGACATGAAAGGGGAAGCTGGCTGCACGCAGCCCTCCTTAGCACTCTCCAAGGGCCCCAGAACTTCCCTGTTCCCATCACAGGTTGGTCTTCAGGAGCCTGCCCTCTGTTTCCCTTATCTCCCCAGTCTGTGGGCTAACCCCGTCTCTGTATCTCCTACCCCTTCCTCGTTACCCATAACCTCTGTCACCCCAGCCCCAGGCCAAGAGCACAGGGTGACGGTGGTCAGCCTCAGTTACTGTCTGTCCTGAGCACAACGTGTAGCCTGAAAGTCCAGTGGGCCCTCAGCCCACATTAATAGAGGCACGGTGCCCAGAGCAAGAAGGGGCAGACCCATCCTTCTCCTCCAGGGTTCAGGTCCTGGCTCCCCTCTGCTTGAGGGGCACAAAGAAGATGTCCAGGCGGGAGTGGCTAGGAGGAGACTAGACTCAGGCCACTCAAACAGTCGAGAAACACTTCCCAGGCTCCATCTCAGTGTCAGTCTCTGTACCAGGTGCTGCGGGACATCTCCAAAAAGAGGGACCAGGATCATGTCTCACGGGGTTTCAAGTCTAGCAATAGTTTCAAAAAACAGGAATAAGCTAACTTCGGGAATGACCAAGAACTGCGAGGAAGCAGAAAGAGAATGAGGGTGGTAGGACGGCAGCTTCGAGCAGATGGGTCAAGGGCGCCCTCTTGGAGACGCAGCAGGGAGACTGGGAGGAGGAGCCAGACGTAACCATCTGGGGAAAAGCGCTCCAGGCAGAAGGAGCAGCAAGGGCAGAATCTTCAGGCAGAAAGATTTTCCTAGGAATTTTCTAGAACTTTCTAGAAACTGACAGAAGAGGAGCAAAGCTCCAGTTCCAGGATATGGAGAGAGTGGTGAGGGCGGAAGTAGAGAGGCTGGTTAGGAGCTGGATCAGGCAGAGCCTCAAAGGCCATCCCAAACGGCCAAATTTTATTTGGCTAAAGAAAGAGGCTAAAATTATATTCTAAGCACAACCAAAAACCTGTGAAGCATTTAGAAAAGTCGGGGCAGGCATGCTTCAGTACCCCACCTCCTCCCCCAACCCCTCTCCCCTCCATTGCTCCCTCTAACCCCCTTTGATATAAAACATCACTGCACACCTCTGGTTCCAGCTGCAGCCTAGTGAGCTTCCCCCTGACCGCGCCCCCCTCAAGCACATACGGCTTACCCCCACACCCCATTCTGCTCCAGGGCACTTTATACTTCAGACAAATGATACTGGGGGAGCCCCCGTGAGTCTGCACAGGAGCTTAGCCCAAAAGAGCAGGGGAATCAACTCCCCCAAACCACCTTAAATCAGTGGGGACAGAGCCCATGGAAAAATGGACCAGTGTCCCACCCTTGGGGGGGAACAATCCAGGGTAGCAGTCTGCGTGTTGCTGGGGAGATCCAACAGAATGGAACCCCTGTGCCTCTCACAGCAGCAACTACCCCAACACACTGTTGCATAACTCCTCTTCCTTCCCTCCCTGATCCACCACCTGCTCCCAAGCCCTTGTCACAGCCCCTGCTCTGGGAGCAACCTCTAGAAGATAGGAGTCCGTGATGCCATAGAACGATGCTCTCATTTCTGCTGGGTGGAAAGTGGCAGGAGGAGGGATGCGGGAAGGAGCAGTCCTGGGATCCTGGGAGTGGCTGTGGTGGCCTGGATCGTGGAGGCAGAGGTGGTGGTGGTGAGCGGTGGTCAGATTCAGGGTGTCTTTTGAAAGCTACAAGACCGGACTTGATCACGGTTTGAACGTGCTCAACTAACAAAACTTGAAGGCTCTGGGAGACTTGGGTGACACCCCCCAGTGTGGAAGATTGTCTCAGATGCTGAGTGAGGAGAGGCGTTATAGGCTTTGGGGATGGAGAAGGGGATGTGCCGGGGAACTTCATGTTCCCTGCCCAGGAGAGAACCCCCAGCCCCAGGCGGCTGCAGAACATTTGTCTGAGACCTGCTTAGTCGATGTAAATAACATACCAGATTTGGAAGATTTTCTATTTTAAAATGTAAAATATCTCATTCATGTTTCTTTACATTGATTCCATTTTAAAATAATTTTGTGGATATATCAGATTAAATAAAATATATTATTAAAATTAATTTCACCTGTTCCTTTTCACTCATTTAATAGGGGCCACTAGAAAAGAAAAAATGGCGTTATGTGTCTCACACTGGAGGTACACAGAGTACTTCTAGCGGCTGGCCCTGGTGAAAGGTTGTATGTCCACACCAGTAACTGTCCAGACTGGCCCTGCTCCTTTCTAGCCGGCAAGGCTGAAGTTCAGGGAAGTGCGGGACCTTGGCCAAAGTCCCAAAGTCCATGTTGTACCTACACCACGTGGCGTTGCCTTAAGAGGTAGTGGGTTTTGCGTATGAGAGCTATTCGAATCCCAGTGTAAGGGTTCAAACACAGTGTAGGGGGCACTTTTGGGGGGCAGACCTTGAAGACGGCACCCAGCCCTGAGACTCTGCTTTGGGGGGCAGTGGAGTGGGTTAGGAACATTTCTCCCTCTTCCCCCATCCCTCAGAGGGCTCCTGACTCCACGGGTAGGACTCAGCCCCACCTCCCCACCCACTGGACCTCCCCCCACCATCAGTCTCCCCACATAATTGATGGGAGCCATCAAAGTTAATTAATGCTGTAGTTACAGAGCCATCCCAATGTAATTACCGTGTAATTGGATTATAACTTAGATAATTTCCCACAAAGCGCCTCCTGCTTATGCAGGAAAGCCAGGGCTTTTTTACCCAGTGATGGATGGGGGGTGCTGGGGCCAGATGGGGAGCCCGGGAGCCCATGCGAGGTGGCTCCGTGTTCCTGTGACGAGGGCACAGCTGGTGGGACACGGATATGAGGACTCTTCTGCTCTCTGAGCCTCAAGCCTTCTATCCACAGAGCCGGCTGGGCCACCCACAGCCTGCTGGCCGCCCCTGCGCGCTCCTGCCTCTGCTCCCGGGCATTTCCAGTGGAAGTCCCCCACACCTCCCTGAGACCCCCCATCTCGGAAGTCGTGCTGAGGAGTGACCGTTAGCACCGGCGCTTCGCGGCCAACCTCCTGGGTCTGGGGGAGGCCAGCTGCACGGTGCTTCGTGGCCAAGCGCCCCATGCCCAGTCAGACCAGCCGTCACAGCCGCACTCACGCCAGCCGCCTGCTCCGACCTCAGCAGACCGAGCCTCGGCGGCCTCACTGTCTTTGCTGGCCCAGAAGGAATAATAACCCCATTGTGCCTTTCCAGAAGAACTATCTCCACAACATAAGCAGAGAAGGAATTTCTAGAATGCCAAAGGGGGACTCAGGAGGCCAGGGGCCAGGCCTGGGGACGGATGTCCAAGAGACACAGGAAACAGAAGGCGGCAAACAGCGGTGACCTCCTACTGCAGAGTGCTACCCATACCCGGGGAGCCAGCAGGCTGTGGGGGAGAGAGAGGCATGCTCCACCAAGGTCAAAGCTCCCATGCGTGGTGGCCCCTGCGCTTCCCTCCTGAGGGACAGCAGCTCTCCCTCTCTCTGCCCCCTCAGGCTGGGGTGGGACAGTTCCCATAGGTGACAACCCTGGGTGTATGTTACCTTCACTGGCTTCTTAATCTTGCTCCTACAGACACACTGCTCCCGCTACCCTCTCCTCCCGGTCCCTAGGAGTGTGTCCTTTGTCTTCTGCTGGAACATCAACGTATGGAGACCCCCCACGACTGCTCTGATGACATCACCGACCTTTGCCCCCCACCCCCTCCCAAGCTTCACCCATTGTGGATCCAAAGTAGGGAAGGGGTCTCACTGGTCTGCTTGGATCTCCGCTCACCTCCGGACTGTCCTTACCTAGGGTGGGATGAGGAAAGATTTATCCCCTCGGTGTCTGACAGTGAGGGCCTAGAATTCCCCTTCCTCCAAGACTCGACACTATAAACATGGGTTGTTGCCCAAACAGGGGGCACTGGGAAGACATCTGTGAGCATTAACCACGCATCCCCTCATTCTCGGTACTTAGGAAATAGGGTGCGTGAAATGCTTAGCCCACTGGCTGGACACGGTAAGCGACAGCCCATGATACTGGGCTTACTCAGTGGAATCCTGACCTTCCTCAGGGCCACAGATATCCTCAAATAAACCTCATTCCCGGAGGTGGCCACAGCCAGCCTTTGTCCCTTGCCACCCTGGGATCCTGGCTCCCTTGGCGGGCCTCTGCTCGCTGCCCGCTGTAGGCCTGGCATATCCTCGAGACAGACACAGCACCTGCCCTATGTGGAGAAGCCCCTCGTCGATGTGCTGTGGGCCCTTCTGGAGAGACTCTTTCATCTTACAATCGGGTATCAAGCAACTTCTGTGTCCCGGGCTGTGTTCTGGATGCTAGGGTAGAACAGATCAAGACCAGCCGAGTTCCAGCCCTCAGAGCAACAGATGCTGAATAGGATACAGGATGACATCTACGCTGTAACCTGAGAGCGAGGAGCTTGGGAGATGTCTGATGTCTACCAGCCCAAGTCTTCCCCCGCTGAAGGTATGCACTTCTCCAGTGTCTGCCTTCTGCTATATTACACCCAGGTGGGTCCAATAAGTGTCCCATCCTCTAGGGAACCCTGTTGGTGGGTGCTTATAACAGAGCCAGCTAAAGCCTGCCTACAGTCAGGGCTAGAGACACTTAGAGAAGGGAGCATGCCCTGTGGGCTTCCAGGAGGAGGCAGAGGTTTAAAAGGAGATGGGAAGTCACCAGGCCAAAAGGTTTCCACTCAGCACTGTCTGGGCCACCAGCCATTCCTGGTGATTGGGAGGACTCCTTGCGGGTTCTAGTAGCAAGATCTGGGAGGAGTCCTTGGGGTGCTGGCTGGGCAAGGGGCTACCAGAGGCTGGCACAGGCTTGGCCTCCATACCCTAACCCACAGGCTGGAGTCCAGAAGGTGCCACCTGGACTGTCAGGCCTGAATTCAGTTGGTTCTGTCTGTGGGCTGCACACACACCTTCAGAGTCCGTCCTCCTGGCTGTGGACACCCGTGTGAATGTGTGTTAGCTTTAGCCAGGCTTATTCACCAGAGAATTTCTAGGTTTCACTTTTAATCCAGTCTTTACTGGGCTTCCTTATATAGTCCAGTTATTTTCTCTCTCCAAAAACAGTATGCCTGGAGACTGTTCTATTTAAGCTCAGAGCTTTCATGAGTAGTGTTTACATGGGTTATATTTAGATATATTTAGATACGGTGTGTCCCAGGTCCCCATCTGTCTCATGTCAGCTTCCCCCGAAGCAGAGCCTGAGGCAGGGATTCAGAGGAACAAGATCATGGAAGTGGTACTTCTCTGGGAAAACCCATATGAGGGGGGGGAACAGGAGAGGAAGGGGAGGGAGAGACAGAAAGCTCTGGCCTGGCCTGACCGGGAG
Organism: Lutra lutra; assembly: GCF_902655055.1. Lineage (NCBI taxonomy): Eukaryota > Metazoa > Chordata > Mammalia > Carnivora > Mustelidae > Lutra > Lutra lutra. Next base: position 33,086,908 of record NC_062291.1, on the reverse strand, counting down.
CTTTGACCCACAGCACAGTGGTTCTAAGGCAGGGATCAGCCTTCTGTCCCCTCATTGGCAAGTCACTGGGAAGAGGCACCAGGAGCAGGAGGGGCTGCCGCTTTCCAGGCTCTGTCCTGGGCAGCTCTGGCTTGCCCACAGAAGTCTCTGGAGTTGTCAGCACCGGTCACAGGACAGCGCCTGAGGAACACATGTACCTATGGCATACCACACTGGGCCCCCATATTGTTTCTTCCCATGTGCAGGAAAGATCGAATGTGTCTATCACCCTAAGAAACAGAAAACAAAAACAAAGCCCAATTCCAGCTTCTAGACTGGAGCCAGCACAGAGTGAAAACAAACAGAGCATAGAAAGAAAATGAATGCGAGAAAGATCCAGGCGTGCCTCCCGAGGGCCCCAGAGAAAGCCCAAGTTTGTGACTGTGTTAGCTGAAAGTTCTCCCTCACTGAGCGGCAGCGGGGAAGGACCAGTGGGAGAAGCCTGGGATCTGGTCCTAAATGAGCAACTGCAGGTCCCACGCTGGGGCTCCCCTCCCTAGCGGCAAAACTCAGAAGAGAGGTGCCGCTGGCCCATCCCCCACTATGGGTGGGCAGGACGGGGGCCCCCACAGATACAGACAGGTAGTCCTACTGCCCACTGCTCACCAGATTCAGAGAGGGTGCTGATGGCCATGGTTTCTTGGCTGCCCCTGGCCTTGGAGCCATTCTTGGTGTGCTTCGACACCAGTCCCTGGATCCTGCTGGGACACCCCTCCCCCAGACAGGACCCCACACTCAGCACCACCCACAGCTCCATTCTCTCGGCCCCAGGGAGGTGCAGGGCCCAGCCCAGGGCATGCAGAGACATCCAGAAGGGGTGCAGGGGCAGACCTGGGACCCACATTCCTGTGCACATCGGGGTGGGAGGCACTGTGCTGGCCACAGAATGATGGGGGGCCATGATCCCTGAGGGACCGCCTGGAGTCTTCGGTCTAATTAGGGAATAATATCCCCATTATTCTCAATGTCCAAACAGCTCAGTACAGCTTACCAAGACCCTTCACACATGCGAACACTAACCCCCCAATCCTTTCAACAGCATGCAAATGGAGGACTCTTACTCCCATTTTGCAGATGAGGGAAAGTGAGGTCCACAGTTCCATGGACACCCAGTTAATAGACGGCCAGACTAGACTCCAAATCAAACCTTCAGACACAACAGCGTCCTGCCTGCCACTGAGCCACACTGAAATAGGAATGAGGCTGGGGTCCTAGAGATGGTGAAATCATATTGTAAGTTACCTCGGGGGGCCCAGACTTCCTTCTTTAAGAATTGTTTTAGCAAAGTCAGAGGCATATCAAGCCTATTGTTCTGCAACCTGCTTTTTTCTTTTCTTAACAATATCTTGTGAACATCTCCCCATGTCGTTAAATATTGTTTTACTGGGCCATCATTTTTAATGGCTGTATGGTATTCCATAACATGAACGCACCATAATTTATTTAACCAATCTCTGTGTTGGACCTTTAAGCTGTTTCCAGTTTGGGGCCGTCATAAACAAGGCTGCAGTGAGCACCCTTGTACATAAATCCTCACACCCATTTCACATGCCCCAAAGGATGCATTCTTCTAAAAAAAAAATTTCCATTATTACATTTCCTGAGGTGGTTCATTATCCCTCGTCCTCAATGATGGTAAAACAGACAAACAAAATCGGATTCAAAATGCCAATTGTCGAAAAAAAGGCATCATGGTCCCAAATCAGCAGGTAATCGGTTTTGTGACATTGGCAGATCACATCCCCTCTCTGGTCCTCTGTAAATCCATGTATCAAATGACACGAGCTGGTCCCTACATTTCCTTCTGCTTCCCTCATCCTCCAGGGCACGGGGAGAGCCCCAGAAGGCCCGCTGCAGTGTCTTCCCAGACAGCAGGTCCCAGTAATCCAGCACAAAGGACAGGAGAGGCTGTAGGGACGTCTGGACATCGTGGACCAAAGCAGACGCAGCACAAGGAAAACTCCCGTCTTTGGGAGCTGGTAAGCAGAGATTGGCACCTGTGAGTAGGGACCTCCCCTGCTGGAGCCAGGTGGGGCCCTGATTTTCTGGTTCTAATAAGTGGGACTCTAGCCAAGTGATATCCGTCACCATGCCTCGATTTCCAGGTGGCAGAGAGGAATATTTCAGACATTTGTCTATGACTCGTTCACTGGCTGACCCAAGGAGTCCCTACTTAGCTCTGGGCCCCATGCTGGGCGCTGGGGTCCCAACAGCGAGCAGGCAGTAAGCTCCCTAGAGGCGGACAGGCACTACAGGGACAGTCACTCAATGAATAAAGACAGATGTACAAATCTGGGTAAGTGTTCTAAGGAGGTACGAGAGCTGGAAGTATGTTAAATGGGGAATGTGAAATGATTGAGCCTAGCAAGGGAGGTCAGGGAAACTTAGAGAAGCGATGTTTATGATGAAATACAAAGAATAATGGATGACATCTGGGGAAAAGGGAAAGGCATTCCAGGCAGAGGGAACAGCACGTAAAAGGCCCAGTAGCAGGAGCGAGTGTGGGACTGTAGAGCCCCTCCCAAGCCAATGGCCCCTAAGTGTGGACAACTTGTCATACCGACTGATAACTACCACCTGGGGACTTTGCATATAGAAAGAGACGTCCCCACTGGCCTGGGTTACACAGTATACACACGCACACACGCACACACGCACACACATGCTCGTAAGCGCTTGCTTCCCTTGCTCACACACACAAAGAGCTGCTTTTGGAAAATTCACGCTGGAGGCCACAGGTGACTTTTGAAAACAAAAGCCTGGTAAAAAGCAGCACCAGTGTTATCGGCATTTTTTTTTTTTTAAGATTTTGTTTATGCATTTGACAGACAGAGATCACAAGTAGGCAGAGAGGCTGGCAGAGAGAGAGGAAGGGAAGCAGGCTCCCTGCTGAGCAGAGACCCTGACATGGGGCTTGATCCCAGGACCCTGGGATCATGACCTGAGCCGAAGGCAGAGGCTTTAACCCACTGAGCCACCCAGGCTCCCCAATCGGCATGGTTTTTAATGTCATTAATAATAATGCTTGCTGTAAATCATGAGGCCACCGGCCTACGTGCTAAGTGGAGGGGTGATCACTAGTTTTCCTGCTCACCTGTGTGGCACTTGGCGTACCCCAAACTTTCTTCCATCCATCGCCCTTTTAATCATCCCACGGCCTGCCCTTTGAGGGTGGCCCAGCCAGGAGCAACCGTAGGCCAGGACTCAGGGACAGTGGTGCTGCCCTTGGGAATAAATATGGACCCACAGCCCAGGGAGGGAGGACCCGCCCAGAAAGGGGGAGCAGGACATGGAACTTGGGCCAAGTCTCCTGATTCTGAATGCCAGCCGCACCCCTACCCCCATGCCCCATTCATCCAGAAGAACCAGCACCTCCAGCCTGGGTTCTCCTGGAGACAGAGACTGTGCTGCCTGCAGTGAGATTTCGGGCCCCAGGGCGGAGCAGCAGGTGGAGGACCAGCAGAGTCTGGAGGAGGGGGCCCACTTCTATTTTTACCACTTGCTTCTCCTTTTCCATCTGGGAGAGGCCCTGAGCCTGGCGGGAAGGTAAGAGGAATGGAGACTCAGCCTCCTGATTTCAGACAAATTCCTTAGACTCTTATCTCATGGTTTCTGCCTCAGTTTACACCCCCCTGCAATGGGCCCAGAGAGATCTTGCACCCTCAAAGAAGGAAAGACAGTCTAAGGAATCTCAGACTGAAGGTTGAACCAGAAGGAAGCTGAATGCTGCCCACCACCCCTTCCCCATCCTGCCCCCGTAGACGCTGCTGGTCATGGAAGGGAGGGCAATCTGGATGGGTCCAGCTATTCTGCCCAGGGTCTGGCCTCCTGGAACCACTCAGCCCGACAGGCTCCAGTGTCTTCTGCAAAGGTTTCTCCCCAGTGCACCCTTACTATGAGGCCCAAGCTCCGTGGGGCCCCCTACGAGCACTGCTTCTGCCCCTCTTCTCACTTTGTTCCCGAATGAGGGAACTTCCTGCCCCACCCTGAACCCAGCACCGCCCACAAACATGTCCCCATACAATCCTGCCCCGCCAGCTGCCCTTGTCGAAGGCCTTAGATTTCCTCGGATCCTAAGAACAGAAATCCGAACTCCTGGGCTTGTGCTCCAGGACCCAGTGCTCAGTGGTCAGACCCTGACCAGGAACCACCTGGCCAGACACAGTCCCAGCTCTCCAGCCAGAGGGAAAGACTTTTCTTCAAATTCACACCTTTGCCTGTGCAGCCCCCTGCCTGGAAGCCCCGCCTTCTATCTCTGCGCACTCAGATCCTTCCCAAACCCTTCCTCCAGACTCCCCATTTCCCCACACAGATCCCCACACAGACACTGCCCTGTGACCCCCCTCAAGAGCTCTTGTTCTCCCCTCTCCACGGCACCTCCATTTTCAATTAGTTTTTGTCCACTGTGTCTCCTCCACCCTCTGCCCCCCAACACCCTCCGCTAGGCTGGGAACTCCTGAGAGAGACGTTGTGTCCAGCCCAGGGAGTCTCATTCAGGAACTTGCCCACCCAAGGGACCATCTGTTGCATCAGACTTAGCATTAAACCTCTCCAAACCCCTAGGCACACACCCAGCAGAAATGCACACATACGGTCTCCAAAACCTATGTCCTAGTAGGTTCTGTGCGACAGAATGCAATAGCCAAAAACCGGAAACGAGTCACGTGTGCGTGAACAGGCACCTACTGCACAGCCGTGAACCCCCGGGAACTGGGGCTCCGCCCCACATGCTCGAGGCTCACGGTCACGGCCGCGCTGGAGAAGCAGGACCCAGACAAGAACGTGCTAGATGGTTCCAATTACCAGAGTCAACACCAGACTGCGCAGCTCTGAAGCCACAGAGTCAGAACAGTGGCTTACTTGGTGGGGAGGGAGACGTCAGGGAGGAAGCAGGAGGGGAAGGTTTGAGGTGCTGGCCAGGCACAATTTCTTCACTCGGGTGGTGGTTCTCAAGCACTGAACAAGTCAAGAAAAGTTCCTGACCTCTCTGAGGCTCTCATTTTTCCAAACACTAAGGGGACATAATGCCCACTCCCAGCTTCCTCCAGCTACCCAGGGGCTGTGTGAGAATGCCCTGGGGCTGGGGGAGGGAGCGTCCCAAAGCCTGACAGGTCCCTGGAAAACCTCCACCTCTCCCCGGACCTGAGAGGGCCCCCAACATACAGACCAGTCTACCTTGAAATTGTTCCAGGTAGGAGGCTGGGGCAGCTCTGTCCGGCCACAGATGGGCGCACATTTACCTGGCAAATGTCCCCGCGGCTGGAGATGGCGCCCAGCTGCTCCTGTGCTCTGGGGTGGGTGGTGTACTTATGTTTAACCGGAGGGAGCGGCAGAAACACCCTGATTTACAGGGTTTGCCAGTTTCCATGGTGTAAACAGCCCACCACAGCGGAGGTCAAGTTCCCAGCATGACATGGTTGAAGAGGGCATGGGCCCACCAGTCTCCAAAATTGCCCCCAGACTCTCTCACCAAATCACACACCCCCACCCACGCCCTACCCTGAAGCTCTCCAACCCTTCCCTTCCTGCTCATCCACCCTGGCCGCCAGAGCCCCTCCCTCAGCAGCTCTCCCCTGAACTACTAAGACAGCCTCCTCATGGCCTCTTTGTCTCCAGCCTCACTTCCTCTCTCTTCCCTATCCTGCACCCAAAGGGCTCTCCTTTGTAGAGTCGACAGTAATCTTTATAAAGCACAAATTTAATTGTAACACTTCCTCCTTCAGACACCTCTCACAGCTGCCCAATGTCTGTGAAAACCATAACCTCTCAGTCTGCCATTCCCGATGTACTAGCTCAGACGTTCCTTCTCTCTTGAGTTTATACACACCCTGATACATCTTTCCAAATACTCCCTTTATTAACCCCTCCTCAAGGGCTGTTTCTTGCCGGGACCCTGAGAGATACCCCAAGGAAAACCTATTTATGCATTGGATTGATCCAACCTGGAACAGGCTGCTTCATGAGAGAATGAGTTCCCCATCAATAGAGGTAATCAAGTAGAGGGTTATCTGGCATGTTATCAGAGACACTTCAGCATTGGTCAGGACTTCAGTAGGAAGATATCTATAGTCTCTACCCCTTGAAAGCCCCCTCCTTTTGTGCCAGCCTTGCAAAAAAGCATCCAGCCCCAGTCCTCTATAGCCATGATTTAATGACTCAATCATAGTCACCCATCAGTGCCCTGGGCCAGGTCCTCTCACTGCCTCTTACTGTCAGCCTCAGGCTTGTACCCCAGACACTGAGAAACACAGGCTGGCTCAGAACAGGAGGGATGATTCCCTTCTCCACATTCCTCCTCCTTTGCCTCCAACTCAGCAGTGAATAAGGTGGGAGAGGGACCACTAGGGAAGGGTAAAGATGGACAGTAAATCAGTGTCCAAGTTAAGATTAGAGACCCAGGATGGAGAACACCATTTTAAAATGGGGACACTAGTTCCTGGAGGGGATAGCACATGTTCTCAGGCTCCACAGAAAAATTGATGCTCTGCTTTCCTGACACCCGGCCAACGATGTTTTTCCCCAATGAATTACCTGGCACCTTTGTCAAAAATCAAATGGCACAGTCCACGAAAGAAAGAATTGATAAGCTGGATTTGATTAAAATTTAAAGCTTCCCCTCTGTGAAAGACACTGTCAAGAGAATGAAAAGAAAAGCCTCAGACCAGGAGAAAATATTTGCAAAAATTACATCTGGCAAAAGACTGTTATCCAAATATCCAAAAGACCCTTAAACTCAACAATAAGAAAACAAACAACCTGATTTAAAAATGGGCAAAAGATCTGCATAGACATCTCACCAAAGAAATACACAGATAGAAAATAAACATATGAAAACAGGCTCCACATCATATACCCTCAAGGAAACACAAACTAAACCAATAAAATATACATACCTATTGCAATGGCCAAAATCCAGAACACTGACAACACCCAGTGCAGTGGGCATGAAGCAACCGGAACTCTCATTCATTGCTGGTGGGATGCAGAATGGCACGGCCTCCTTGGAAGACACTTCGGCAGTCTCTTAGAAAACTAAACATATTCCTGTCATGTGATCCAATAGTTGCACTCCTTGGTATTTACGGAAAGGAATGGAAAACACACACAAAAGCCTGCACGTGGATGTTTATAGCAGCTCCATTCATAATTGCCAAAACTTGGAAGCAGCCAAGATGTCTTTTAATAGGTGAATGGATAAACTGGTATAGTATTCAGTGTAAAAAAAAAAAAAAACTATGAAGTCATGAAAAGACATGGAGGAACCATAAATGCATATTACAGAGTGAAAGAAGCCCATCGGAAAAGGCTGTGTACTGTATGATTCCAAGTAGATGACATTCAGGGAAAGGCAAAGCTGTAACGAAAGTAAAAAGATCAGTGGTTACCAAGGGTTAAGGGAAAGGAAGGGAAGAGTAGGTGGAGCACAGAGGAATTTTAGGGCAGTGAAACTACTCTGTGTGATACTGTAATTATGGTTCTGTATCATCTCACATGTCATTATACTATAATGGTGGATACATGTCGTTATAAGTTTCACCAGACCCATAAAATGTACATCAAGAGTGAGCCCTAATGTGAACTGTGGACACGGGGGGATCATTCCGTGTCCGTGTATGTTCGTCAATTTTAACAAACGCACCAGCCTGGTGGGAGATGTTGATAATGTTTGAGGCAGGAGGTACATGGGAAATCTTTGCACCTTTAGCTGAATTTTGCTGTAACCTAAAACAACTCTTTTTCAAAGACTCTATTTCTAAAAATCCATTGGCCACCTATGTGTGCATCTAATTCGGTTTGTTCTATTTTGTTTCCTTTATCTATGTCGTGGTTATAGCAGCCGTTTGGTAACTCCTGAAAACGGTAGTGTGAGCCATCCAAATTTGTTCTTCTTTTTCAAAATAGTTTTGGCTATTCTATGTTCTTTGTATTGCCATATACATTCTGGAATCAGTGTCTCACTATTAATGGAAAAGTACAATGCAGTTTGTTTCAGGATTGCATTAACTCTATAGATGGTTCGAGAAAAAGTAACTTTTTAAAAAAGATTTTATTTATTTATTTGACAGACAGAGATCACAAGTAGGCAGAGAGGCAGGCAGAGAGAGAGGAGGAAGCAGGCTCCCCGCTGAGCAGAGAGCCCGATGATGCAGGTCTTGATCCTAGGACCCCGGGATCATGACCTGAGCCGAAGGCAGAGGCTTAACCCACTGAGCCACCCAGGTGCCCTGAAAAAGTAACTTCTTAACAATATTGAGTCTTCTGATCCATGAACATGTTATATCTATTTATTGAGATCTCCTTTGATCATCAGATTTGTAGTATTTGGCAATAAATCTTGCATATATCTTGTTAGATTAATTGCCAAGTATTTTATTTATATTATTATAAATGGATCTTTTAAATTATATTTTCTAGTTGTGCATTACCAGTACATAGAAATACAATGGACTTTTTTAATCAACTTTTTGTGTTGCAATCCTGCTAAATTTATATGCTAGTTCTTATAGCTTTTTGGTACATTCTGTTACAATTTTGTATGTAGGCTATTATGCCATTTGCAAACAAAGACATTTTTTTTTCCTTTCCAAACTTTTATTTCTTTTTCTTGCCTTATTGCATTGTCTAGGACTTCCAGTACAATGTTGAATAGAAATGGTATGAGTGAACATTCTTGCCTTGTCCTGACCTTATGGAGAGATGTTTTTGTCTCTCACCATTAATTACACTAGTAGCCCTTTCTTTGGTTGAGGAAGTTCTCTTCTATTTCTATGTTGCTAAGAATTTTTGTCATGGCTGAATATTAAATTCTATTAAATGCTTTTTCTGTATCTATTGAGATGACCACATGGTTCTCCTAGTTTAGTCTCTTTTTTTTTTTTTTAAGATTTTATTTATTTATTTGACAGACAGAGATCACAAGTAGGCAGAGAGGCAGGTAGAGAGAGAGAGGTGGAGGCAGGCTCCCTGCGGAGCAGAGAGCCCGATGCCGGGCTCGATCCCAGGACCCTGGTATCATGACCCGAGCTGAAGGCAGAGGCTTAACCCACTGAGCCACCCAGGCGCCCCTAGTTTAGTCTCTTGATCCAGTAAATCACATTGATTCTCAGATGTTGAACCAACCTTCCATTTCTGGGATAAACTTCACTTGGTTATGCTATAACTGTTTAATATCTTTTAAAAATTGACTTGCTAAAATTTTGTTAAGGCTTTTTGCATCTTATGCTCATGCGGGATATTGGTCTGAGTTTTTCTTATGTTTTAAAGCATATATCTGTTTGGGTATCAGGATAGTACATCATCACAAAATGAGTTGGAAATGTTCCCCATTCCTGTCAAGTAATTTTCTTTTTAAGATTTTATTTATTTATTTATTTATTTGTATTACAGAGAGAAAGAGATCACAAGTAGGCAGGCAGAGAGAGGGGGACTGTCAAGTAATTTTTGATTGTTGCTGGACGTTGTAAGTTTTATGTTGCAAGGATTCAGTCTTGCTGTAGTCCTTTAAAAAAATTCTGGCCTTTGTCTTGGTATACAGTTAGGTTATTTGCATATTATTTTGATCCTTAAGGTCTCTTTTGAGTGCCCTTTACGCTGAGCTTAATCATACTGACGAATGAACCTTCTGAGGGATTCTCCACTCTGACCAGTCAGAACTTTGCTATCTTCCAACCTGTGGTAAGCTCTGGGAATCATTCAAATTCCAGCTCCTGGGTCACTCTTTGCTTGCCTTATGGAGTTCCATCCTAAATCTGAATACCAGGATTTAGCCACATAATCCAGAGGTTTCTTATGGAGATTTCCAAAGCTCTTTCTTAGCGTAGACTCCTACCTCTAGTTCTCTGCCCCACAAATTCCAGCTGCCTTGACCTGCTTGGATGTCAACCCCTTGCCTCCACTGAGAGAGACCACGAGTCTCTCCTTGGGCTCCCCTCCCTACACTGCAGTCTGAACAGAGCCTCTAGGCTGAAAGCTGGAGTGACCGTGGGATCCACCATTTTGTTTCCCTTTTCTCAAGAATCATGGTCAGGAGCTGCCTACTGTCCAGTGTAGGCTGGAAGAGGAGGTTCCCTTCCCTTGTTGTCGTCCCTTCCATCTGCCACCTTTCTGCTAGCAGAGGACACCCTCTTTTCCCAAAGCCTGAGCATGCTGGGGTGGGGAAGGTTCTGCATGACTGGGAAATGGCCAGGGAAGCCCTGTCCCCTCCAGCAGCCCCCCTCTCCAACTTCTGTCCTCCTTCGTCCTTCCTACCTAAGTCTCCTTGGGACCTCAAGCCTAGTTCATCTTTTGAAAACTAACAGGTTTTGACCCTTTTGTGTCACACATTGACCTGGGTGCTCTTAAAGGAATCGTCATTTTAAAACTTCACACCAGCTCTCCAGGGATTAAAGCTGCTATCTATCATTCAGTCGTTCAGTTAGCAGTTTCTCTGCACTAGGGCACCATGCTCGGCCTTTTACCCACATGTTACACACGTGGCCAGAGTCCTATGATATAGTGCCCATGAGCCCTATTTTACAGATTTGGAAACTGAGGTGCAGAGAAGTTGAATTCTTGCCCGAGGCCTCCCAGCTCAGGAGGGAGATACTTTCTAAGAATTTCCAGGATTCTGATCCCGGGTCTCCCTTCACACCAGGCTGGCTCACCCACTGCCTCCTGGCCCGGGCTGTTTCGTCTAGTCCTGGATGCCTGGTTCCCCTAGGGCCCTTTTCCCTTAGCCTGCTAGTAGCTTCCATAGCTCCCCAGCTTTGCTCTCCCAGGGAGAGGAGCTTGGAGACAAGGAGGAATGATCATTGAGATCCTCTGGCTCTGTGGGCCCGTCTCAACCTTCACCAGCTCAGCAGCCCTGAGCCCTAAGGAGCCCTGCTCAGCTCTAATCTTCTTTGACCAACTTGGTTAGTTCCGGAGCCTGCACTCACACCTCGGGCAGACCGCAGGTCGCAGGCCAAATTCTGGCCCAGACCTCTTCTCATCCCACCCAAGCACCTCCCTTCCCCTGGGCAAGACTTGAGAGGATGTGAAAATTATCAGAGCTTCCAGCTGAAAGGTGGAGGCATCCCCTGGGGAATTTCCCAGGACCTCAAGAATCCCTGGAAAACCACTGCTTCCAGAAACTGAAACTTGGTTCCAGCTGCTAATAACAAAGAAAATAATCATTAACAGGGGGTGGTGGACCCACCCAGCTTTTAGCTCTTTACTCCTGAATCTGGGGCCAGATCCCTGGGGAAAGCTATCCTTGGGTGGGGGGAAGGGAACTTGCAGGCCAAGGGCCAGCCACAAGCTCCTGTCCCCATGGTCTCATCATTTTGAGTCCCAGCTCCTTCCCGCCTCAGCTGGCACGACATGGTGACGCAGGGCCAACGTTGGGACCCAAAAGTTCTGTGTTTCTGATCCAGGGCACCAAACCTCAAGGAGCCCAGAGGTGCATGGCTGTTACATAAAACAAAGCCCCTCGGCTGGATAGTGGTTTAACCTCCTCCTGGAACCAGGAAAGAGCAAAGCTGGCCTTGAAGCCTGGGCTTCCTTGCCTGCGCTCCTTGCCCCTCTTGGCCATGCACACACCAACCTCCTCCTTCATCCAGCTACTCATAGGGACCACGGGGGAGGCAGAGTTGGCATCAGCATACCTTCCACCAGACGGGGAAACTGAGGGACCTGGCCCAAAGTCTTACAGCGCCCAGACAATGACCTAGGCTTCCTCCACTCCTGAGAGTAATGTCTCTCCCCTACACACGTGCATGGGCAGTTTTATTGTTCCCATGGAAACCTGACCATCATTACGGAGACCAAGGGTTTAGAAAGAAACAAGCCCAGAGTCGAGTTTAGCTTCACAGACATCTGCTTTGGGGGGGGTCCCTCCGTAGGACCCACCTCTTGCAGGGCACTCATCACTCCAGAGTCTAGCAAGCCCTTTCTTGAGCCTCGTTAAATGTGATCCGAGCGTGAGCCACGTAGGGATTATTTTACCCATTTTATAGATGAGGAGCCTGACTGACGTGTGGTCCTCTGATCATCAAGCCTGTGCACAGCCCTAACAGGAAGCATGTTTGCAGGCGGCCAGATGATAAACTGTCACTGCCCCAGACGTCCCATGCCCTTGGTCCAAAAGGCACTAATGAGCTGGGGGAAAGGTGGGGACTTGGGCCCAGCGGCGTCTTCCCACTCAGGGCCAACGCCAGGACCTGAATGGGGTAGAACCTGCAGGGAACCTCTCTCCCAGCACACTAATGGGGGCTGAGCGGGGTCACAGGGCCCACTGTATCCCACTAGCGCTAGTGTTTGGAGCCAGGCAGAGGGCAAGCAGCCTTTGTGTCTGGCATCAGAGCAGAAACCTGCACCAGGTTGTCCATGGGGGCCTGGAATCTGAGCTAATGAGGTGGCTTTGGGCCTAACCTGGAGCAGCTAGGGTAGCCACGACATCAGGAGCAGGGGACAGGTGGCCTGGCCACACACCCCCACCTCGTGAGCCCAGCATAAGTGTCCCCTGCCACTCGAGGACAACAGGTGCTATGGGGACTGCCCCATAGGTCAAGAGGCATGCTCATCCTGCTTGGGCTGTCAGCATTAGCCCCATTTCAAAGACAAACCGAAGGTCAGAGAGGTGGTGACTTGCCCAGGAACACAGCCAGCCAGAGGCAGACCACAGATCCAAAGCACAGCTGACCTGTTTGCTCCTGCCGCTGCAGACCCTCAGGGCTTACTTGGGTGGGAACAGTCTCTTGATCAGCACTCACCCTGGGCCAGGCACTATGCTCAGCGCCTTACATCCTTTAACTCCTTAAATAATCACAGTCGACCTTAAGAATGGGACCACTAGTATCCCCTTGTAAAGATTCAGACATGGGGCACAGAAAGGCTGAGTAATTTATCTAGCGTCACACAGCTAGGGATGGTAGAGCAGAGACAAGCCCCGACAGTCCAGGAAGTGTGCGAAGGAGGCTGGAGCAGCCCAACCCCCTAATCTGGGTGCGGGGTGGGGCGGAGGCAGGGGAGGAGCAGGAGACACACAGAGAAGCATGAATCCTGGGGGACTTCCTAGAGGAAGGGCCAGGGAGGCAGTGCACAGCATGACCTCCGAGCCCACCACTTCTCTCCTCTCAGCTCTCCCAAACCTCCAAGCAGAAAAATACAGCTTCCAGGTTCGGCATCCAAACCTGGGGGGCCGAGATCCTGGGTTTCCACAGCAACTGTATCCTTACCAGCATCCAATAAGGACATTATCTGGCTGTGGTGAGCACACATGATCTTTTGATTACCGCTGAAGATACTGTGCGGCAGGCTTCTCCTCCCCAAGGGCCCCACCCCTCCTTAGAAAAATAGAGCCTGCCCAAAAAAAGTGAAGGGATGGTGAGGGAGCAAAGTCCTCACAAAAGAGAGGAAGATGGAGGAAAAAAAAAAAAAAAATCAATGTTTGCATTAATGGAGTTGCCCATTCGGCGTTTCTCCTCTTTTATAGATTTAGATAACGTGTCTGTCAGGGATATCTTCGTTTCCCAGAGCAAAGAAATTAATTACTCACTAATGGCGCAATTCAGAAATTCATTTGTGCTACTATCTCAAATATGTCGTTATTAATCAATGGACAGAGCACGGGGCTGGTGGGGAGAGGTGAACGTTAGGGTCCGGGCACTCGGGCTGACCTGGGGCTGGAGGGCTCAGGCCTGGTTGCGCGAGAATGGCACCTGGCCAGCACCCCTGGATGCCTTCAGGCACGTCCTCTGGGTGTCGGTTTTCCAGGCTGCACACGGAGGAGGGCTGGACTTCAGCAGAACTTCTGGAACCTCCTGTAGCTGCTGAGTTCATTCAACACAACAGCAAGCAGGGCCCAGCCTCCAGGACATGCAGGCTGGGGCAGGAAGGTGGAGTGGGGGCAGGCAGAGCCCCTCTGCTCAGCCCCTCCCTCTTCCACTTAGGGTCCCCAGGGCTTGGAAGAGTGCTGAGGAAAGCCCCCTGGGGAGAGGGTCTCTGACTGCCTGCATTTCCTGCTTCTCTAGGGTGGGGACCCCAGGGCTTTGCACCCTCAGTGAAGCATCCCTGGTTCCCCGCCCCCCATTCCCACTTCGGCTCCAGTGCCAACTCTGAGAGCTGGAAGGGCAGCTCCAAGAAGGCTGCTTCCTTGGGGCGCCTGGGTGGCTCAGCGGGTTAAGCCGCTGCCTTCGGCTTAGGTCATGATCTCAGAGTCCTGGGATCGAGCCCCGCATCGGGCTCTCTGCTCAGCAAAGAACCTGCTTCCTCCTCTCTCTCTGCCTGCCTCTCTGCCTGCTTGTGATCTCTCTCTGTCAAATAAATAAATAAAAAATCTTTAAAAAAAAAAAAAAAAAAAGAAGGCTGCTTCCAGCTTGTTCACCCCTACGCCATCAGTGAGGGCGACAGGGCCTGGCATGCAGTAGGCACTCAATAAGTGTATGTTGTGTGAATAGCATTTGGCTAGAGCACCCAGCCAGGAGAGAAAAGCCACCCTGGAATCCCGGCACCAAGCTCCAGCTGTCACCATTCGTCTCCCACTCTCCGCGCCGTGCCGACCGATGGTCTCCCACTCGCTGATCCTCCTCGGTCTCCAGCAAGCCTGGCTCTCCTTACAAGGCTTGGGCAGAGTGCCCGTCGATATTGCCATCTGACAGACAAGGAAGTGAGGCTCAGAGATCTACAGGCTGGCTCAGGGTGTGGGAGGCAGCACTCACCCCACCACGCAGGGGGTCAATGTAGCCCAGCCCCCCCCCCCCCAAGGGAAAAGCCAAAGAATCCACACTGTGTGCAGAACAATCCATTTGTCTGGCGGCCTTCCAGAAGAGCGGCTGGGACACTGGGATCTGGGAGTTAGAAGGAACAGCCTCGTCATTTCAAAGGAGGAAACTGAGTCCCAGAGGAAAGGGTTGACCAAGATCATCCTAAGAGGTAAATTATTCCCTGTAGGCTTTCATGCCCCTGAGCTTGTCACCCCTCTGTCCTTGCTGACGCAGGGGTGGGGCTTCCTAGAAGCTGGACTGTGAGCAGGACGAACCCCCGGGAGGCCAGAAGATGTGGTGAGGAAAGGGGTCAGACGGTGGAAGCAGCGAGTGAGCCCGCTGGGACAGAGCGGGACTGGAAGTGATATCCTGGGTGTTTCGTGGGTCTTGGGAGAAGCACGGAAAACATCTTCATAATGCAAGAGCAGCTCCGCCTTCCCATCCTCGACCCTGTATGGGCAGAAGAGCCTTGAGCTCTTCTAAGAAACTGGCATTTACTGAGCACCTGCTACACACCAGCCATGTCACCTCTGTCACTCTGCTTGGCCTTCAGCGCCACCACATTCCCAGATGAGGAAACCAAGTCCCCAGGAGGGAAGGGGCTGGGCTCAGAGGCACTGCTTGGCATAGGGCCCCAGCACAGGGGATGCAGGGGAGCCGCAAAGAAGATGTGAGAAGGGACTGAGAAGAGAAGAACATTCAGCTCGGTTTCCCGGGCGACGCCAACTGCCCACAGCCACTCTCACCCAAGACAAATACTAATTACAATCCACGTCAATGGGCACTCGCAGCGGCTCTCTGTATAGACAAGGGAAGGGAGCAGGCAGTGTGCCCCCATGTTGGAGTGGGAGGATTGAGTCCTGGTCCCAGCTCTGCCCAGACCCCTGAGGGACTTTGGACAAGTGAGCCCTTGTTTCCTCATCAGAGGACTAGGGAAGGGTCAGGTGAGAGATCCTGGGAGAGGGAGGGCAGATCCCTCTGCCTTGTCCCCTACCCTACTCCCTGTGGCATCCTTGGTGGCCTGGAGGGGGCCCTGCCCTGGTGGGACAGCCACACCCCAGAACCATCCAACCATCCCTCGACAGCACCGTCCCTGGCCGGCTGGGGAGGACCAGAGAAGCTCTGCTCCTGGCCAGGAGGGTGACCAGAGAACCCAAGAGTCCCCATGACCTGCCCCAGGCCACACTGCAACACCCAGTCAAAAGGGAGACTCTAGATCTCCTGGGGTCCCCTCCTCCCCCACCACCCCTTCCTCTCCTCCCCTCCTTCAGTTTCCTTTCTATTTCTCCCCACCTCCTCCCTCTGCCCTGTCACGCTTTCTGTCTCCTTGTCTCTCTCTGTCTCTGTGTCTCTCTATCACGCTGTGGTTCTTTCTCCAACACTCCTTGTTCCTCCAGCTCTCTCCTTCTCTGTGGTTCTTAGACCTTCTCCCTGGGCTGGATGTGGAAGAGTGTGGGTCTTCCAACTGGGCTGCTCATGTCCTCTGCCCACCGTTCAGCCAGGTAGAGCTGAGAGAAGGGGACTCACAGCCACGGGCCCCTGACCGTCTGCTCACCCCCACTGAGACAGAGTGGAAGGAGAGGGAGGTGTGCCATATCCCTGGGTGGGTGCATATGGAAGGGTTGCTAAACCCCTTGTGGCCCTCCCCTCCCCCCTTAGGGGCAGAACTACCCCAGCACCGGCGACAAAGGTTTAGTGGCCCCTCCCTAAAGACCTACAGACCGAAACCCACCAAGGCTCCTGGCCAAGACGTTCATGCAGGGCACAACCAGGTTCTCTGTACACTGTGTGTCAGCTGGGTAGACGCCATGATATCCCATTCGGTTGACTTAGGCTCTCAGTTGGTTGGGGCAGAAGGGGGTGGTTTGAGTGTGAAGGATGGAGTTAAGTGACAAGGAACAGAAACGGGAAGTTCAAGCGTGGAGGCCTGAGGCTGGCTTTGGGCTGACCTGGGGTGGCAACTTGCCCTGGGGAAAGTCTTGGGGGATTCAGTTTAGGTTTGTGGAGCTGCAGCAGCTCCGGGGATCTCTTGCATCTGGTTGCCTGTTCCTTACTTAGCGCTTTCAACAGAACAGGGCTCAGCCTCAGGGACAGTATAAAGTGATTAAATGTGTGTTGATCCAACCGCCTTGGGAAGGCTCTCAGAAATCCTCCTGGCCGGCCCCTTCCAATTACTCAGTCGGGGCTCCTCTCTCCTGCCCAAAGCCTCCCCCTGGTCAATAAGGGGCTCCCTTAAATGATAATCGCACCTGGCAGCTCAGGGTCCGAGGTACCCCGGGGACTAGCGCAGGCCTTAGGGGTGAGAGGAGCGGAAGCTAGGTCAGTGAAGACCGCTGCTTGGAGAGGAGGCATTCTCCCTCCTTTGCTCCGGAGAATGTGTGTGTCCTGGACCCAAGCTTTCAGAACCTTGGGGGAGTCTATGGAATCCAAGCAGGTGGTTCCTGCTACGGGTCCCTCCATGCGGCCCTTCTGATGAAGAGACTGCCTTTTTATAGGGGCCTTCTGGATTCGACACCCTAACCCCCATAGGAGCTCTTTGGGGATCTCTGTCTGCATGACAGTCTGGGGACGGGGGAGACATTTTGAGAATTCAGGAGCTTTTCATTCCTGGCTAGTCACCAAGGGAAGGAAATTCCTCACTTCCTCTTGATGAAAGTCAGTTTCAAGGGACCCTTAGCAGGAACTACCTGACTGGCCACCTTGCGTCCGCAGCAGTCAGGTGGCTATTAGGAAGTCCAACTTATGAATGTGGAAGTAGAGGCTCAGAAAGGTTGAATAGATTGCCCAAGGACACACAGCGATAAGATTTGTGCCAAAGTGTTCAAATTTTCAAGACCACATTCCTTTGACGACCTGGTGCTGCATCCTGCTGGGATTATCTTGCCAAGAGAGTTATGTCTTTACTAATGAATTCTTTGATTTAACTCGCTCTGTCCATTCAGCCACTCCAGGGCTTAGGAAATACCGATTGATGAGTGATGCTGAGCTCTGCCCCTTGAGGCTGCCCGAGCTCTCTTTCTTCTCCAATCCATGGCACGCCCCCCCCCCTCCATCAATGCCTCTACCTCCTCAAGCCTGAGGTCTGCCTCACTATGTTCTCAGGGAAGAGGGGAGCTATAAATGGAAGGGAGATCAGAATCGGTGGTCCCCAAGTGAGCTGGGGAGCCCTCTCTTCCTCTGCCTCCCTCCCTCCCCCCCTGGTACCTGGTGGCTGGCTCCGCCTAGAGAGCAGCCTGGCCTCCCTCCTCGGGCCCTGCCCTGGTATCAGCAGCCTCCCACTCCACCCTGGCAGCCCTGTGACCCAGCCTAGAGATAGAGCCAAGGAAATTGGCTTGACTTATCAAGGAAGAGCCAGCTTCCCCTTCACAGCTGAATGTGGGAGAGAAAACACTGCACACACACATACACACACATAACCCCCAAACGACCCTACCAGCTTCCCAGGGCTTTGGGCCAGGGCATGGGATTCCTGCTCTCTTGTACACATCGTAAATGGTGATCCTGGAACTGTGGGGCAAAAGGTTAGAAGGTGTGTTTGGGTTCCACGTAAGATAGCACATTCTAGAATTTGAAAGGCCTCACCACTGAGGGAGCTGTTTTGGAAGTAGTGAGTGATCCATCTCTGGAGGTATGTAAGCAGATGCTGTCCTACTTGTCAGAGGGCCTATGGGAAGGATTCCTGCACCCCAAAGTCTCCATTGTCCTAGAGAGTTTCTGGCCCTTTCCACATCAGTGTTTTATGATTCTGGGGCAGTGGGATGGGGAAGAACGTGCCAAGAGCTCAGACAGGGGCCTCCAGTCCCAACATTTTATTAGCTGTGTGACCTTCGGTAAGCCCCAGACCATCTCTGAGCCTCGGTTCCTCTGCTGTAACGTCATCAAGAAGATGAACGCACAGCTTTCAGACGGTGCTCTGGGGACCCCAGCTCACGGCCATGAGCTGCCTCAGGGGGGCCGCGGGGGTGGCGGAAAGGCAACAGGAACAGCACTCTGGATCCTGCCCCAAATCCAAGGATGGTGTCTACACAGCATCGAATAAGATCTCATCCGAACAAAGGGCTCCAGCGGCGAAAGGTCTGAAATCCCCAGAACATGGGATGGAAAAGGCCCTCCTCATTCTGACGTCTGGGCTCACAGTGTCATTTCTGAGATGCTGACTGACTTTCCCTAGCAGACCTTCATGAGGTTGCTGGTGCCTCACCCCGGTACCACGGGGACATAGAGGGCTCCAAGCATGGTCGGTGCCCTCAGTCCCCTGAAGCAGACAGAACCACATCTCTGGTTCTGGGTAAATCCATCCCTCAGTTTGCATCAGGTGCCTGCGGGCATCCTGGGAGCATCCTGAGCGGTGACTTGCGCCGGCCGGCCTCAGGGCAGCAGGGCACGGCTGATAGGGAAAGTTCTCCTCTGTTCTCTGGAGCAGGTGGGGTGACCCCGGGGAGTGGGGGGGAAAGGATGGAGAAGAGAAGGCCCGGTCAGCGCACATGGATGTGAGGAAAGCACAGACGCGAGAGGCTTCCTTCCAGCTGAACTGCCGCTTGCCAGGGGCGGCTTCCCTTCCAGTGACACCAGGGCTCTGCAGAGAGACGTCTCTCTGCACGATTCACGCAAGGGCTCTGGGCCAGCAGGCCCAGCCCAGGACAGGCTTTACTGGTTTAACTGCTGCGGACTCGCAAGTGCAGATGTGGGACACTGGGTTAACCTTGCGGATCTTCCTGCTCCCCTGTTTTCCGGGGCTTCCAGGTGAGACCTGCCAACCCAGAGGGTGGGGGGGGCCTTAGGCCAGGGGACACATGGCAATGTGACACTGACTCTTCATGCCACAGTCATACCGACTTCGGGTTCTGGAAGCCAGTATGAATGGGGCTGGCACTCCATGTGTTGGAGGAACAGAGAGACCCCCACACACACACACTCGGGACTGGGAACCGTCAGGGAAAGGGGTCCAGTTACCCACTCTTAGGTCATCAACTACCCCAATGCTCAAGACTTCAGAACAATTTCATATTGTGATATCGCACTCTGCTGGGGGCCAGCGATTCGGACACAGTCCAGGGCGGGGGGATGACTGCTCTTTGCTCCTTGATGTCTGTGGCCTCAGCTGGGATGACCCAGATGGCTGAGAACCGGAGCTGGCTGGGTATTGTTTTATCTGCTTATGGTCTCTCTTCGTGGTTAGCTTGGGCTTCCTCACAACATGGCCATCTCAGCACCATCAACGCTTCTTACAGGGCAGCTCATGGCCCCAAGAAACCAAGGTGGGAGCCACCAGAGCCTTGCAAGCCAGGGCCTGGATCTGGCACATGTCCCATCGGCTGTCCTCCTTCATCAAAGTGGTCACTGGCCAGCCAAGGGATGGGGAGTGTACCCACCATTCAGTAGCCAGAGGGGCAAAGGCTTCGTAGCGCGGGTTTCCCTGCCACAGATGATGTGTAAGTTTTATGTGGTTTCTGTAACGCCGTCCCACAAATTTAGTGGCTTAAAGTCACAAGCACTTTTTTTTTAAAGATTTTATTTATTTATTTCAGACAGAGAGAGAGCGAGAGAGAAAGAGAGGGAGCACAAGTGGCAGGCAGAGGGAGAGGGAGAAGCAGGGTCCCCACTGAGCAGAGAGCCCAATATGGGACTCGATCCCAGGACCCTGAGACCATGACCTGAGCTGAAGGCAGACCCCTAACCGACTGAGCCACCCAGGAGCCCCTCACAGCCACTCCTTACCTCACGATTTTGAAGGCTAGAAGTTCACCAGAGGAACTCCGCGGGTTCTCTGCTCTGAGATTCACAGAACCCAATGTAGGTGTTGTTGGGGTGGTGCTCCTTCCTCCAGGTCCTCAGGAGGAACCTGCTTCGAAGCTCATTCAGGTTGCAGGTAGAATTGAGGTCCGTGTGGTTGTAGGATCAAGGTTCCGGTTTTCTTGCCGGCTCTTTTCACCCTCCGGAGGCTGTCTGCACTCCTTGGCCCACGGCCCCCCTTCTCTCTGTGGAGGGCCAGCAACGGAAGGCCAAGTCCTTCTCCCACCGCAATCTCTCTGCTCCCCCTTCCGCTTCACCTGCCGCTGCTGTCCTCTTCCCCGTCATGGTTCTGATGGACTCTTCTCCTTGCAAGCGTTCCCGTGATTACACTGGGCACATCCACGTGATCCAGGAGAATCCCCCTATTTTCAGGTCAGCTGGACAGTGACTTTAACTCTGTCTGCCAAGTCCCTTCCCATAGGTAGCTGGATTTGTGTTGAATAGCCAAGAGCAGAAACCTTAGGGGACACCTTTGGTGTCTTGTCACCGCAGACACCTTCCTAGAGAAGGTGAGGCATTGCTTGGGCTCTGTAAGGCAGCAGGATCCGGAGGGAGACAGAGGACGGGGCATCCCTGGCAGGAGGTGCAACAGAAGCAAACACATGGAGACAGGACTGTCGTGGCATGCTGGACGGAAGTCTACCCCGTAGGATGCTGTCAGGGTGTCCGGCGAGGAAGCTGGGCCAGAGGCAGGGGGAGAAGAGGCAGGGCTCCTGGTCCATGCTGGACAATTCGGACTGTAGGGGGAACCAACACTTTGGTTCAGAGGTGATTAACCGGGATTCCATGTACCCCTCTGGGGGCGTGATGGGATTCAGGATGCCCAAAAATTTTGTGGAAAATGCTATATTTACATAGACACATGCATTTTTTCTGGGGAGAAGCTTTCATCATATTCCCTAAGAAGTCCACACCCTACAAGGGGCACAAAGCATCGATTATTGACCTTTCATGCCACTGATTTGTGTTAGAGGCCCCAGGCCCAGCCCCGGGGCGACCAGCACGAACAAGAAAGTCTCAGCTCTTGCCCTTGGTGGACGTCACCGTCCCGGAGGGTATAGACAAGTTTCCGGGCGTGACAATTTCGAGGGATGTGTGCTGAGAGGGGGTCGTACAGAGTGTCCCAGGAGCCAAGATGAGGGGTGCTGACTTCAGCCTCAGGAGTTGGAGGGCCCCCTGGAGGAAGTGAGGACCCGAGGGGTGAAAGAATTCAGCCACATGCAAGGTGGCAGGTGGAGGACATGGGGAGCCCCAGGCAAAGGGCACAAAGGTCTAGCGCTGAGGAAGGACATGGTGCCTCTGGGGGGAAGGCTGCCGCCCCACTCTTCCCCAGGAGCTCCTGAGCCCTTTCTCCCCCGAGCTCTGGATCCAGGTGTGTCCACTCAGTCCAGCCCCACTTCTCCAAGCCTGGCAGGTTAGGAAACACAGCACGTTTATTTCACTTGTGCTGTGTGACCTTGAGCAAGTCTCTGGGCCTCAGTTCTCACTAGTTGAATAAAGCAGTCGAGAACTTTCTCAAAAGCCCTGGAACTCCATCTACGACCTTGTTCCATCAAGAGGGTTCTTTCGGGACTGCCCTTGCCCTGTTCTGGTCCCCCAGAAGAGCAGTGCAGGACAAGCTGGATTGTGGGGGGAGAGGGGAGACCAGGCTGTGACCTGGTGGGCTGGGGGAAATGGGGGAGACAGTCTGCTCCCACCTTCCAGCCCAAACCCACCACTAATGAGGCCTGTCTTTGGAGTAATTAGCTGCAATCACGGCGCGGAGCATTAGGCAGACAAGGCCTTGGTGCAGCGGCTCCCAGGATGCCAGAGCCCAGGGCTTTGAACACTGCATTACGGCGGGGGATGCGTCCTAATGTCACTTAATTACCCCAGACAGCCTCAGATGTAATCGAGCCTGGATGGGCTGGCGGGAGCGGGTACAGACGTCCAAAGGAGGCTGATGCATTTATAATGATGCCACTTTGCAAGACAAATCTGGCCTTGGTGGGCCGAATGAGGGGCACAAAGTGGGGGAGGGAGGGAGGAGGCTGTGGTAGCATCCAGACGAGGACCCCTTCATTTCTCAAACCCTTGGAGGTCTTGACTTTATCTTGGCCAGATGTCTGCGTGGATCGGCCCCAGACAGCAGGAACTGGAGGGAGAAGAGGCATCGTTACTTCCCATCCCCCATCCAAGAGGCTATGGGGGTCAAGGTCTTTCTCTTCCTTCTTCCATTTCATTGCCTGCTGAGGGTGAATGATGGGTCGGGGAGGAGGCATGGCGGGCATGGCGGGTGGGGAGCCAGAAACAGGGCACAGGAAGGGTCAGTGGACACTGCAGAGAGTTGAAGGGGGTGGTGTCCTCGAGGACGCTGGAGATGATTCTGGAAGAAAGCCCCAGGGGTGGGAGGAAGAGCTTTGAGGCACAAATCTAGACCCTGAGTTTCAAGGGCAGACTCTGTAGACAGTACTCCTGTCAGGGCCTGTCCCTCTAGAGGCCGGAGAGCCAGCACAGCAGGAAGCTGGGTTCTCCGAAAGGCCCTTGAAGACAGGGACCATTCTCAGCACCTAGCACAGTGCCTGGCCCTAGTAGGTGCTCAAAAAAGTATTCACTGACATGAGTAAGTGAGCAAGTGCCATGAACCCACTTCTCTACTCTTTTCCCCCGCTTGATTTCATGTCTTCATCTGGAGCTAATGGTCCCCAGCTCAGCGGCAGGCCTGTGATGGCACCTGTCAGGTGAGCTAACGACCACAGATCCCCCTGAACGGTGAGGATCCCCAGAGCCAAAGGGGACCACCCCCTCCAGGGCCTGCCCTCTCTCTCCTGCTTCCTTGCTGAATCCCCCCAGGCCCATCCCAGGCCAGACAGACTTCCTGGAGCAGTGGAAGGTGAAGGTAAAGTACTCAGGGGCCAGGACCGAGGTAACCCAGCCCTCGGCTTGGGGAGGCCGAGGACTCACTGGACCTTTTCTCCTGCAAATCCCTCTCTCCCGTGTGGGCCTGACTTGTTCACACACCAGGATCCCTAGCCCTGGTCCCTCTGACAACCCCAGGGATGACTGTCGTGGAAGAGAAACCTTCTGGGGAAGGCTCTTTGTGAATAATAATGGAAGGGAGCATCAGCTCTGTGATCAGGTGTGGGCCTCATGCAGAGAGTAGTTCAAAATGCCAGGTAAACATGCACCTGCAAAAGACATCTGGGCTAACGCTTCCCATAGATTATCAGACAGAGACGGGAGGGGCTTGAAAGACTGCCTGCACTCAGGGCATGGGTGAAGGCTCGGAGGCTGGGGAAGGCAGGCAGATAACTTGGGCTACAGAGTGAGAAGGAAAAGAAGGTACAGATATATCATCACGGCCTTGAATATTCGGCAAGAAATTGGGACCACACCCTCTGCCCATCTCCACTCCCCCGTGACCCCCACCAGTGGGGCCTTTCTCTTCTCCCTCCCTTGGGCCACCTAGGACCTCTTCAGGAATCTCTGCCACTAGCTTGCTGTGTGACCTTGATTAATTACTATCCCTCTCTGGGCCTGTGCTTCTCCACTGGGATAATGAGCAGGCTGGGCTATGGGGATGCTATGCTCCCTTTAACTGACCTCTGTCTGCCAATCACACAAAGAGGGTTACACAAGACACTGGCTTTCCCTGGGATCCCTGTCACTGCACCCCAGGGTCCACACGCCCCCTCTTTGGAGGCCCAGCAGTCACTGCGACCCATAGTGACATTGAGGGACGTGCTATTCGCTACCTTGCCCAATGGGCCGTGTGCCAACACCTGCCTTCTCCCCACCGTCATCTGTCACTGTCTCTGTGTGTCGGGAGGAAGACAGCTTCATTAGCTCCTCCTGAGCCATCCGTCCCCTGGAGCAGAGACAAATAGAGCCCTCCCACCCCCTTCAGCCTGGGAGGGCTCCAAGCCCTAAGGGCAGTTTCTAAAGGGCAGCCCTGCCTTCTGGGTTCCCAGTGCAGTTCTCCCAGCTGAGGTCATAGGCCTTCTCATGAGGCAAGAGGAGGAGTCCCCAGCCACTCCCTCGCCACCTGAGCCCATGCTCCGAGCCCTGCCAGCAGAGGCCCCAGAGGCCCTTCTGTCTCCACAAGGTGGACACCCTAGCATGGGAGGTCAGGCATGGGTCTGGAGCCCAGAGTTCAAGGCATGCCCCTCTGCTATAGGCCCCAGGGGGGAACTGGTCTCCCCTCTGGGTCTCAGCTTCGCCATCTTGAAATGAAGGAGTTAATCTAGAACCTAGAGCATCTTCAAGCCCTTTGATATTATGACATTCCATGGGGGTCTCTGGGCCTCAGAACATGTGGGGGAAGGATGCACTCGGGAGCCCACTCCCTCTGTAGGAACGGAGACCACCAAGCACATGGCTCCATTTCTGAGGAGTAGCCACATCGGCTAACGAACATGGCTCTCCCCCTCTAAACCACTTCTTGAAAAAGGGCCGCCATTTGGAACTTCTGGTTAGCAGCCATGGGCTCAGGGGCGGTGGGCAGAGTGGAAGTCAAGTCTTGTGTTAGCATCTGGCTTGATAACAGGCCCAGGAAGGAGAGTAGTTTCCTCCCAAGGATTCTGCTAGACTCTAGGCAACGATTCTGCCCCACCTCGCAACGGGGGGAGCCCATAATGCCCACCTCTGGACCATTGAGTTCCCCATAGACTCAGTGGAGAGAAGAGAGTCCCTCCCGCCACCTGCTTGCTCACCCCAAAGGAGGACCCCCCCCCGCCCCGGTTTTCAGAGAGAGGAGGGAGCACCAGCTCCCCTGTACTATAAGAGCATGCAGGGAAACTCTTCCACGTTCATTAGTAGAATGACATTGGACCCTCCAAGGTAGAGCTCCACAGAGAGAACCGCCCCACAGAGCAGTCAGGGTTCTAGCAGGGCGGCTGGGTGGGAAGCTCCCTACAATGTCCCTAAAACTGAAGCTGAGGCTGTGACGCCTGCGTAGTGAGAGCCACTCCAACAGTTCAACTCCCAAAGGTGCTGAGCAAACAGTGAAATGGGAGGCCAGAGTCTGTGACTTAGCATGGCTTGGCCTTCCGGGGGGACGGGAGGCAAACCCTGTGTCTCTGTGACGGTGACCTTACCTACTGAGTCCAACATGCACTGGGAGCCCCAGGAGGACTCTGTCACAGCGAGGGGCCACAAGCCTCTGCTGTCTCTCCTCAGAGGGACTCGTCCCTCCCCCTTAATCTTGGAAGAGCAGTAGCAGCTTCGTGAAAAGACATGAAAATACCCCCAGTACGCACACACGTCTGCTCGCAGCCCTGAGCAGCTCTGGTGAGCCACCAAAGGCTGGCTCTGAGCCCCATCTGGCCCCACAGAGCATGGGAGGCCTGCCCTCAGGAAGGCGGCAGCTGCCCCGTGAGGGGCCCAGATAGCCGGCTGTCTCAGATGTCAGCGGGGGTCAGGCCCCAGGGACGGCAGAGGCTCAGGGGTGAAAAGGAGAGTGTGTCCGGTACCGGAGAGAAGGAGTGAGGGGAATATGAGGAAAGGACGGGGATCAGAGAGGGTCCTCCGGACCTGGGCAAGGGGTTTCGAACTTGATCCTATAAGCAGAGGGAATCTATTAAAAGCTTTTGGTGACAGGAAGGGCCAGAGCAGGGAGGACCCCAGAGGACATCTAACCCAGCCTCCCTATAACAGGTGGGAAGCCTGGAGGTCAGGGGGCCTGGCACAAAGTCAACCACGTGTTTAGAACCAGGGCCAGCGCTGTACCTCCCGTGCAGGAGGTAACTCTGTTCCATGCGAGGAGGACCATGCCAGCCACTCCAGCCCTGGGATCTCTGTCCCCTCTGGGGCTGGTCATACCCAGTCCCCGCCCCCCAGCTTCCCACTAGGAGGAGGAGATCCGTGCCCCGGACACCCAGTGTCCCTGCTTGGGGGCGGGGGGGGGGCAGTAGGGGGAGGGGCTATTATCAGGGGGCCCAGATGTAAAATGAATGCCTGTGATATTTATCCCTGTCATCACTAATAATAAATGGCCTGATTTGTCAAGCAGGGACGGATTCAAAGATGTCAATTAAGAGAAAAAAGCCCAGCTGTACTGTATTTATCTGCCAGGCAGATGGAGGAGAAGAAGGCTCCAGAATGTGGGGCCCCCTGAGCCCACCCCCACCCTGCCACCACTTTCCTTCCACCTCCCTCACCTTCTCCTAGTCCCTCTGTCTCTTCCCCCTCTGGTTTCGTCCTCACATCCGTCTTACTGCACGCTTGTCTCTGTCTGTCCTTCACCTGTCGCCCCGCCCTGCCCCAGTGCACTGGACAGTGCCCCTGGCCTGTCACTCTCTGCCTCCCCCACTATGATCCTGAATCTCCCCTTCCAGCTCCCCCTCCCCTGTTATTATGACCCTGGTCTTTCTCCACTGGCTTCCTTTGTGATCCGGACTCACAAAGCCAGTTCTGGATTCAGAGTGGGGAGCGACTGTAAGCCATAGAAGGAAAACTGTAAAAGCCACAGATTTGGAGGTTTTTACTTAAACGACAGAGTCAACCGAACTTTTAGAGGGTTTCTGCTTTGAAAGATAAAATAAGATCCCAGGGAATCACTTTGACTGGGTCCCTGAATAATAAACTAGAGCCTGAACCTAACTCAAAACTTCCTCCTGTATCCCCCTACCCCCAGCCATGAGCCAATCGTGTCTGAGACCTGGGGGCCCAGGACAGGACTTTCTCCGGCGGCCAAGGGGTTCTAAATAGCACCGAGAGTCCTCTTTCTAGATCTTGGATCTCTCCAGTCAAGGAGTCACAGAGAAATGCCCCCAGGGTGGAAACCAGCCCGCACCAGGGCCATGAGGACAAGGGGGCGTCCAGGAAGGATTGGGGGGATTTGTCCATTGTAGATGGGACCCGGGGAGCTCAGAGAGGTGACGATGCCTCAGCCTGGTGTTCTCCACCACTGGCATCATGTGAAACTGTTGGCATCTTCTAGAGATCACATCCCGCTCAGACATCCCAAGCTGGGGCACACACTCTTCTCTGTCTGTCTCCCTAGGGCCGTGACTTTCCTTCTCTGAGCCACAGTGAAAAGAGTTCCCTGAGTGGTTCTCTGGAAATGGGTCCTAAGCTGCTGGTGTGAGCAGAGATCCCTCCCCCCGGGGCCTCCAACCCCAACCCTGTAGCCTCTCCAACCCAGGATGGTCTCACGCTGCAGAACACTGAGACTCTCCACTGACATGGGCACGAGGGCTGGGTTTACCCTGGCTGAGACCAAGGACTAGATTGCAGCCCACCCACGGTCAGGGAGAAAGGGAAGCCACATGGCCTTCAGCAGACCACTGGTGTTGCCTATCCGGCCAGAGCTAGCTTCCCTGGGAGATGTCCCTGCATCTGTAAGGAAATGAGGAAACCCGTCCCAATCGGTCACAACGCTTCCCAGGTGACCACCCCACCTCCTGGTTTACTAACTGCAACCCCGACCTCCTCTGCCTTCTGCCTACCCCCTAGGCGCTGGCCAAGAGCATCTGTGCCCACATGCAGATAAGGCGTCCGTCATTCACTCTGAAGCCTGAATTAGAATCCATGCTCCTTGCCCCAGGGTCCTTCCTCAATTCTGCATCTTCAGGGACAGTCCAAGGATGATTATGTGATAACAGATGACATCTGAAATTGATCTCTGAATTCTTGGGGAGATGGGTATCATAGACTGAGAAGTGATTGTCGTAGGATCTATGTGAACAGATTCGTAAAGTCATTGGCCAGTGGCTCTGCTGGAGCTCACAGAGTCCAGGAATGCTCTGGGATTGTGTTCTTGAACTCCCAAGAGCACCGTGAGCCACTGAAAATCACTCTAGCCTGGTAAGTTGGCAGGGTGTTCTGTAAGCCTTTCTCTTGCCCCCTCTTTTATTGGTATCAGTGGGATAATGATAAAATAATGATGATAATAAACATTTACCAGGCACATTGTATATTCAAGGCAGTGGGCTAAATACATCCCACACGTTGATGACAATGACCTCATAGTTGAGGTACTATTATCTCCCCTTTCCAGAAGAGGAGACTGACATTCAGGGGTGTTAAGTAATTTGTCCGAGGACACAGCCCTGTAAATGGCAACCAGCACTCAAACTCAGATCTGTATTTCTCCAGAGCTGGAGCTTAGGACCAAATTTTTCCCTCCCTCCTATCTTGAGGTCCATCCCCCAGGCTGAGGCCAGGGTGAAGGTGTCCAGAGAGCTGATTCTCCCCTTGGCAGCTGCCCCCAGGGTCTGTTCAACCAGATGGCCCATGACTGAGTCTCGGTGCAAACTGACCTCTGGCTCCTCCAGGAGCCTCCAGTTGGTTAAGCCTCTGCCTTTGGCTCAGCCATGATCCCAAGGTCCTGGGATTGAGCCCCGCATCTGGCTTCCTGCTCGGCAAGGAGCCTCTTTCTCCCTCTCCCTCTGCTGCTCCCCCTGCTTGTATTCTCTCTCTCTCTCTCTCTCTCTCTCTCTCTCTCTCATTCTCATCAAATAAATAAATAAAATCTTTAAAAAAAAAAGAGAGAGAAAGAGAGAGAGGTTCTCTCTGCTTGGTCCCTGAAACCGATTCTGTGGGTGCTCTCCCCATATGCACTCCCCCCCCTTACCATTTCATAGCTCACTGGCCCAATGGCCAGATGACATCATCTTCTTTTCTATGCCTAAGGATTTTCTCTGATTACTTACTGTGTAGGGAAGACCAGAAATGTCAGAGTTAACAGCCTCGGGAACAGCCTTCAACCAAAGACGTATGGGAGCTGGCTCATACACAGCCCAGCTCCCTTGCTCCTTGGGTGGTCCAAAAGTGGGGCATGGTCCGTTCCAGGTCTCAGAGCTCCCCAGCAGGGCAGGGCCCCATTCACCCACCATGTTAATGGGCTCGATAATGGCCTACTATCTTTCTTTCCCTGCTGGTGTCCCAACAATGAAACAGGTGTCTCAGGGTGGGTTTCTGGAGGAATCCAAACTGACCCCCTTGCTCCACACTCTCAGCAGTGTCCTCAGCACCCAGAGCAGGAAAGCAGTGGGGGAGGGGGAGGATCTGATTAATGTGTAGGTACCATTCTTCTTCCCAAATCCCCTGATGGTTCCCTAGTACCCTCCCGCTGGGGTCCAGAGTCTCTAAGCTGGCATGGTCGGGCCTCCCACCCACCTCACCTTTGGATACCCCTCTTCCCAAGAGGCTTCAGCCCTAATGTATTTTCACACCTGCGTGGCTCCGCCCACACAGCTCTCCCCGGCCCCCCAGCCCCACCCAGAGCTGGACTTCTCAGAGCCCCCCTTCCCACCTGCTGAACACCTGCTCATCTATCAAGACTCCGTACAAACGTTGCTTCCTCTAATCACTTGGGCCCCAGAGAAGTGATCCCTCCTGCCAGGGAGCCCCCAGCAGACCTGAGCCTACCTCTATCCCAGCCTCCGTGATCCAGCGAGGGACATATCTGTGTATGAGGCCGACTGTCCCTGCTCCAGCAGCCTCACAGCTGGGCCCAGTTAGTCCTATGGCCTTGTGGCTCTGTCCCCCTTCCCCCAGCCCTTGCCTTCCCTGCTCAATCAACCAACTTCTAAACTGGGGTCTCTGTACCCACTGCATCCCACTGATCAATGGAGAGGGCCTGATACTCTGAAAAGAGGACCGACTTAGATTTAAGCCCACCTGGAACCTTCAGCAAGTTACTTGGTTTCTGTTTAACACACTGACCCTCAGTTTCCCCAACTGTAACAAGGGGAGTAATACAACCATCCCCCTTCCAGGGGCGACGTAAGCATTCAAGACAAGACTCTGCAAATGTCTGCCGGCCTCCCAGGATACCCTAGACTCTGTGCAAGGCTTTGGGGGGGACCCAGAGCTAACCCAGTCACTGTCTACACTCCACGATGCTCAGGGTCAGGGCAAAGAAGCCAGCAGGCAAAGAAGGACCTGCTTGCCTGAGAGCAAACACCCCTCAAGGCGAACCCCAGACACACAGGAGTGTAGGCAGCAGCAGTGTGACCCCCTCCGGGGCTCACAGCCCATTCTCCGTCTGGGTGTCACAACCCCACTAACAGATTCGAAGGGCCTAGCAACAAACTCTGGGTCCCCCAGGGAATGTCTGCAATGGGACCAACTTGCAGAGAGGGGCCCACTTCTGGAGAAGGAAGTTGGGGGCACTGTATACTCCCCTCCCCCAGCCTTCTCCTTCCCTCCTTCCCTTCACCCTTCTCCCCCCTCCCCTCCCCCAAAGCCCCAGCTCCTGCCCCTCCCCCTCTCCGAGAGTCCTATTAATAACTTGTGATACCATTAGCTTTTGCTGTCACCAGCACTGACAACTCAGAAGCCCCCGAGAGCTGTCTGCAAAGACACAATAAATGAGAACTCTTAATTAACACCTTCCTTAACTAAATAAATTAATTTTATGCGGTCATGATGTCAGCGATGTGACTTGCTGATGACAGAGGCGACTTGGAGAGACTCTGCAAGAGCTGTAGGGCAGGAGCAGCTTGTTAACCTCTGCAGGCCTCAGAGGGCAGCAAGACCATGGGCTGAGGGCCTGGCAGCAGGGTAGGGGACCCGGGCCTGGATGACGGCCAGGGGAGTCAGTGGCAGTGAAGCCTATGAGAAGACAGAGAACTTCCCAGGTCTCCCTCCTCCCGAGCAGCCTCGGCAAGCTGCTTAGCTTCTCTGGGCCTCTGTGCTCCTCATCTGTGAAATGGGCATCATCTCTTGTCAGGTCTCTTTCTTGGGACCATGAAGAAGACTAAAAGGTGCTGGAGAGAAGGGTTTTATAAACTGTAAAGGGCTGTGCACGTGTGAGAAATGATAGCACGCCTTCCACCGCTGGAGAGCTAGGGCTAGTGGGGTCATTCTCCTGCACTTCCCTCACTGCACTCACACGCAGGAAGAAACGCTCCCTAGGCAGCCCCGAGCCTCCCTGAAGACACCCTAGGACAAGGAGGACACCTCCAAGAACAACACTCTCAGAAAGCCTCCGGTGTCCCCCAACTCAGCTGAGTGCTTAGAGCCGATGAGACCAGGACGGCGGGGCTTGCCCCCGGCCCCCATCAGAGAGAAGATCTCCCCGTGCCCCCTGGCTGACCCTGCCCCTGTCTGCAGGAACCTCTCATCCAGCCCCAGGTCAAAGACCAGGAATCAGCCCCAGCCTCTGACTTCAAAACCGACCTGGAGAACTCAGCCCTGGCTCTGTCCCAGCCCCTGACCAGTCTTCATCTGGGGTCCAGCACGAGGCCCCGGCTGTTGCTGGAGGCGGGCCCTGACTGCAACCCCTGGCCAAGCCCCCAACCGGCCCACGCTGATGGCCCTCCATCCCAGGGCCAGTCCATGCCCTGCCCGGGTGCCAGGCCCAGGACACTGTCCACCCAGTCCTCAGGACCATACTGTGCTCTAACCCATGTCAGCCTCACCCTGGGGGAGACCGAGAGGCCCCCCTTCCCCTGTGGTTCCCACTGCTGGCACCTTCTCCCCTCCTGCCCATTCTATCCCTCCAACACTTGCATGTCATTAGCCACTCTCCACAGGTAGTGCTATTCCCAGGGATCTGAGCACAGAGACAGAAGGCAATTCACCAAGGACCACACAGCATCGCTGGGCAGAGCAAGGACTGAGAGTCACCTAGAGATTTCCCTGTCTGCCTCTGACAAGGAGACAGAGTTCACGATCCTCACTTCCCTGAGCCTGGAGAGCAGGAATTCCAATTCATTCATTCATTCATTCATTCTTTCAAACATTTACTGAGTATCCTCTACTGGCCAGGCACATGGGGCAGGGGGTGGGGTGGTCCAGGCAAGCACCTGCTTTCCTACAGCTCACAGACAGGGCAAAGACAAGACTTGTTACCAGGAAGCCAAACCAAATGTTTCACAATTGCTACTTCACTTCCTTCCAACACACACACACACACACACACACACACACACACACACACACACACACACCCATACACAGACACCCCTGGGTGGAGGAAGTGAGGACACACCTTCAGAGAAGCGTGAGGGGGAAGCTGACCTCAGGGAGGCCCTCCAGCCACTGCACTGGGCACAAGGGTCGGAGGGAGGTGGCAGGATCTCTGCCCATCACTGATGCCACCGGGACAGAGGCCCTTGCTGGTGGCTGTGGGGACACAGAGTGCTGTGTTAGTAATTGACCCAGGGGGAGGTAACAAGCAACGATGTCATCACGTCTCCAGGCCCAGGCTGACACTCAGTGACCTGGCGCAGAGGAGTTAAAGCCGGGAGCAGAAGCTGGGCCAGCACAGCAGAAGAACGGCCATCGGCCTCTCCCATGTGTGGCCCTCTGAGCCAGGCAGAATCAGAGAGGCCGAGGCCAGAGCCCGGGGCTGGACAGGTCTGCCTTGTGGATGGCAGAATCGGACTGCCTGGGCTTCTTGGCCTCATGGAGAGTTCCCCCGACTCCAGTTCCCCTGACCTCCCAGGAGCCTCCGTGAGCCTGAAGTGATCAGAGCCCAGACCCTTCTGTCTGGGAAGGAGCAGAGCCCAGCTGGAGTCCCGGCTGCATGTGACCAGCGGTGTGACATCAGTGTCAGTGTTCATGTACTTCGGTGTCCCCCATCTAAGAAACGGGACTACTAGTGCTCTCCTTGCAAGGCTGTGGCATTAGAGGGGACACTGCTTTTGACTCTGGGCTGGGAACACAGTGAGCACCTAGCCGTTGGGAGTCACCCCATCTTTCCACCCCTTGCCTGCCGCAAAGCTGGCCTTCCAGCCCCAGAGCCCCAGGGACCAACCCCCAAAGAGGGAAGGGCCCTCGGGGTGCCTGATGTCCCTTTGCCCAAAGTCCTTCCACAGCCTCCCTTCAGGTGGCTCTTGGCTTCAGCTTGTATGCCCCAAAGGATGCAGCACTCACTGCAGGGCAGACATTGGGAGGGAGCTCAGCGAGAGGGAGGGTTCTCCTACTAAGTTGGAACATGACCCCTTGGAACACCCACAGGTCCCCAGTAGCCTGTACCTGCCCCACTCCCGGTGAGCCCTGCACCTGCGGCCATCACCAGAGTCTATGCCTGAGTTCCGCTTTTCTGGTCTTTCAATCAGGGCTCCTTGGAGAAAGTCAACCCGAGGACCAAGACAAGCCAGAGTGTCACTCCCCTTCCCTTCACCCTGATATCATTCCCCCGGTCCCCAGTCATCACACTGAGCTCTCCCAATGCCCCAGGGTCTCCAGTGCCTCCAGTCACATGGAACTGGAGCATTACTGCGTTAACAAGTGTTCCTTCTGTGATTCCATTTTGGAAGCTGGGACTGTTGACCTAATTCATCCAAAGGAATGACTTCCTAATGGTGGAATTATGGATGTCAGGGCATGTTGGTGGGAGGGAGATTTGCAGATAAGAGCCTTCTTCTTCTTCTCCTTTTTAAAAAGATTTTATTTATTTATTTTGTTTTAGAGAGAGAGCGTGAGTGGGGGCAGCGTCAGAGGGAGGAGAGCATCTCAAGCAGACTCCACACCGAGCCTGGAGCCTGATGCTGGGCTTGATCTCACGACCCTGAAAGTCAGATGCTTAACCAACTGAGCCACCCAGGTGCCCTGATGAGAGCCTCCTTAGTGCCCCTCCAGTCATTGGCTGGTAACCCAATGGGCTGCCATACTTCCCTTCCGGGTAAGATTTTTCCTACACAGACCCTTGGGCATGCTTCGGAGCCTGAAGCCTACCCTTCAGCAGGAGGGCTCAGCCAAAGCAGCTGGGACAGCTGCGGCTTTAAGAATAACTTCTGAGCCCGCAGAAGGGAGGAGAGGAGGACATTGATTTTGGGGCCTCTTGGAGACTGGGATCTGAAATCAATCAGGCAATTAATAGGCCAGGTGTAAAGTGGCTGCTGGATTCCAGGCTCTCCCATCCCCCGTCCCCAGGTTCCTCTCCTTTTCTGAAGGAGGGGCTCTGCTGCTCCTGGTGGTGCCTCTGCTCCCTGCCTCCTGGTGACAGCTGCTGAGGAGTCCAGCTGGCTGGACTTCTTTCAGGACGATGTCACCTGTGCAGGGCCATAGGGTGGGCTGGGAGGAGGGGGAGCCCCCCCCCCAGGCCCACAACACAGAGGTTGGGGCAGCCTGGGCCCCCGGGATCACCCTGGCCAGATCCAGGCAGCCGCTAGGGACCCTTTCCAGCCCCACCACCTCCACGTCCACATCCTAGGTAGGGAGGAGAGCAGAGCAGAGCAGGGGTTTCCGGGGACTGAATTTCCGGAGGGCCAGTGCAGAGGGAGCAGTTAGATGTCTGTCCTACATTCTCCACATGCCCACCTGACCAAGACTGGGGGCTGCTAGCAATTGAAACAATTTGGCTCGGCATCCCCCTAACGAACCCCCACTCCAGCCCTCCCACACCTGGAGAAGAGAGTGGCTTGTCAGGATTGCCTAAAATGGGGGAGGGATGGGGTTTCAGAGAAGTAGGGGCTGTCCTGGGAGATCCACAGCACTGCCTTGGAAAAGCTCAGGATATTGGAGGCTCTGTTTTCCCTTTCTGCCCCTCTCCTGTGCTGTGTGAACTTGGATGATTCCCTTCCCCTCTCTGAGCCTCCAGGCCCCACCTATACCAGGAAGGTGGGACCAGAGGATCTGTGGGGGGGAGGTGGGCTCTCAGGGCTTGGATCACACCCTAGGGTTTTCCACAGTGGGCAGTAAGCAGGGGTCCTTACCAAACTCAGCACCCCAGAGGCCCCCAGAACAAGTAGGCTGGTTGCAGCCGGGTCCCCGTAGGTCAGGATTCATTTGAGTTCTTACACCGCAGGTCCTGGACGCCAGCTCTCTCCCCTCCCTCCTGAGCCTGGGTTGGGGTGGGAGGCTAGTATCTGGAAGGGCTCAACTCGACCCTGGGCTGTTGTGCACCAGCACCCAGGGCCACCACAGTGAGTGGTAATGGAGCTTTGCGAATTTGGAAGCTGCTGGAGCCTCCAGAGCCGGGTCTTTCAATCAGGAGAATATCCTATTTCCCAAGAACTTCACGGGCCTCTCCTCAGGTCTGGTGGCAGCAGTCCCCACCCTTAAGCAGGAGCCCGAGAGTCCAGAAATCCAATCACAGGCCCCCACTGCCTCTCCTGACCCCAGATGAACTCCCCGAACCACGCCCCCACACATGATCTGAGGAAGTTCTGGCTGAGAGCCTCCACTGCTGATTCCGCCTCCTGACCCCTGCTTCCAGAGCTCAGTCACCTCCTGGCAGAGGCCAATGGTGAGAGCCAAGGGGTTCTTGCTCTGGGAGGACTCGGGAAGGGTGTCTTCTTCCTCTTTAAGGACCTAGTAGCTCAGGTGTGAGCCAGAAGTATCTCATTACTCCTCTCTTGTCCCTTATATCTTCCCTGTCTCCTCCTCATCCTCTCTGTCCTCCCTCCCCACCCAGTGAAAGATAGACTCATTCTAACGTAATTAACTATGGCCTTTGTCAGATGGCACACAGGTGGCCAGAGAGAAGAGATCCATCTACTCACCTACCCGCATTTTACACATCCATCCATCCACCCATGCATCTACTCCCCCATCAATCCATCCAACATACATCCACCCATCCATTTATGAATCCATCCATCCATCCATCCATCCATCCATCCATCCACCCATCCACCTATCCGTCCATCCATCCATCCATCCATCCACCCATCCATCCACTCACCCACCCATCCATCCACCCATCCACCTACCCACTCATCCATCCATCCATCCATCCATCCATCCATCCATCCACACACACATCCATCCACACACACTCCCATCCAACCATCCAACCATCCAGCATGCCCTCTGCCTCTAGTGTCAGACCAGGGGCCAGGCAGACCAAAAAGGAATCCAAAAGCTTCTGTACCCAGGAAACTCCAGGCCAACTGCCTTGGGACAAAGCTGGGTGGGCAAGGCCCCAAGGCACCCAGGTACCCAGCAAACTGTTCTTCCCAAAGAGACAAGGATAAAGCCAACCAGTCACCAGGGAGTGACTCAGGCATCCCTAATACCCACCACTCAAGGGGTTATAGAGTATCTGAGAAGAACAATCAGCCACCTCCTGTCCCCATCGGACAGGAGAAAAGCATTATGCCGAGCGAATTGTGTGAGTGGAGGTGAGGAGTAGTTCCAGTATATAAGTCAGAGTACAGTGCCTGAGGACAGAATGGGGGGCAGAATGGCCCAGCTAAAGAGCTGGCGTGCAGGGAGACTGGCAGAGAGTGCGTAGGATGGGGTCACCCCCTTTGTTATCACCCACATTCCATCACCAGCTCCTCTCTGGCTTGCACACATGCAGGGTGACCCCAGACCCTCTGATGTGCATCTCTTCCGCTCTGTCCAGGAGGCCCCCCTCTCGGGCCAGTTGGCTGGCAGTCGATAGAAGCAGTCACAACCCCCATTACATCTCCATTGCCCACATTTCTTTCCCTCATTTTTCTTGCTAAGAGACAGTTTTTAAAAATGAGTCCCTGAGCTCAGCCCTTTCCAGCCTCGTTAATTTCGTGCCCCACCTCATTTGTTCGGGGGACCTACTTTCCCCTCGCCCGCTGCCGCCTTCCTCCCGCCAGCTATATTGGGATCTCTGTTCCGTCCTCAGTAACCTTGTGTGCCGCTCAGAGTTCTGCGGCTGTTTTTCCCTGCCAAAGAGCTCTGGACTCGAAGGGACCGCAGAGGTCATCTGTTCACCTCCAACCCCCTCCCCATGCCCAAAACTGGAATCCCTTTTCCAGTATCCCTGCCCAAGGTTATCTTGTCCCAGCTGCATTCCTCCAAGGACGGGCTGCGTACTGTCCACAAGACAGCCTCACTGCTGCAGTACAGCCTTCCCCCGGCCCGGTTGCTTCCAGAAAGGTGGAACCCACCTGGGGGTGACTCCTTGCCCTGGTTTCCTCTGTGTGTTCTGTCTGCATCAAGTTCCCCACACGCTCCCATCAGCCTCCAAGAGCAGGGCTCTTGGCATGCATGTCTTGGACGTCCCTCGGACCACACATTCTTTGGGTACCTTGGATGTGCGGGACATGTCCTTTGCTTGCAGTCCTGCCAGGGATGGGGCCCTCACTCCTGTCCCTGTGGCTCCAGCAGCCACTGGGGTCAGGGCTAACCTAGAAACTTCTTCCCCATTTCAGCTGAAAATTGCCTCTTGCTCCACTCCATTTCTGGAGCTAGCTCTGCCTTCAGGAGTCCCCCAGAGCAAGCAGAATTCCTCCTCTGTGGGGCAGACCTCCAGGTGTTTAAGAACAACCATCACCTTCTTTCCAAGTTCAATGCCAGAATTCCTTCAGTCATCCTACCTCTGGTCTGGGTCGTGTGGCCCAGGCACCTACGCTCCTCCGCAGCTTACCACTGTCAGTCCATGGGTGTGGTCCCTCTGGCCGTGGTCTGAGCAGAGCTGATGGATGTCACCTGTCACGGCTGCAGGAGCTTGCCTGCAGCCTCTCCCCGCTGGCTCCGGCTACTGTCTCCCCAGGAGAGCCAGGCTCAGAACAACTTCACCCACTCTGCATCTCAGGTGGACAAAGCATGCAGGGATAGGGCCCCTTCTCACCCATGAACCCCCAAGAGGTATATGCCTGGCATCTCCGTACCTGAGTTTTCTCTCCCTCCTCATACCTGCTATCGGGCCTTGCCCATATACACCTGCTCTAAGCAGGTCTTAAGTCTCCCAACTCTTACCCTGGGCCCCATACAGTGGCTGATGCTGCCGGCCACTTCTCTTTGCTTTTATGACGCCCAGCCCTGTTCCAGTCCTCCAGCTCTCAAGGGACTCTTGTCCCAGTCGGGTGCTCAGCCTTCCACTCCACCCCTGCAGTGCAGACCATCAGTGGATTTGTACCCTCAGCCTACCCCTCCTTACCCTGCACTGGCTCTGACTCCTGCCTGCTTGCAAAGACCCTCAGGGCGGGCCGTCCCCAGTCTACCTCGTGGCACCCACGGAGCTTTGAACAGGGCTTTCGCCACTTTCTGAAGCCCTACTTCTCCTTCAAGATCAATCCCTGACTCGTGTCTTCCAGAAAGCATTGTGCGATGTCCCCACGTTACTCAGGGTCTCTGCCATACCCATGTCCCCTTCTAGCTACAGTGATCATGCCCAGAGGATCCTGCCTGCTTCCAAAAAGCGGGATCCTGCCCACTTCCAGATGGCACTGATTGGACAGGGTGAAAACGTGGCCCTCGAGGGCAGCCTGGAGCAGATCGTATGACCTGGCACACGGACCTCGGCTCAGTGGGGGCGGAGACCAGCTCACAGGGCTCCTTGGGGTTTGGGCTGAGGATGTGGCAGACTGGAACAAGGGTCCAGAATAGGGAGGATGAGCAGGCAAGCAGAGGGAGAGGCGGTCCCAGGAAATAGGGGAGGGGAGGAAGACAGAGAGACCACTGAGAGAAGCACCCCAGAGTTTCTGGCCCCCGGGTCCCCTCACTTTCTGGCCAGGGAACCCCTTGGATGAACTTCTGGACTTCATGACAATGTTCTGCTGCCCCAGCAGATGGGAGCCCTTCGCTCTGCAGGCTCCCCGGCAAGCTTTTTGTGTCAGGGTCCTTAACACAGGGAGATTCAGGGCTCCTCAGCTGCCAGGGGGCTGATTTCCTCTACTCACAGAGGGCCATCTGAGCAGCCCCAGGGCACCTTTGTGGGGAAAGAGAGCCAAGGAGACAGACAACCTGAAAACACCAGACAGGGGCACAGAGGGGACCACAAGGAGTTACAAGGTCATGTGCCCTCTCAGAGGACCCATCAGGATTACCTGCTGTGGCACTGAATTCAGGCTCCCTGTCCCCAGGAGCTCCTCCCACCCCACACCAAGTACCATATAGGAGTCCTAGCAGCTGGGTGCCCGTCACAGCTGGGGTGAGGCTGAGGCTTTCTTGGGGGTGCCGAGGCAGGAAAAAGACTGAGAAGCATGGCCTGACCAGCCTCCGTGGTAGATTAAGGAGGAAACTAAGGCCCAGGGAGAGTGGTTAAGGCCAGGGATGGAGAAGGCCAGCCAGGCAGGGCAGGCACAAACTCTGGCTCCCAACAGAGGCTCGATGTTTCGAGCACATCTCGCAGCCTCTCTGGGGAGATCTGGTTTCCTTCCTGGTTTCTGCACGACCTTGGGCCAGTCACCTCCACTCCCCCCACCCGGTTGCCTCCTGCATCTTAAAGAGGCCTGAAGCTCCGTGTCAGGATGTGGAGTTGGAGTCCCTAGCTGCTGCCTGGAACCAGGCTGTACTGGGGGGAATAGGCCCCATGACCTTCCAGAGCCAACACCCCCTGCACCCCTGCAGGGCCCCTCGGACAAGATGGCGCCAGGGGCCTGGGCCGGAGGAGTCCGTTCAGACTCCTCACCTACAGGGCATGTGCCCGGCGGAGGCCTCCCTGGTCTCCTGCTCCCCAGGGTCTCGGCCCCCCCACCCGGGGCTCTCCAGCAGCCATTCATCTGGGCCCATCGTCTCTGTTGCTCCATCCTAGTCGGGGGGCGGGGCTGTAAGTGTGTGTGCATGATGGTGAGAATGGGTGCTGGTGTGCACACTTTTGTGAGGAAACCACGAGGGAATGTGTCTGTTGTCAGGACACACCCCACAAAGAGCAAACCAGGGATTCAGCTCCTGAAAAATCGACCACCGCGTCCATCCCAGGTGTCTGAGCCTCACAGCAGATGACAGGAAGGAAGAGCGCTGGGGAGGACTCCAAGGACCTGAGAGGGGCAGTGGTTGGCCGGAGGTCCGCGTTGAGGTCACCACGGGGCCTGAGCTGCCTGGCTCCCAGGTTGGCGCAGCCCCTTCCTCAGACCATCTGCTCCCCAACCCCCAGCCCTGCTGAGCGGCATGCAGCACCCTGGGCCCAGCTACAGTGAGCTCTGGGGCCCCGGCCCTACCCCGCTGAGGACTGATGCCTGGAAGGGCTGCCCGGGGCTTCACGCTCAGGCTGCCTCTCACTGTGCAGAGCGGCTTTGCCCAGACAGAGGCTCCAACCTGGGCCTCCCCACTCACCAGGCCTCTCCACCTCCTCCTTCCAAGGTGTGAAGCCAGGACCCGAGGAATGGAGTCAAGGTTCTCATCCCAGCCCTCTCTCTGTGTCACCCCCAACCCTACTGTCTCCACGTGCAGCAAGAAGGCGGCTGAAAGTCTGGCCAGGAGAACAAAGCAGAGGCTGATGTTTGAATGTCAGGGGACAGTGGATAAAAAGGGCTGTGATGTCTTCAGCCGCCCATCCACACCCCTCCCCATTTTACAGAAAGAGAAAGAGAGGCCCAGAGGAGGGAAGCAAGCGGGCAGGGCCTCTAGCTGGCCTGGCCGATCATCATGGAGAATTCTTGGTCAAGAGGGTTCCCTGTCTGCTCTTCCTAACTAGTCGGGCTTACGTCAGGGAAGAAGGTGGTCCGGACCATTTCTGCCAGCCTCGGTGTTCATCGTGAGGACCAGAGCCATGCTAGCTTGGGAGGGGGGGATCCCCCAAGATACTCCCGTCCCAGAGTCCCCAGGATTCCCCAGGTTTTAGCAATGCAAGTTCCACATCCCTGGAAACCCCATAGTCCCAGGCAAACTGGGACAGTTGGTACCCCTATTCTATCTAACCAACAGAGGACATCTCCCAGTGCGTCCCTGTATTGTGGGACCGGACTGGAGTCACAGAGGGTGGGGGAGAGTCAGAGAAGCCATCAGCTTCACTGGCCTGCCTCTCAGCTCATCCTTACCCACCTCTGCTTGAATGCCTCCAGATCCCAGGAGCTCACCACCACAGTAGGCACCTTCATTTGTTATGGAGCCTCTCCAAGTGCCAGAAAGTTCTTCTTCCAGCAGGCTGACAGCTGCCTTCCTATGGCTTCTCCCACTCCCCTTCCCCATCTTCCTCCCACTCCTGAGAACATCCAGAAGACACATGCCTTCTTCTAGGTCCTCACCCTTCAGACACTTGAAAGCTGTGATCACACTCCCTGGGGTATCTCGGGCACGTCTTCTCCAATGATTGAGTTCCAGGCCCCCTTGCTTCATCCGGCCTTTATGTGTTGAAGATGAACAGACAGCAGCCACTGGGGTCCACCCCCTCACCCCACTCCCACCATACACCATACCATACTGTCCTCATGACCCACCCCAGTTTCATGCCTTCCTGGGGCCTCTCTTCCATCGGCAAATCCCACTGGGCTCCAGCTGCTCCCCACTGTAATCTCACATATTAATTGAGCACCTACTGCATGCCAACCCTGTCCAGGATGCTGAGGATAGGCCACCGAATGGGACAAATACCATTCCTGACCTCACCAGGGCTGCCAGTCTCCTGCACATAGAACACAACCCTATGAACTGGGGTTTAGGATATAAGGGCAGGTCTGGGGAGCCGAGATGGGCCCCCAGGGATGGGCCCCTGAGCTGTGTCAGGTTTCCATGTCATCCTGAACCAGGTGAATGAAGGAAAGAGGGCTCCAAAGAGAGAGGGAAATTCATAGCTTAGAGAGCAGGGTTGGGTGGGGAGGGCACCCTAAGGGCAACGGGAGCCTTTGTGAGCAGTGGGACCTGGTCTCTGGGAAAATACTCGTTCTGGCTACCATATGGAAACAGACAATATTGGGAGGCAGGGATGGAGGAAGTATACGGGAACTGGTGCTCTCACCCATCCAGCTCTGCCTTCATAGGCCCCCGCCCTGGAGGCCCAGGCATAGGCAGGGTAGGCATGCAGCCCCTAGGGGAGGGGACAGGGCTGTCCTGCCCTAGCTTCACCTGCTAGTCTGTCATACTCCTGCCCGAGATCTAGACGGAGTCATCCCTCTCCCTCCTGCCCTGCATCCCCATCTCCTCCATACCGTAAACTTGTCTCGTAAAAGCCGATGAAAGGCCTGGCCGTCAGCCACAAAAGCCTTCTTGGGGCCTTCTCTCTGGTCATGTGTGGCTCCTGGAGAGAGCAGGAGGGGGCAGAGGCTGGCATTCAGCTGCTCCATAAATCTATGGAAGCTAGTTTCTATCGCTTCCTGACATTCCTCTGTAAGAAGGCACTTGGCTGCGTTTACAAATTACAGAATTCATTTGATGTCAGGGACCTGGCTAATGGCCTGGGTAAATCTAGCAGAAGCCAGAGGGGCCC
Organism: Lutra lutra; assembly: GCF_902655055.1. Taxonomy (NCBI): domain Eukaryota; kingdom Metazoa; phylum Chordata; class Mammalia; order Carnivora; family Mustelidae; genus Lutra; species Lutra lutra. The sequence goes on along the minus strand of NC_062291.1, from coordinate 33,044,407 downwards.
CTCCCAGCTCGGCTCTTGTCTGGCCATCCAACCCTGGCCACGGAGTCATGGTGTCTCAGCCTCTGGCTCCTTGTCTCTAGGATGGGGATGTAGGTGGCTGTGAGGCTCAGTGCAATCATAGATGCATGTGCCCGATTTGGGGGCGGGCACAGAGCAGGGCCCTAGTAAAGGACAGGGGTGATGGTGTGTATTGAAGCCTGCCTGAGGCCAAGGGTTGAGGAAAGGCAATGGGGGCAGAACCCAAGCTCTGGAGTGGCTAGCCCCTGACTGGCATCTCTTTGCCAGGTGGGCCCTCCTGCATCACAGGGCACTCTCTGGGTGAGGGTACGCTAGAAACCACCAGGCTTGCGCATGTAGAGAAATTGTCCTCCTCGTCCTCTTCCTCTTCTTCTCATAGAAGAACCTTAGATCAAACCTTAGATCTTCTCCCCATATGGACTCTTCAAGCCTCCCCACATCAAGATTATTCTAGCCCTTAGAAGTTCATCTTAGAAGTTCAAGCAACCTATGAACTTGATTGGTTGAGGATCCTGAGTTAAGAAGGATTCTGAGGCTGCTTTCTGCTGATGAGTGATGTATGCCATTGGCCTTGGACAGCATGATTTGGCTCCAGGTACGGTCCCATGCTTTGCCATCCTTTCAAGTTCCGACGCCCTTGTCCTGCAGATGAGGCAGCAGATATATAAGGGCCTGGGGAATGAAGAAGGGGCGTGATATTCCCTAAGCACCACTGTGTGTTACATGCCAGCCCACGTCCAGACCCCGTCCCATTGGACCCTCCAACAACCCCGACCATTTGACAGAGCTCTGAGGTTAGAGAAGTCACTCAGCCAGAGGGCAGAGTCGTGCCTGCTGGGAGCCATCGCACTGGATTCCAGGGTCTCAAAGAACACAGGACAGCCAAAGACCCAGTCCTCGGAGCAGAGGGGGACAGACGCGTGGTGTGCGGATGGAATGGCGCCGCCCGAGGCCGCAGGGACCTCCCAGAGAGGGGATGAATCGTGGCTCATGGCATGCGGGAAGCTTCCCCTGACCGGACTTTCTTATTTATCACTTGAGCGGTGAAACAGAGTAAATTAGTAGGAGCGCTGGAAAAGCCGATCATCCTCCAGCTGGAGCGACGCCGGAAACTCAGGGGGGAGCTTCCACATCCGTGATGGTGCTGGAGCTGTGGAGAGACCCTGCAACGTGGAGAGCGGGGCTCGGCCTGTCGTGTCTCATCGAGGAGGAAGTGAGGCTCGGGGAGGCGATGTGACATACACCCCTAACTTGTGGGGCCACAGTGTCAGGGGTGTGTTCCCGCGCTGCTTAGCTTATCTTCTGGAGGAAGGGCATCCCATCCCCCCATTCTTCCTCCTCCTCCCCGTCCCTCTTACCCGTGAAGCCCCTGTGTCGCGGGGCTTGACACGCACCATCTCTAATTTTCACAAAGTCCACCTGCAGAGGGAGCTCTCATCAGCCCCATTGCACAGATGAGGAGACTGAGGCTCAGAGCAGTTGCGGTGTAAAGGCCAACATGGCGAATCCGAAGCCCGTCTGGCATTGGGCGAGCGGAGAAGCCAGCAGGGCCCCGCAGGAGCATGGCACGCCGTGGCTGCCGCGGTCCACAGTCCAAAAGAAGAAACACTGTGTTCTCTCGGCTACAAGCCTGTTGTCTTCTACCGTCCTGCTGCCCGTCTCAAGCCAAGGAAGCTTCTGCCGGGGCCCCATCCTGGTCCAGGAACTCATGGGGCAGAGACCGTCAGCAGCCAGAAGGGGGTGAGGTTCAAACATGTCCCTTCTGGGGTCACTGAGTGAAATCAGGCCGTGGGTAAGAAAGCGAGCCTGACACAGGTAAGCAGCAGCATCCTTTCGTCATCCTTGCTGCTGAGCGAGCACAGGGCGCTGATAAGCATGGGACCCAGCGAATGAATGACCGAAGGAAGGAACGCAGCTCCTGGCCCTCTGCTCCCTCATCGGGAAGATGGGACAGTAACATCGACCCCATGAAGGCTGTTGGAAGGCTCGGGAGCCCCATCCAAGCACTTCCCACAGAGGCCACGCTGAGTGCTCCATAAACAGAAGCTGTTATTTTAAGGAAAGACCTTGACCCTCTCAATGATCACAAGCTAATCGCCTTCCACTCGTTGGCCTTTACCCACCTCCTCCCAGAGGAACCACAGGTCGGCCCAGAGCCCCTGAAACTCAATCACTTCTGCTGAAGCCCAGGGCTTCAGGCTTCGGTGTAGCCACCACGTGCCCCCCCACCCCAAGCTCCCCAGACCCACGCACATCGAGAGCAGATGTTATAGAAAATCATGGTGGCCTGGATTTGAAAGGCTCAGTGTGTATTTCTGAGTTTTGTCTCAGAAGATGAAGTTATCGTGTGTGACACAGATCGGTACAAGCATCAGTGTCTGCTGGGCTGGCCAGCCCACGGTGTGAAGGAGGTGACGGTGGTGTCAGCCACTGTCCCACCCCAGGAAGATCTGGGACGCTGGGGAAGGGGAGGAGCTCTCCCATATGCTCTGGCCCAGTCGCCTTTCTGTAGCCTCATGAGAAAGGAGCTGGGGTGGGGGAGGACCAGTCTGATCCCTTCCTGGGACCCCCAGGCTGGCCTGCTGCACCATGGAGACCTTCTGTGTTCTGGGCAGAAGTGGGCTTGGGGATGCATTTCTCTTTCCAGGTCTGGGCTGTACTCCCTGTGGGAGCTCCATGTCCCCAGAGTCCCTTTGGTGTGGCTCAACACCTGCTCTGTGCCAGACAGAGGGGACAAGCCATGCTGGCCATTCTGCCCTGTGGGGACTCATCACAACCCCTATGGGCTCCTGGTACCAGAAGGGCATCGAACAGGGACCTGGCCTCATCGGGCGGCATGGCATAGCTGAGACAGAGGAATCCAGGTGACAGGGAGGTGGACAGAGTCAGGTAAAGTCCAGGACGTGGAAGAGAACAAGACACATTCAAGAAAAGGAAAGGAAGTCATGTGCTGGCGTGCACAGCCGGCTATAGAACCCGTGCTGGGGGCAGGGGCTGAATCCCACCCCAGGTTCCCAGCTCCTGGACCCCCTCACCCCATCTCTGACCACCCAAAACCCCAGATGCACCCCCTTGCTGATCAATTTATGCAAATCAAGTTACCAGTGCCTGATGCTGCTCTTGGCCTCACCATCCAGCAGGTGCACTGGGACTTGGGAGTCCCGGTGTAGACTTACCTGGGACCTGCACAGGAGAGCGTCCTGGCTACCGCCGCTGCCAGCCTCCAGGATATGGAGCAGCTGCGTTCAGGAGCCAGCACCTAGGACTCAAAGCAACACGTCACGACACGAACACACTGACATCTCCAAAGCCACGGACGCTTGGCTCACTAGCAACTTACTGAACTTGGCAGTAGACAAGGACTAGGTTAGGGGAAGGCATCAGGCGCTGAATGTTGGTGCCTCTTATTTCACCCCAGCAAAGAGACGAGGAAGGTCCTGGGGGCCTGTGACTTCCGATCCACCCCAGCTCCTTCTGAAACCAGAGCAGGGCCGGCTGGGCTCCAGGCCCACGCTTTCTGCAGCCCGACCTGAGTCTCCATCACCGCCTCCTCCAGGCGGGCTGACCTCCTCCCTCCACGTCCCTGGTCGCCTTTGTCCCCATGAAAGGTTGAGCCATGAACTTCACTAATCTTCAAGAGTCTGGGGGCCTGGACTGAGGGGGCCCCACCCTGCTCCCTAGGAAACTGGCCCAGGGGAGATTCATGCTGAACAATTCAAAATGAGCCCGAAGGCCATCACCTCCGGGGAGCAGTCCAGCCTCTTGCTTCTCTGTTTGAGAAACGGAGACAGAGAAAGACAGGGGGTTGGGTGGCAGTGGAGACAAAGAGATAAAGAGACACGGAAGCAGGGAGAGAGATAAACGCGGCATCGTTGCTCACTACTTACACTCTGTATCCCTTAATGGGTATCCTGTCTGTCTTGCACGGCCCGGCACCCGGCACAGAGAGACCCAGAGCAGGGGGTTATGAATGTTTGTTAAACGAAGGAAGGAGAAAGATCAGAAAGCAAAGATAGCAGACTGAGAGGAAAAGGCAAGGAGCAGTAGCAGGCTGAGAGAGTTACTGGGTGCCTCCGTCCTGTTACGTTTGTACATTTTTGCTAAGGGCAGAGGCTGACAGTGCGACAGGCCCGGCCCTTCTACCTAGGACATCAGGTGTCAATAGTGAAAAGGAAGCCCAACGCCGAGCTCCTGGCCCATCCCTCCCGAGCCACCCAGCTACCCCAGCACCCACAGGCCCAGCCACCCTCCGCCCCGCTGGGGCCAGGCCTCTGGGTGACTTGGCACACCCCATGTGCAGAGCAAACAAAGCGGCCACGTGGGCATGTATGACTTATGGCTTTAATCTCCCTGATAGAAGGCCTTTAAAGATTATTTCAGGGATGAAAAAAAAATAATCCTGGGTAATGAATCACGGCCTTAAGAAGCTGATAAGCAGCAGGGAAGCTGGCGGGGCCTGAGTTCCTGATTTAATTAAAGTCTTATGGGTACTCCCTGAAACAAAATCCATTGTAGTCATCAAGGTGATAAAAAGACCGCAGGTTACTTTAAACTAACTCACCTGCCTCGTGAATTTTCTTCCCGGTGGAGGGGACAGATGAAGGAGCCGTGTTGTGGGGACCCAGGGCGGAGATCCCTGGGGATAGAAGGAAGTTCACAGAGCCCAGGAGCTGAAATAGATCAGAGCCTGGAGGAGGTAGGATAATCCACTCGGACAGGGAGTGGGGCCGCTGTGTGTCCTTAGGTCACTCGCTGGCCCTCTCTGGGACTCAGTTTCTAATCTAACATCCAGGGAGGAAGAGATGGGTCCAGCTGGTCTTTGAGAGGCATCCCCGAACTGGCCTTCAGGGTCCTAAGTCCCACCATGTGTCCCCCCTACCTGACCCCCCACCCATGGAGGTGAAGAGAAATGGGTGGTGTCCTACTGGGAAGGTCTTTCTCTCTGGATCCTGCCCCCAGTGCCAGCCTCTCCCAGCCCCTGCTCCCCCTTCCCTGCCCTTCTGGGTCCCACTCACACACACAACTACCTGGCAAAAGTACAATTGCCAGCCCTCTTGGGGATACACTTCTGGTTCAGGGAGGGGGTGAGTGGGTGTATGTGTCCAGCCCAAAGGCACCATGGAAAGCAGGGCCTTCCGAGCAGGCAGGAGCCCATGCACTCTTTCCCACTCCACCACCAGGCTCTGCCAAGGTTCCGGGGAGAAGCCGAGTTGGCTGGACCTGGAAGGACAGAAATAGAGCCCAGGAGAACGTGACGACAGCACCCAGTGGTCTGTACATCCTTCGAGACCAGCCAGTCCACAGGGAGTGAAAACAGCAGCTGGCTGGGTGGCTGGGGGCGCCCACGGATGGTTGGATGGGTGGGGAGACAGGTAGGTGGACGGATGAGCGAATGGCTGGACAGACAGATGGACACACAGATGAAAAGCATGCAGGGGAAGGGACTGACAGCTGAAGCTGTGTTTGGTCCCCTGGTGCCAACTCCCTCTCTGAAGCTCAAAGCCCTGGCAGCCGGGGCCAGTGTCCTGTGATCGGTGCAGATGCATGGGTGACCCCGGGCCCTGTCACCCATGATGGCCAATGCCATGGGATCAGGGTTGCCAGATAAATGTAGATTTTAGATTAATTAAGAATAATTTCCAGCAAGATTTTGTCCCAAATACTGTGTCTAGTTGCTCCATAGGACATCCCTACACAGAGTGTCCCCTGGGCCCCATGCCTGGCAAAGGGTGCCCCAGAGAGAGGCCCCCATGGAGGGGTGTGCATGATGAATTTCTCAGCCATGACCTCCTCCTGGTCCCCCAGGCCCCAGAAGCCTCTGGCTGGTGAGTGAGTAAGGAGAGAAGATTCCACCGAGAAACTGCAGGCTGAGGGGTGGCAGTGCCAAGCCCGGCACCCTCCCCCGAAAAGTCCTTCGAACCTATCTTGGCTACAGGTGGGGCTGCTGGGGACTGACTGCCACCTAGCGGCCAGTGTCAGAACAGCAGGCTGCATTGTCCCAGGGAAGATGGGAGGCTAACCGCCCCCACAAAACAGCCTCCTTATGCAAGGTTAAGATTATTATGCACTTGACAGAGAATGACACTGAAGTCTAAGGTCACCTAAAATGTAAACTCATATCCAGACTCTAGCATGGGTGTAGACTGGTCTCCAGATCACCCCTTCTAATCACAGCCACTGCGTGGGTCCCCAGGGCCCACCCCATCACTGGCACCTCCTGCTCACCAGCCTTCATCAGTAGCTCCCTGTTTTTGACACAATAAAGCAAGGCCTCTCCTTGCTGATGTTCAGAGCTCTTCAACCAGTCCAAATCCCCTATCCCTGACTTTTCCTCTGCCTTCTAAAACCTCCTGTGTTCTGCCACTTGGAAACTTCCCCAGCCCTCCCCTCCCTCCTTCTCTCTTGGCCCCTCACCTATGAGGCTGCTGTGCCCCCTCCCCTTCGTCTGCCCTTGAGGCTGTTCCCCATCTCCACATGGCCCTCGCCTCCTAAAGCCATGGGCCCCTCATGCCCTTAATAAACCCATCTAATTCCACACCTTCAAGTTTCATTCACGGACAACTCCAAAATGTCTCTCCCCTTGAACTCCAGACTCACACTGTACACCGTCTACCTCCTGGGAGACCTCCCCTAGGAACGCAGCAGGCTACTCCCACTGAAACTGTCACAATCCCAGGCCTCCCTCTGAAACCCACTCACCCTTAGTGGTGGTGAGTGGGTTTCAGAGGTGCCCACCCAGTGGTGCCTCCTCCTCTCCAATTAGGCCAGATTTCTTTTGCATACACCCCACGTCCACTCTGTCCACCACGCCTGTTGGTGCTGCTTCCAATATCAGTCTGAAATCTGACACTTCTCACCCACCTCCACCCAAGGAGGCCAGCCATGCACACACACCATGCAGGGGCACACGGCCAAGGGCAGCCTCCTGGGCCCACCTGGACCACCACAGAGGCCCCCTGGCTGGCCTCCTCACTTCCTCACCCACCGTTCTCTGCAGTCTTGGCTCCCATTCATTCATTCACTCAAGGATGGGCAAGGCCCCCACCATCATGAAGCTTCCAAAGGGCATGGGCAGGGGATAGGAAGGTGGTTCAGGAGGCAGAGTAAAAAGCCAATGAGATACAGCTATTACTTCGTTGCAATCAAGATTACTGCTACAAAGCAGAAGTGGGGGGGTGGGTCACAAGGCAAAGAGCAGGCAGAACCCATGTGGACTGAGGCACAGAAAAGGTTTTCCCGAGGAAGGGCATTAAATCTGTGTTCTCAAGGACGGGTCTGTGTTTCGTGGATGAAGAGAAGGGAGGGCGGCGAGGTGGAGGGGAACGATGCACTGGCGTCAGAGCTGGGGCACAGGGGATCCTGTGACCCTCAGTGGCCCCACCCACCAACCAGATAGTTGATCCTCCTTCCACCAAGCCATGGTGGGTAGGGGGTGACACTGGCAGATGCAAAGCTATACATGCATGCCAGGCTTTCTTGGGGCAGGGGGAGTTCTTGAGGAGGCTGGGGGTGAAGCCAAGAATTCCTTGATGTGCCTGCCTTTCTTCAACAGGAAGAATCAGGAAGGACAGGGAGCCCTCCTACGGTCTGGCCTCCTCCCCAGAATGCACAATGACCCCACTGTCCCTCAACTGCCCAGCCCAGCCCTGCCTCACCTGGGCAAGAGCGGGTTGTGTTTTCCTCTGCCCCCACAAGCTCAGGAGGAACCTGGCTTTGGACTCCTAAGGCCATCCTAGGGGCCCGCTGCTGAAGGAACTCCAAGCTCTTGGGCACTGGTTGGGCTCAGGAGAAGGAAAACTGAGGACAGCTTTCCCATCACTGATGATCTAAGAAGGCACTCGGACTGAAGCTCTGTTCCTGGTTCTTGTCTCCAGGAGAGGAAAAGGGAGAACCCCCCTCCCCCAACCCAGGTCTCAAAGATTAGCTTGGAACAGGTACCAAGGGTAGCCAGAGTCTACAACTTATCTCTGAACATGTAGCTTAGCCCCAGGCTAGCCTAGAACTAGCTCCTAGGTCAGCCCAGTCCCATACATGAATCCAGAGACACATGATATCCTGGAACACTTGGGTTGGTTTGGAGCACCTGTTCGCCCGGGATAGCCCGGGACTCAGAGGTCAGTTCAGAGCAGGCCAGGTTTGTCAGGCCAGGTTAGTCCCTGACACATAGGTTTTCTTGGCACACCCAGGAGAGATGACAAATAAGTTGGTCCAAAAGAGTAATTTTTCAAGGTGCCTGGCGGGCTCCTCTGCGGACACCCCGGGACTCGGCTGCTCTCAACCTGAGGAACCCAGGTCCGAGACGCAGAGGTTGGCCCAAATCTGGGGGTTACAAGGCAGTTTCAGGCTTTTGGAGCCTGAAGGGAAGCCAGAAAAATGTATCCCGATCCCCGGCAAGTGTGGGGCAAGGGGAACGTGAAGTCAGTGGGGGAGACCTGGCCCCAAGAATTGCCCGCGTGACTTTGACCAAGTCCCCTCTGGCCTCTGCGTCTCAGGCTCCCCATCTGTACAAATGAGGGCCGTGGGGCCCCATTCTGGCCTCTGGAAGTCAGGTGAGCTTGCCTTTGTCACTTCCTTTCTCTGCCCCCTTAGCACCCCGCCCCGACAGAGCCCCAGGCACTGGGTCACTGTCCCTCCACCCCCAAACACCTGTCCTCAGCCAGCTGGCATCCGATGGAGTGTGCAGACCTGGACACAGGTCCCCTTTGTCAGAGGCGGGTCCCATGTATGCCTGCACAGCCCCGCTCAGCTGGCTGGATCCACGTGCGGTTCCTGGAGGAGCCACCCATGGGTGGCCCCTCCCAAGCAGCCCAGAGCATCAGGAGAGTCCAATCTAGGCTTTTATTTTTCAACTGAAAAATAAGGTAAATTATGAAGTAGTCTGAACACTCAGAAAAGGACATCTAGCCACCACCCAGACTGAGATGCTAAGATTCAGCCAGCCTTCCAGGACTGGGACTTGCCTCTCCCTATCAGAGCACGCTCAGTGCCCCACCTGGGGCCCCCTCCGTTCTCACACAGGTGCAGGCGTGGGGGTGTGTCTGACACCTCTCTTCCAAACGGGGGCTCACGGGGGAAAGAGTGGCTTCTCTGTGCATCGGGCTGTGTTCTCTCACACTCACACCCCTCTCATGACTCGTTTACCCTCTTAACCCCCTGGTGAGGCATGGGAGAAGAAAGACTTGTTCTCTCCACTTCACAGAAGAAACTGAGGCATAGAGGGTAAGGGAGTTACCTGAGAGCACACAGTACTTGGTGGCAGGTCAGCACTAGACCCAGGTCCATCCCCGAGACAAGTGGCCTCATCCCCATCTGCCTCTGGGGGGCCTCGCCCGCTCCCCGCCCCTTGGGTCCTCCAGGCTAGGCTGCAAATAAGCAAGCTCCGACCATGGGTCTCCGTGGGGACTGTCCCAGGCAAACTGGGCCATACCTCAACCCTACCTTTGAAAACCAGGAGTTGGTAGAGAGCCAGCATTGCGTGAGGTACAGGACAGCTAAAACAGAGAGAAGACACCGTCCCGCCCCAGGGGTGCACACAGACACCCAGATGCATGCTTTTATGGTAGCCATTGGGCTGTGCACGCCGAGCATCCCAAACACAGAGATGGCAGCCACGGAGCAGGGAGCGGGAATGGACTGACGTTCTAGAGGAAGCGATTTGATTTAGGTCTTGGAAAGCAAGCCCGGCGAGGCGGAGGGGAGGGTGCTCTCACCTGGCAGAGGGCCTTCCACATTCCAATGCTCAGTGGCGGGAACCTGCACCACCCAGGGAGGCCGAGTGAGGTGTGTGAGAGGATGGGAAAGTGATGGATGAAGATAGAGAAGCACATCGCCTAGCTACATCCACAGATGAATCAAATCCAGAATATGTTAAAAAAAAAAAAAAGGAAGGAAGGAAAAAAAAGGAAAAACTCCAAATTAAGAAAAGAACCCAGCCCAATTAAAAACAGCACTGGCCAAGTCCTGGAACGGGTGTAGCTCCGTGAGCACGTGTCCAGCTGTCCAGGGAGCACGTGAAAACTCCCCAATGCCATCACTCGCGGGGGAAATGCAGATTAAAGCTACAATGGGATCCCATTATACTCCCACCCCAGTGGCTAAAATTAAAAAGGAATGCTAGCTCCCCAAGTCGGCAGGAACGTGGGCCTCCCAGAACTCTCACATGCCGCTGGTGGGAGTGTTAATTAACCGCTTGGGCAACGGCCTGGCAGGATTTACGGAAACTAAACACATGCCTCGGTTACGATCTGGCAATGCCCCTTGCAAGTATTTGCCCAAGAGAAATGAAAGCAGATGAGCGTCAAGGATGTGAACAAAAATGGCCATCGCGGCTTTCCGCTGCGAGAGCCAAGAACGGAGAACCACTCTCCGGCCTACGGACTGTGGGGTGGACACAGAGCGAGGGCCCGGCCAGTCCGTGGAATACTACATGGTGATGAAAAAGCTAATTGCGAGGCAGGTCAGTGTAGGTTGGCCCTCACAGCCGTGACGCGGAATGGAAGAAGGCAGACAGAAGGGCCCAGGCGCTGTGTGGGTCCATTTGAATAACCCCGGGGGTAGAGGCAACAACTTGGGGGCCTAAGGTCTGAAGAGCAGTTACCTCTGGGAGATTACAGACTGGAAAGGTGCCTGGGAGAACACTCCTGGGCTGTTGGAACTTGCTGTATCTTGATCAATGAGGCATTTACACTGAGTCTACACATGTAGAAATCCATCGAACCATGCCCTCTCAAGATTTGAGAGTTTTCTACTAAGAAATATTCCCCAATAAAGTGGTTTTTCTAAATCCCTCTAGATTAAGTTCAAGAGTTGGGCGGAGAGGGTGAGGGAGGGCAGGACGAGCGCTGGGGAGGCTTTTGCAACACCCCAGGTGTGAGAGAATGAGCGAGCCAGCAGGAAACAGGTGCCAGGCGTGGGCTCAGCTGGTCAAGCTGCAGGAGGCTTGAGGAAGATGTCAGCAGTGTGGGCAGCTAGGAGAGGCTTCTGGAAGGAGAAAGAGGGACTCGACCAGCAGGCAGAGGCAAGGACTCCTGGTCAACACGCCCAGACGTCATTTAGAAGAGACACCCCTGCTACCCATCTTGGAGGGGTGAGCCCCCCAACATTGGCAGGCTCGACAGGTATAGTCAGCTCCATGTGCTGGGCCCTTCTGACGTTGGTGGGGCCCTGCAGAGAGCTTTATGGGAACATTCTCATCAAGCCCAGGAAGGAGGCCTTATCCTTCCTATTTCACAAATGGGCACACTGAGGCTCAGAGCGCTGAGCAGTGGCACCAGAACCTGCATTGGTTAGCCCTCCTTGGTAACGATGGCCACACACCAGAGGTGGATGGCCCTCTGGCAGGGAGGGCCTGGCAGGGTTGCCGCATCAGTGGGGCAGCTGGGCAGGAGTGAGGTAGGGGAAAAGACCTGGGATCTGCAGCTCCTCGGACTGCCCAGGAGTCCTGGGCACGACCAGGTCTGGGAATGGATGGGGATGCGTGACAATGGCAGTAATTCTGAGCCTGGGCAAGGAGCAGAGAGGGCTAATAAAGTCACCAGGCACTGTCCTTGGACATCTGCCTTCACGGTGGCCCTCTGAGGCGTGTGCTATTACCCCCACCTTACAGATGAGGAGTTGGAAGGCCAGAGCAGTTAGCCTGGGAACCCTCCTGCCGTGCGGTCCCCCTGCCCAGCCTGCCACGCTAGCCTGTCACACCTCCCCCTGGATCCTGGGGGCTGGCACTGCCCAGTGGATGGGGCAGAGATGACAAATTCTGAGACACCCAGAGAATGAGAGGAAGGAGAAAGAACAGAGACCCCCAAGGAACTGAGAAAAGCCGCAGACAGGGCGGGTGGGGCAGGGAAGCAGCTGGTACCGAGGTGGGAGACGGAGCAGATGTTCCCAGCAGCTGTGAACTCACAAGACAGATGCTGCTGACACCAGCTTGCGGTGCCGGTCCCCACTCCTGCCTGTCCCCTGCACCCGCAGAGCGGCCACCCTGGTCCAGGCGGCGAGGGGTGCAAGTCCGGGGAGGATCAGCAAAAGGCCAGGCCAGACTCTCCCATGGAGCCCCCCACCCAGACTGTGTGCCCCGGGCCTCAGTGTTCCCATCTGGGCAATGGGCCTCAAAGACCCTGCCAGCACTGTCAGGCTCAGAGTCACACTCCTGCCAAGAGGACACCTGACAACCCTCGGTCCCCTCACCCAGGCTCCTGGCTCACTGCAGCAAGTGTAGCCCACTCAACTCAGTCACTCCAGCCTCCTCTTCGAAGGATGGGGTGTGCTCGCTTCGGCCACACACACACCGACACTGAAATGGGACAGGGAAGAGGAGCGTGGCCCCTGCCGCAGGGATTACATGCAAAGTCTTGAATGTTGCATGTTTAAAAAACGCAAAAACAAAAAACAAAAGTTGAGGCCAAAGACTGCCTAGAGCATCTCTGTCCTCCCCGTGCCCTCCAGGCAGGCCCTTGCAGCATGTGCAGGGCGGGAGGGGCCTTGGAGCTGACCCAAGGGGCCAATGTGACAGTGGGGTGGGGAAGGAGGCCAAGAGGACTCCGTCAACCCCATTGCCACCACCACCCAACCCCCAGAACTGCTTGGGCTCAAACCAAGCTTTGCCACCTAACAGCTGTGTGACCTGAGGCAGGTAACTCAACCTCTCTGAGTTTCACATCGATAAGGTACTGATGAGCTCACCCACTTGGAAGAGGTGGAGTGAGAACTGGCTGACCCCACAGTGGTGGGGGGCACCTACCCAGTGCCCCACAATCCTTGGTATAAGGACAGTTCCCAGGCATGAGAGAAAAGACAACCCTGGAACTAAGGAGGACTTCAAACTTCGCTGACCCCAGGCCTACCGTGCACCCACAGAGGGCAGCTGGAAAGCAGGCCACATAGCCCTTATGGCTCAGATGGCATGGAGCCCAAGTTTCTTACTCCCAGGCCAGTGCTCCCTGGTCACCTGAAGTCATTCCTACCTCTTCTGCAGACGTAACAAATGCCTGCCCCATGATGGCATCTGGGGATGCCGGGTGAGCTTGGGCATGCGGAAGCACACCGCCGGCCTCTGGAATGCTGCTCCATTGTTGAGGGTGAGAACCATGCTCCCCGGGCCCCGAGTGGGGCACCTGCCCAAGCAGGCGTGGCCAGGGTGGGATCCAGGCTACTGGGGCTGCGCTCCCTCCGCCTGCTGTCCACTGGGCTCCCCTTTTCCCTGGCAGAAGCTCCAGGCTTGATGAACCGGGGACTATTGCTTGCAGTGTCACTTCAAATAGAGTCCAAAGGGGACAAAGGGACATAGGGGACAGGAACCACAGGTCCCTGAAACAGGCTGAACTTGATGTCAGCGGCCTCCTTGGGTCTCTAATGGCAGTCAGCTGCCCTGCGAATGCTCAGCCCAGCCCCTGCCCAACCTCACATGGAGGAGGGGGACACTCTACAGCCCCTTATTAATTTAACCAATAAACTACCAATGCAAATCAGGCCAAGGGCCAGCTCTTCACAGCGCTCCATGCTGAGGGAGGACTCCATGAACCACTGCAGCAGAAGAACAAGAAGAAGGGAGGGGAGACAGAGGAGGAAAAGAAAGAAGAGAAAGGCCAGCCAGGGAGGGAGCTCAGAAGCAGGCTGAAGGTCCTGGCCCCCAGATCTCCTCTCTGGACCACATCATGACCCATATCTGCAGCATCAGCATCCCCTGGGGTCCCATTCTCGCCTTCATCCTCTCCTTCCCACTTCCTGCCAACATGGCTTCAAGAAAAGTCCTCTATCAGTCATTGACACTATAGTAAGAATTTGAAGCTGGCCAAGACTGCAGGAATGCCCTGATCCCACATCACTGGGGGGATGAGGCTGCTGAAGCTAGGAGGGCTAAATGTCCCCAGGCATCAGTGACCAATCTGAAAACTTCAGAGCACTAGGCCTCTACCACTGTCTTTGTACCACACAACCGTCCCACACCAAGGTCTTGCTTGGGTGGAGAGTCAGTGTCTAACTTGGTGGAAAATAAAGGTATAGACTAGTGCTGGCCAAGGCCGGCTACCACAGCAGGAGTCCCACAGGGACCCTTTCTTCAGTGTCTTTGGGTCTGGGCAGTGTGGGACCCTGCCAAAGGCCCAGGCAAGCAGCCCTGCTCACCCTCTATTCTGGATTCTCAGGGGGCCTGGCTGTCAGGAAGCCTGTCCATTAGGAGAGGCTGTGTAGTCTGGGGCCAGCCCTGGTCCTTTCTGGGCCTCATTTTCTCTGTCTGATCACAAGGGACTCAGAATTAACCATCTATAAGTGACTGTAGCTCAGACACTCTTCATCAGGGTCCATAAAGGGACAACTTCTTCGACAAGAGTGGGGTCTGGCCTGAACAGAGAGCTTATGTTCGGAGCCAGAGCCATTCTAGCCACTATCAGACTGTTGCTGAATGGGCCCTGGGGTTCAAACACGAATCCCAAGCACCCTTCATCTCTCCATCTATAAAATAGGATCTCACATGAGGGAGGATATGCACTAATGAATGTTTTCAGAGCCTCAGAAGAGGAAAAAAAAGAGTCTGCATGGGGACCTAGGGGCTCCTGAGGCCAGGACCCTGGGCCCTGCCCCACTGATCCAAGAAACACCAGCAATCCAGAAACCTCCAGCCTACTAGAAAGATTTTCCCGGCATTCACTTCCTCTGGGACCTCGAGGAAAAGCTTCCGCATGTCATGTCCCCTACAGCCCTCCTCTATAGATGGTTCTGAAGCCCTCTGACCCAGGTTCCCAGCTCTAGGGAAAGTGGCTGCATTGTCCTCATGCCCCCCTCTCTGGCTGGGGTTTGCCAAGTCTTCACACATCTACCACTACGAGAGACACGGGGGATACGTGGGAAAGTGCCAGCCATAAGAGGCTATGTCTCCCCTGGTAGACAGAGGGTAAAGCAATGAGAGAGGCTGAATGTCACTATGTGTGAATTGTTAGAATATAGCCACGTGACCCAGATGCCTCAGCACAGAAAGCAAGCCTAAGGCCCTGCGGTCTTCTAGTTCCTGACCCTGGCAGACATCTCCAATCCGTCCCACAGCTCTTTCCAGCTGGACCCAGATCCAGCCTCCCTGGTCTTTCTGTTAGGGTGCTCCCAGGCAGCCCCTGGCCTGATCACTGGAGTCAGCTGGCAAAATGGGGCTCCCCTGTCCCCAGAGGTCTAGGATTATAGCTGAGCCGGCTACAGGAGACTTCCTGGGGGGAGGAGTCTTCACCTTAGCCTTAAAAGAATCTGGATAGTTGATGGGAACAGAAAGATGTTCTAGGGTGGGTAGCAGTGTCCATGGAGATCTGGAGGGAAAAATCTGCAGGGCAGATTCAAGGACAGTGAGACTGGGGGGCCAGAGGGGAGAGATGCCCGGGAGAGCAAAGGGAGACAGAGTGGGAGTGGGCTGGGGTGCACAAAGTCAGGCCAGTCCCAGCCCTCTCCAGTCTGGTTGATTGAACCTGAAGGCCCATCGCCTTCTGTACACTCTCCCTAGCCTGGAGAGAGGCCCTGGAGGGGGGCCTGTGGGGAGAAGGAGGTGCTGGGTGACAAGGGAATTTACAACCTCGTTAGAGTGACATGTCACCGCCCATCCGGAGGTGCAGAGCAGGAGACTGAGATGCATAAGCCTTCTCCTCCAGCTCCGCTCCATGGCTGATGTACAGCCGCAACCACCCAGTCTGGTCACTGGTCTGGGGACAGCGCATACCCCAGGGAGTGGGGTCCTCCATCACTGCACACTGGGGGCCAAGTGCAGAAGGGCCAACTCAGACACCAGAGCTTCTAGGGCTCAAGGACGCAAGGAAGGGGCACACCGGCCAAGGACAGGTGTACAATGCAACCCCTCCTTAGAAGACAATTCTCCACCCACACTTTCCTGTAGAACCTCTCTTACTTTTCACCTGTAACAGGGAACCCCTAAATCTTGCAGGATTTAGCTGCAAGACCTACCCAACTGCACAGAATGGCAGGAAACCTGTTTATAGGTCCGACCCAATCCTAACGTGCTAAGGGATTCGGGCAAGCCATCTCTACCTGGGACTCAGTTTCTCCATCTGTCACCAAGAGAGTCAGACAAGAGAGCCCCCAGGCCTCCAGCAATAGCTCTCCAGAGCATCGTTTCTGTCTGGAAGAGGCCAGTTGCCAGGCTGGCCCAGGGCTACGGGATCATCTGGAGTCCAGACACCTTGTCCTGCTCCCCTCAGAGCCTAGCCTGGGTGTTGACCAGCAACCTGAGGGGTTCAAAAGCCCAGGACCTTGGACTGCCACAGCTGGAGGGACCTTCCAAGACCCTATGGTCCAAGCTCTGCCTTTCCCCGATGGGCCATGGAGGTCCAGAGAGGGCAATGACTTGCCCGAGGCTGCACAGCAAGCCACCCACAGCTAGAACTTGTACCTTAGCTGAGATCTTGGTGATATGACTCATGGGCACAGAAGATGTGCTAACTGTCTCATCACTGCCACTCATAGGGAGTCCCCTGGGACAAGGGGGGGTCACTCTCACCTTCCAAGAGTCCACAATCAAGACAAGAGGAAGAGATTCTAGCGGGGAACAGGAGCCAGAGAGTGTGCTGTGCCCTCCCCCATCATCTCCCCACTGCCTGTCATTCCTCCGTAAGTGAACTGTCGCTTTGGGTTAAACACTGCCCTCTTTATAGAGGAAATTAACAAAGTCATGTGCTAGCATCGCAGTATAAATGAATTTGTCAGAAGTCCTTCCCTGGGGCAACAGGTGCCTGAGATCAAATAAAGGATCCAAAGAGAAAGACCCCTGCTTCCTCTGGGGAGCAGACAGAAGTGCCTAGAATTCTCTGCCAAAGGGCAGCCCTATGGTCTCATACACTGGTTTATAGCTTGTCCCAGCACACGCGCACGCACACACCACACCACACACACACACACAGGCGCACACATCCCATGGCCAAGGCCAGAGTGAAAGCATCAGCCAAGCAAAGACCTTCTCAGTGTCAGAGCAGGCTTTCTCAGGGGTGGGGAGCTGCCCGGCCCTGGAGGCATCCAAGCCGAGGCAGTGGAATGACAAGGGGACTCTTTCATCCCAGAGAGACTCAGACACTTGGCCACTCCCCGCTTCCCCTCCTCCCCCATGAGCCTCCCAGTTCTGCCAGTCTGCATGCAAGTCCACGAACGTCCTCCCTGCCCTTCCTCTGCCGTGCGACCAGGGCCCTGGCATTCGAGGGAGTTCTCTGAGTGGCCAGTGCCAGGGTGACCCTTCACAGGAGCTGGTAGCCCCCTTGTCATGGAGCTCCAGGGCCTCCAGAGCCCCCACCAACCAGGCCATAGCCCACTCCTTAGTTGCTGGCCCCGGGCTGCAGGACTGCTCATCGGCACTCATGGGGGCACGAGGAGCCATGGGAAATGACAGCCCCCAAAGGCCCTGGCTCACAGGCAATCTCCCATGTGCCTGTGAGGACTCAAGGCAGGGCGGGCATTGGGGGGGAGACCCGGCCTTCAGCTCTCCTACCTCTACTGCTCTCCACTGCGCATGGCTCTCCACTCTGCCAGCCTTTCCCTCCCCTCGGGCTCTTCTGTGTGTCCCATTCCCTCTCCGTCTCTATCCCTCTTTGTCTCTGTGCCTTCCGCCCCTCATTCTCCCCCCACCCCAAGCCTCCCGCCCTCCCCCTCTCTGTGCCGGCCCCAGCCCTGCAGGGCTACATGCTGAAGCCACTGCTGACCAGTGTTTCTGAGCCCCTGCGAGCTCAGTGTAACTCTTCCTTCTCCCCAGCACAGCCCGCCCCCTGCCCCTGTGCCCTCCTCCTTGCCCTCCGCACACCATCTCCTGGGTGCCCAACCCTGTGCCAGGCCAGAAGGCAGGCAGGGGAGGGGAGAGACAGCCACATGCTGGCCCAGGCACTTCCCTCAAATATCCAAGGTGGATTTTATGTACAAGGACACAGAAACACAGAGACATAAGGAGACCACCCAGCCAAGCTGCAGTTCAAACCCAGATCTGCCCGACTCCAAAGCCCAGGGGCTTTCTTATATCCACATCCAGGAGCCCAGATAGCTGGGCTCATGGGACAGCCAGGATTTGAACCTCCAGCCCTCCAGGCACACAGGGACTAGCTCTGAGCCCAGAGATGCTCATGGAGAGGTCAGGTACCTCGGGGCCCGCTGCTGGGGGCCATGCCGTCCCAGGCCCCAAACAGGAAGTCGAGGCTGAGTCCTCGGGGAGGTCAGGAGGCAGGGAAGACTTCGCAGGGGTGACTGAGCCTCAGCCAGGTGGTGGGGGGCTGGAGCTCTGCCGGCAAGAGGAATGTGGTGAGGAAAGACTGGAGGGGAGCCCAGGGGAGCCAGGCAGCGCCGGCTGGGGCTGGGCTGGGGGGCCCCAGTGGTGTCAGACAGAAGAGTCTGGGGCTATCGCACTGCCCTCCCCAACTGCCCCAGAGCAGGACCCCACCTTCCTAGGCCTGCCGCATGCTTCAGGCGGGTGTTTCCACGGGCCCTAGCAGGAGCCCCCAACCTACCAGAGTCCCAGACCCTCATCGCAGCATACCACAAGGTGGGCTGTGGTCTCTGGCCATCCCCCCCTCCCCCAGGTGCACAGTTCCTTGTGGTGCATCTGAGACAGCCTCCCACCTGGGAGGGCAGCCAGCTGTGGGGTGTGGGGATAGGCACTGAGAACACCCCTAGTTGGATCCAGGTCCTGAGGGCTTGGAAATCCCTCTCCTTCTATTCTAGGGGTCTGTTCTCCTCCCTAAGGACCTCTCCCTCAGGCAGGCATTCCATGCAGTGGACCACACGTCCCCACAACTCCAGGTTGACATCCCATCAAGGGGAAAGATCCTACTTCCCAATCCAGCAAAGACCTAGGATGGGCATCCATGGGCGAGGCCTCGTCACACGCATGGTCTGAAGCCAGATGGGGCCCACAAGCAGAACAGGGACAGGGATGAGGCAGGTGGGTGAGGAGGAGGAAGGGGCATCCCCACGTTGGAAGCCAAAAAGGCAGAGGGCGCTGGGAAGTCCTCCCCGCAGCTGCCAGATTTCCCAGCCGACGCCAGCAGCCAAAGGCAGGGAGTGAGTGGTGCCCACAGGCTTGTCCAGCAAGGTGAGGAGACCAGGAAAGGCCAATGTCTCAGACACTGAGAAAAAATCAGGTTCCCAGAAGGAGGAGAGGGAGGGCGTGGTCACCATGGCCGCAGTGGCCACAAAGTGTCCACTAGATTGGCCACCAGCAGTCACAAGAGACAGGGGCAAGATTGGGCATTACTCAAATGGCTGTCACCTGGGGGCACCATCCAGGACAGGGGTGGGGCGGGAAGAGGCAGCAGGGAGTGGGAGATGAGGGACCCTGGGGGAAGAGCAGGAGGCAGGGACGGGAGGAAGGATGGTGGGATGGGGGAGCAGGGGGGTGAGGGGTGGGGGAGGGCAGAGCAGGGAGGACCCAGGAGGGAAAGACAAAGGGAAGGAGACAGGAAAAACCGCTGCCACAGAGCCCTTCCTCCCCTCCCCTGACGCCGAAAGTTAAAAATAGGTTGTGTGGTGAAAGAGAGACAGAATGAGAGCAGGCATCTGAAGCAAGAGGTACGGGGGCTGGACGAGGAGGAGTGTCCCCGCAGGCCCCCGCCAGGACAAGCCAGTGGCTGTGTCTCCCTCTCCTGCCCAGGCCCCATCTGGGGGCTGAAGACATCCTTCCACCCAGAAATAGCCCACCCGTGCAGCGTTCAGTGGGCTCAGAGCCAGGCTCTGGGCACCCAGACCAGGCAGGGTAGCCATTACAACCCCACTGTACAGATGGAGACACTGAGGCTCAGAGAGCCGCATGACAGGCCTGACTCCTGGGTACCACCACAAGGACTGGGCCACAGAGAGGACGGACACCCTGTGGGATTCCCTGGGCTCAGAATTAAAGATGCAGCCCGCCACCAACCCCCACCCACCCACCTCTAAGTGCTGTCCCTGGGCCAGCACCAAGCATCAAGGATGACAGAGAGGAAAGTTTGAGGGGCAAAGTCCCAGGAGATCTGGCCACCCGTGCCATGATGCCCCACCGCCTTTCTGTGTTGGCATCTCTGGGGGAGAAGAGAGGCCCAGAGAGGGCGAGCCGTTCGCCCTGGGGATCACCACGGTGGCAGAAGTAGTCGCTGAGAACCGGGAGAGCTTTCTGTTCCCAGCCTGGCCCTGCCCCTAAGCAGCTGGGTGGCCAGGTTAGACTCCCCCCCTTCCAGGAGCTTGAGCTCCCTCATAACCCCATGCCCTTCCTGCCTACCTCCTGGGCACGCCTGTGGAGGAGCTAATTAGTGGTTAGTTTGCAGAGGCAAAGCCCCACATGAACACAGAGGGTTATTAGCCCTTGGAGCCTGAGAGGGAGGCCAGCTAGGAGCTGCCGTGCTGACGGGGCTAGTTTTTCTGCCCAACTTTAGGGCGTCATTACTTTTGTTAGCAGACAGTGTGATTATTGGATGTTGTTAATAATCTCTTAGGTTTACAAACAGGCTTTCTTCCAAGGATCTTAGAGCTCTTCCACATTTAGCTTCCCATGTTGCCAGCAGGTCAATACCACAGCACGGAGAAGCCCAGATCTGCCTGATAAAAGGCACAGAGAGGTTAGGCCTCTTGCCCAAAGCCACACGGCAAATCCGTGACAGAGCTGGAGTCGGTGGTCATGGTCTTCTGGAGCCTGGGAAGAACCTCTTCCGTAGACTCATGGATTTTCTCCGTCTCTCTCTAGTTGTGTCAGGACAAGCCCACCCCTCACACTTGTCTGGGGTTTTCTATCAGAAGCGATCCCAGGTGATCAAGGCAGGGCTAGTGGAATCATTGTTACCATTGCGCAGGTGAGGCTCAGAGAAGTGAAGTGACTTACTAAAGATCCCACGGCAGTGGGCAGGTCTCTGGACTCCCCCTCCAGTGCTCTAGCCAGCAGCTGAGCTGGGGAGGCTCAGGGGAGCAGGGAGGTGCGTTCTATAATGATGACAGGGGAGGAAGACCTTGCCCTGTTAGTCTTTCCCGCAGGATGCAGGGGAGGGGGCCGAGCAGGGGCAGCCCTTGGCCATCTCCCTTCCTTGGCTCACAGTTGGTCCTGAGGGAGGAAAATGAGAGGAAGGAAGGTAGCGCAGACAGAGAGGAGACCCCGAGTGGCTGACTGAAGGTGCGAGCTCCCCTGTTTGTGCCTCCATTTCCACAGCTGCCATATGAGGAAGGGGCCGGGCAAGGTGAGCCCTTCTGTTCCTTCTGGTTTTGAGGCTGCTGAGGTCTCAGAGAGCCAAAGGTCTGAACCCCAAGTCCAGCCCACCAGAGCCCCTCTAGCCTGTCGAGGTGGAGGTGGGGAAAGGCTTGCAGCCCAGACCTGTCTGGAGGGCCTACAGCAGAGGTGAGAACCCAGCCAGTAAGGCAGGAGGCCTGGCCTTCTTTCACAGCTGACAGTGACCTTGAGCAGGTCCCTGACCCTCCAGGTATCTGTCTCCTCCTCTATCCAGTAAGGAACTACCACGAGGTCCCTTCTGGCCTCTGAGGCTCCTAGGGGGAGCAGGCACAGTTGGCTGGTTTGGGGATGCAGGAGTCTAATTCAGACATGGATAAACACCAGTCACACAGTTTCCCCAGGGCCACCAAAGGCTACAGAGAGACACCAAGGAGGCCCTGCTCATCTTCCTTCAAAGCCACAGTCCCCAGAGCTCTTGCCCAGGGCGGCCAGCTCTGAATAGCACTAGGGGCCCAAGTCCCTGGTTACCAAAGACAGATGGGCTCGTCTGGGCTGCAGGGGAGGTAGGAAGTGAGCAGGGCTGGGGCTGGGGGAGCGATTAGAGGGGCAGGGGCTAGAGGGGAGAAGTGATTCCTAATGAGCTAAGATGAGGAGGGGGAGAGTCACCGGGCCTCCTCCCAAGAACTGCCCCAAGGCCCCCACGGGTTTCCTGCTTTCTAGGCTCTCGGGGTAGGTGCGGCCCCATCCCCTGTGCCCTTCTGACTCTGGGGAGGGAAGCAACAGCAGGTTTGATCTCAGCCCACAGGTCCAGAAGCAATGGGGGAACGAAGCTGGCCATGACCCCCTCATCAACCAGGCACAGCGCTTCCATTGGTCAGGATTTGCCGGGACAATCTCCCTGGAGTGGCCTGGAGACAAGTCCTCCCACCTCATTTCATAGCCGGAGAAACTGAAGCCCAGAAAGGGCTGGAGTCTCTTACCGCATCTCCCAAGGTGGGCGTGAGATTGACTTAGGGAATTGGGAAAGGGACAGCTCCCTCCCCCATAACTCACGTGCCAGAGGCTCCCCCTACACCCCTGCACCTGAGCTCAAACCCACCCACCCATCCACCCCCCCTTACCCCCCCACCCCTGCCCCGGGCTTGGCACTCAGCTGCAGGGAGAGCTGCAGCGAGGCAGGGCTTGGAGAATGGTGCAGTTCAGTGCCTCTAAGCTGTAGTCTCCTGACCTTGAATGAGAGTAACAATACCTCCCTCGAGGGCTTTGTGAGATTAAGACAACACGTGCAGTGTCTGGCACCCGGATGGCTCTCCACCACCCCTCCCTTCACGGCCATCCCTTAGCCAAGTTCACGTACTCACTGCCTCACCTCAGCCTCTCAAAAGGGTCTCCTGGCTGATGCCCTGACGCCAGCCCCTTGCCCGCCCCACCCCACCCCCCATCTCCTGTGCATATCCAGCCACAGCGAGCTTCTGGAAATGCTAACCCAACTCCCGCCATTTCTGGGCTTAAAAATCTGTCAGTCCTGGGTATGGGATAAAATTGAAGAAAGCCTGTTAACTTTGTTCAGGTGTGCTCACGGTAGTGCGGTTGTGTTTTGCTTTTAAAGAGCCCCTAAGTTTTAGAGATCCAAAAATAATTTATATATGAAATGATATGTGATTTGCCTCAAACTAATCTGAGGATTGGGTACAGCGGGAATGAGCCCAGCAAGCTGTTCATTGCTGAGCTAGGCGGGCAGTTGGTCTATGAGGTTCATTATACCAGCTCCCTGCTTTGGTGCGCGTTTGAAATTCCCTATAATAAGTTTTTCAGACGTGGAGGGACAACGGATGAGAACGTGGGAGAATGTGATCATCGTTGGCAGGCACAGGGAAGTCATTATACTACATGCTTTGGTGTGTATTTGTACTTTTTCACGATGAAGAGTTGTTCTGATGTTGTGTTCCTAAAGGCAAGTCTGTCTGCTCCTCCTTGCTGCCCCAGGATGGAGCGCAGGTCCTCCAGGAGCTGCGCCCACAACCCCAGCGCCCTTGTCACTGTCCCAGCCCCCTGCCCCCCACACTTGCCTACACCTCATGTGCTGGAATCCAGGATCACGCTCAACCTCCAGACATTCCTGTCCATGTCCCGCCCACACGCACCTTGCCCTGTCCCTTCGGTGCACATCTTGAAACCCCGTCTGCCAGGAGGTCTCGGTTGAGCCCCCAAATGGCCTTCTCTAGGGAGCAGATCCCGATCCTTCCTCTGGCCTCCACCCTGGTGGAAGTGATTGCTGCTTCCTTGCAGCCCCTATGACCCCTGTGGCCAGGGACACAGGCTGCAGGGGGCAGGGTGTGTCTTTGTCTTCATGCGTCCAGAGCCTAGCACCAAGCCTGAAGCTCAGTCATTGTCCCCTGAGTATCCTGAGGCCTCATGAAACACCAGACATCCTCTGGCTGCCCAAATCCCAGAGAACCAGGATCATTTCCTGAGGTCGCCCTGCCCCCTGTTGGTGGAAAGCAGCTTTGCAGGGATGGGTGGACACAACGCAGGGTTCCTAGCACCCTCAGAGCCCATAGCTGTGGTTCAACGGAGATGGGGGAAGCAGGCCACAGAAGCATGCAGAGCCCATCTCCATCAGCCCCCTCACACCCCTTGGGGCTCCCATGTCGGCCCACTAAAGACTGTCCTTAGGGACAGGCCACACCCTCCCTTGCCACCTGATTCTGGCCAGGAGCTCCCCAACGCATACATACCTTGTCTCTGCCTGGCCCGCTCCTGGTGCATCTTCATGGCGTACACCGAACATCCCTGCATGCGGGCACTTCATTGCCCCTGACATGTAGAGTTACGCTGTGTCCCTCTATGACAGCCCCACCACAGCCCTCGAGGATAGCACTTGTTGCCTGTATTACTGGGGTACCTGACTCCTTGCCCAGACCAGAGGGTCCTTGAAAGAGGCCACTTGATCTCAGCCTGGCAGAGACCCACTAAGAACCGAACTCGTGGGTCTGGTTTCTACCACCCCTGCCAGAGCTCCCCGCTGTCCTTGGGAAGGAAGGCTGAGTCATGAGACAGGAGCAGGTGGCAGTTTTTGTCTCCCTCGGGAAGAAATGAAGACTTTCTATTTCTAATGTCTAGAACAGTCCTGTCCTGTATGACAGCCCCTGGTCACCTGTGGCTCTCAGAAGGCTGCTGACCTACCCTTCCCTTATCAGCAAGAACTTCTGCCCAGATGGCAGATGTTCTGGGATGGGAGCCATCCCAGAATGGAGAGTACCATTAAGGGAGTGAGCGCCCCAAAACTGGGGGCATTCAGGGCACCCCGGGGACACCTTGTTCTAAAAACTAGTGGCCACCTCCAAGGGTGCTCAGGACTCTTGGGCTGCTCCAAAGCTGTCTTTCAGATCTCATTTCACCCAACAACATTTAGTGAGGGCTTGTCTGAGCCAGGCGCTAAGCTGAGCACCAGCAATATGATGGGGAGGGACCACATGATCTCTGGGGGACAAAATCGTCACCATTGCTACCACCCTGATTGAGAACCATTGTCCCAGACCCTTCTGGTAGGTAAGCATGGTCCCTGTGAGAGATGGGTGGGAAAGAGTCGTCTGTGTTAGGGGTGGGGGAGGGAGCAGCCCCCCTGCTGGGGTCTCCATGGGCTGAAGAAGGAGGGCAAAGGCGGCAGGTTTCAGGATATCCGCCAGGCAGAGCCTGCGGTCCTTGCCCCCCACCCCCGTTCCGAGGCTGTGTGCCCTTTAGGAACTTCTGAGAGGGTCCCTGAGGAGCAGCCTCGGCTGCTGGGGGCAAGGACACCCGCACTTTTGCCTCAGAGAAGGCTGGTTGCTGGAACAGAAGCATGGATCAGCAGCAGAGCAGGGGCCCAGGGCTGGACAGCAGCGCCCTCTGTGGCAAACATTGAGGCAAGCAACCTGGAAAAGCAAGACTGCTACCGGGGAATAAAAGCTTTACTTTGGGAAGATGCAAGCCCCTGGGGTTCGTGCCTGGGGCTAGGGACATGCCTAGGGACATGCGGTGGAGGAGGAGCCCCCAGAATATATATTGCACTTCAAGCCATTTGGGGGTGTGGGTCTCTACCATGCACTGATTGAAGAATATTTTAAGGGACACCACTTGCGTCCTAAGGGTGGGAAGCATTTATACCTTCAACTATCATCTCAATATCCCTTTCCGCTCCCTCCCGCCCCTTGTTGCAGAGCTCAGCATGTAGAAATCCAAAAATAACAGAAAAAGAAGGAAAGGAAGATGGGAGAGAAGGGACCTCGCCCTTGATGATCCTGTGCTCAGGAAGATGGCTGAAAACAGACACGACGACCAGAATCACAAACTCAGGGAAGCTCACATCTGGAAGGGATCTAGGGCCGGAGGTGGAGAGCTCTGCCCCATGCAGCTGTCCCTACAGCAGCCCTAACCGGGTCAGCATTTAGCTGCTGCCAGCCAGGTACAACAGAGCCTTCTGCTCTTGAAGGAGGAAGCCCTTGTCCCCTGTGGGACAGGCACGGCTAGTTTAGAGTTCGGCTAACCCACAGGAAAACATTAGAACTCCATAGAGCAGCGGTGTGACTGCAGACAAGGTACCATCAAAAATTCACACCCCACCTACCCACCCAACAATAGCCAATTAGAAATGTAATGGGAAAAATATCCCATGCACAATGGCCAAGCGAGACTATAAAATACCTAAGAGTAAACGTAATGAGAAATGCCCAAGTCCTACACAAGGAACACAATAAACCTTTACTGAAGACATAAAGAAGGCTGAATAAATGGAGAGATATATCATATGCTCCAGATGGGAAGACTCGATAATATGAAGATGTCAATTCTTCCCAAATTAAATCTATAAATTCAATGCATTTCCAATCAGAACCTGAAAGGGATTTTTATAAGAACTTCACAGGCTGGTTTTTAAGCTCATCTGAGAGAGTAAACAAGTAAGCATCACCAAGAACCTTTTGAAAAAAGAAGAAAAATGAGATGAGACTTGACCTACCAGATACGAAAACATGTTGTAAAGCCAGAGTAATTACAACAGAGCAGAGTTGATGCATCAAAGGAACAGAACGAAGACTCAGAAACCGCGCTACGGGGATCATGGGAACTGGGTAAAATGTGAGAGCAGCATTCAGATTGGGGGTCGGGGGGCAAGATGGGCCAGTTGAGATATGAACAAATAGTGTGGGATTTTCCCTTATCCACTTGGAAACAGGAACACTAAGTATTGCTCTCCGGTTTTTTGTTGTTGTTGTTGTTAGTATTAGTATATCTGACATGATGCCCAAAAGAAAATTCCAGAGAGATTAATAATCTGAGCACTTTTTACCAACTGTCCAATATTTGTTCATTCTCAGTATGAGGAAGTCCTTTCTAAGCTAGACCTGAAATCCGGAAGTCACAAAGTAAAAGTCAGATAGATCTGCCTGTCTAAAAATTTAACATTTCAGGGTGCCTGGATGGCTCAGTCCGTGAAGCATCTGACCCTTGACTTCCCCTCAGGTCATGGTCTCGGGGTTGTGAGATTGAGCCCTGCGTCAGGGTCTGCGCTGGGCGTGGAGTCTGCTGAAGATTCTGCTCCTCCCCTACCCCCCGCCTCAGCACCTCCCCCCAAAATTTAACATTTCGCTGTGTCACTAAGCTAAAAAGCAAACGAGATTCAGAGAAATATTTACAACATCTGTAATAAATGAGGGACTATTATCCTACAAATCAACAAGAAAAGGACCATCTGGAAATATGAAAAACAAAGACTGCAGGCCGGTGGGTTGGTGGGTGGGGGGTGGGGAGGAAATCCAGGGCATGGGCTTTGAAGAGCAGGCAATGGGCTGAACCTGCTAGGGACCCCTGAGGGACCATGTAGAACACATGAGGATTGCTCCCCCAAGGAGCAAGGGAGAGGATTTGACCCACAAAGCCCTGGTCCCCACTGGTGGAGAATGGGGCATTACCCTCCCACTCTAAATGTCTAGACAGCTTGTTCTAGGGATGGAGAATGTCCTCAGGTGGAAGGAAGCAGAGAGCAGCAGCGGGCAGACAGACCGTGCATGTGACCTTCACCTGGGGTTGGGAGGGCACACGCACGGTGCTGGGCACTTGCCACAGATGATCTCATTTAGTCATTGCAAAAATCCCTACAAGGCAACTATTATCATCATCATTATTATTATTACTCCCATTGTACAGTTGAGTAAACTGAGGCTCCAAAATGTTCAGTAACTTGTCCAAGATCCCACCGTTAGACCAGTGGAGGAGTGTGACCTCAGAGCAAATGCTACTCCAGTTCCTGCGGCAGCCTCCACATGGTGATCCTCAGTGGGCACAAAGCAGCATGGAAAGGTGATTTTTACTTTTCTCCTTATTATGCCCAGCCATATCGTCAACGCTCTTCTTGTTAATTTTTGTTGTGTGTGTGTGTGTGTTTTTACTATAAGCATGTGTTCCTTCCATAATTAAAAAAAAAAGTTTGTGTGACTTATCCTATCACAATGTGTAAACCTGAAACTAAGTTATCATTGGATGTCAATTATACTTCTTTATACAATAGAATTAAAACATTTTTTCCTCAAGGTTGTGTATTTTTTGTGTTGTGTTTTTTGCTTTAACTTTTTAGATCCTTAGCCTAGGATCTGGCAAAAAAAAAAAAAAAATTAATGGTAGGGAAATGTGAGTCTGAGCGGTGTCCCTTGTAGATCCTACTTCTTGAATACGGTTGGTATGTCGCTCGGTAGCCATTCCAGCC
Source organism: Lutra lutra (assembly GCF_902655055.1). NCBI lineage: Eukaryota > Metazoa > Chordata > Mammalia > Carnivora > Mustelidae > Lutra > Lutra lutra. Next base: position 33,016,505 of record NC_062291.1, on the reverse strand, counting down.
AGCAAACAGACATGAATGTGGATTTGGGAAGCATTTATTAAAAGCATCTTAAGCAGAGGGCAGAGTGCCAGACACCGTGGGGAATTCAGAGATGCCATGCTGCATCCTGCAGAGCAAGGGGAGGAAAGGAAATGTACCAAGGACACAGATGTAATAAAGCGTGGTCAGGAAGTGGGAGGGGCCCGTGGGAAAGGCCCTGGGCAGGGGTGGATTTACTGGAGCAAACAGATTCTGAGCCTCAGAGCCCTGCACCTGAATGGGACCCAACCAGGAAGCAACCTGCTCATATCCTTTTGTGAGATTGGCAAAAGAAAGATATTTTGATATTTTAAATACAATGGGCTGAGGCCCTTGTCTTCTGTCTCTCCAACACCGTCCTGAGGTTGCTCACCTCAGGCTGGGTTGTGTTTGGCCAGATGCTGGTTGGGTTTGGGGATCTGGCTAAGGGCAAGCTGAGTTGGGGATATGCTTAATTTGGCTTCAGAAGGAAGGGTACATGGATGTGATTCTCAGTCATTTCCATGTCTAGATGAGCTACTGCTGGCCATTCTGGTTTTAGGAACGCCTTCTAGAAATATTCCCACCTCCTGCTATGCTGAATCCTCAGGTAAGTGATAAAAAGGTGTAGGGCAAGACACTGTAAGTGACATGAATGCATCCCTTGGACCCTGGCAAAGGTCACATGGGTAATGCAGGAGAGAAAAGTCTCTTTATGTACAGAGCCAGCATCTAACCTCTAGAACATTCTCCAGTTGTCAGTTGGGTAATATTTGTAAGTAGGCATCTTCATTTTCGTCAACACCTGGTAAAAAAAAAAAAAAAAAAATCTCAGGGCACCTGGGTGGCTCAGTCGGTTAAGCATCTGACTCTTGATTTTGGCTCAGGTCATGATCTCTAGGTCCTGAGATCGAGCCCCACATTGGGCTCCACACCAGGCATGGAGTCTGCTTGATAGTCTCTCTCTCCCTCTGCCCCTCCTCTCTTTCTAATAAATAAATAAATCTTTAAAAAAAAAAAAAGACATCTTCTCCCTTGTTAGCAAAATTCTCAATAATGTAACATATTCAATTATAAATACAGTTATTTTTTTCTTTGTGTATTTCACAGATAGAATGTATCAGAATTTCATTGTTGGGGGACGCCTGGGTGGCTCAGTTGGTTAAGCAGCTGCCTTCGGCTCAGGTCATGATCCCAGAGTCCTGGGATCGAGTCCCACATCGGGCTCCTTGCTCGGCAGGGAGCCTGCTTCTCCCTCTGCCTCTGCCTGCCACTCTGTATGCCTGTGCTCACTCTCTCTTCCTCTCTCTCTCTGATAAATAAATAAAATCTTTAAAAAAAAAAAAAAAGAATTTCATTGTTGGTCAGATCCAACTAGCAAGTCTGCATATGTGTGAGGTCAGTTTGTGCATCTAAATTATCAACAAAATAATTAGTCTTTCTTCTAGCATAATGATCGCAATTTATCTTCCTATTCTCTCTCTAAAAATGCTAATGGAACTATCATCATATGAAGCAATCAAAATGTAGAAGAAATTGTAGGAAATAAAAACTATTATAGGTGCGTGTCAACCACCTAATTAAAATATTTTATTATCTCTATGAACTCTGTGATGTTTATGGCAGTTCTTTTAAATTTGCAATTTGTTGTGACTGCCTTTCTCCTTCTAAATAAATATTCACATTTGAGCTTAAATTTGTGTGGAGAGATTTTTTTTTTCTGTAATTTGTGTTATTTTGCTTAAAGAAGGCCTCCCCAATTGCATACACATTAAAGTTATACAAAAATTCTGGATCTGCTCCTACTTCTTGGAATAGGTCATTAATAAGTCATTTTATTTCTTTTTAAATTTGTACTTATTTGAGAGAAAGAGAGAGCACTAGCAGAGGGATGGGCAGAGGGAGAAGCAGACTCTCCACTGAGCAGGAAGCCCAATACCAGGCCAGTCCCAGGACTCTGGGACTGTGACCTGAGCCAAAGGTAGATACTTAATCAACTAAGCCTCCCAGGTGCCCCTATTAAGTCATTTTCATGGAGGGGTGAAATTCTGGGACTACGTAGAATGGGAAGATCAGAAGATGGTCCAAACAAATCCAGACATCATGAACCTCTGGCCTCAACTAGGGAACCTCAGAAGTTTCCCTGGGCTGGACCATGCCCCTGGAGCCTCAAACATGCCTGACCCACTGTCCCATGCTATGGAGCCTGAAGGACAGCCTCCCTTTCCAGCATCCACCCTCTCTAGGTGCTCCATCATGGGGATAGTGGACTCTGGTCCTTCATGTAAGTCATCAGATGCTTCCAGCATCACTTCCCAGGCATACGGTAGAATTGCATTTCCCCACTCCCTCCGAAGCTAGGCACAGCCATGTGAGCTGAAACTGAGGGGTCAGAGCTAACCCATCCCATCCCCATCCCACCCTTGTAGTGATTAGTGATTGTGGAAATATGGAACACAAGAGACCTCCATTGGCCTAGGTCCCCATGTGACTACAATGGGTAGAATCCACCTGTCACCCTGCACTGGGCACGTTGTGAGAGGAGGGAGCTTTGGCTCTGTTAAGCCACCAGGAGTTGGGGTGCTATTTGTTATTGCAGCATAACCCACCCCATCCTGACAGAGGCGTGAAACGGAGGAGTCGAGGCTGCTCAGCCCAGCATGAGGCCCCAGACTGCTTGTTCATTCATTTGTTCACATTCCATCCCCCGAGAACATGGCTCATGAGTCAACACATACCCCGCTGGGGCAGAAGGGGCTAGAAGGGACATGACCCTTCCTGCAAGAAGATGACAGGGCATTTTCACCAGAACATCGCCCTACTTCAAACTTTCCCCAAACATGCAATAGCAGGGATAGGATGACAGGATAAACACTCCTGCTCAAAAGGGGGAAGGAGAGGGAGGTACATGGCAGTCAGTGGGCCTTAGCAAGTCTGAAATCCAGCAGGGCATGCTCCTCGTAAGATCCTGGGTCGTAGCCCAGTCCTGCCCCTGGGAGTGAATCTTCATAGCTCTCGGCTTAGAGCACTGAGTTCTTGCCTCTGAAATGGGGCTTACTTTTTCTTCTTGATAAGAAATGCTCCTGTTTGAAGTGCAGTCTGAATTCTACTCCTAGAAGGCAGGAAGTACATTGGACTCTTTGCCTTTTCAATTGTCTCTGTCTTTTTCAATCCAAGTTGTTAGTGCTATTACCAAAACAATTCTCTTAAAAATTTGGTGAGGTTCCTATGAACCTTATGGAGGTTTATTCTATTAGACAAAAATTCCAGCCACAAATCTCAAGAGAGGCCCCTCTCTGCCTTGGGCTGTGAGTCAGGGCAGGGCAGGATCCTGTCCAGATTTTTAACAGCCCTCCTGCCTGACAAAGTTGGTCTAAGAATCACATCCTAAAGATTCTTCTAGAAGACCTGTTGTCTACCTGAAAGTAAGACACACAGCCTTAAATATCTCTAAGGTCATAACAAAGAGTCTTACAACTGCACCCCTGACTTGACCTTTACTGTGAAGTCATTTCTTACTTTGAGAATCTTCTGCAACCCGGAAAGACTGTCCTGGGACCTCTCTGTTTCCTATAAATTCTGCTAAAAAAACCAAACAGGTCAGGGTTCCTGGCTGGCTGAGTCTGTAGAGCATGCAACTCTTGATCTTGAGGTTGTGATTTCAAGGCCCACAGTGGGTATAGAGAATACTTAAAAAACAAACAAACAAACAAACCACCAATCAGCTCACCATTCCCACTTTTCTTGGTGTTATCACAGGCAGCTAGAAAGCTCAGTACAAGTTTATTAGATAACCCCTCTCCCCTCCAGGTGACTTGAAGAGATAGTCTTCCTAATTGCTCCTGAGTCCTCTTTTTTACAAAAATTTATTCACTGTGCCTTTTAAAAAAATTTATTGACATATACATATAAAACAGTTCATAACTCATAGAGGTACGGCTTAAAGAATTTTCACTAACTGACATACCCACATAACCCACACAAGGATTCAGGAACAAAACATTACTAGAAGCCCACTCACAATCTCTCCAACATTAACTATCACTGGGAAATGATTGTCCTGAGATTTCATACTCCAGGCTCATTTTACTAATTCAAGTTTACTGAGATATAATTTACATATCCATACTTCTTGGCAGAAACACCTAGTCATGGGACACCACAATCAAAATATAATAAAATATTATAATTACCCCCCCCAAATTCCCTTGTGCCCCTCGGTAGTTAGGTCCCCCCACCAGCCTCTTGCAGTCAATCAGGAATGTTTGCTGATAGTAGTGTGGGTTTCAGAATGTTATATACATGGAATAATGTAATATGTCATAAAATATGGTATGTAGACATCTGAAATGCTGTCCCTTAGCATAACATGTTTGGGACTCACCCACTACACTGACCAGGTCCACGGTCCACTCCTTTCCCCTGCTGAGTACTATTCCACTGTCTGGATGCACCACCTGTGTTTATTCATTCATCTGCTGATGGACACTTGGATTATTTCCAAATACAGCTGCTATACACATTTGCATGGAGGTCTTTGCATGGACATGTTTTCACTTCTCTTGGGGTAGGATTGGTGATTTATAAGGTAAGGGGTGTTTAACTTCATAAAGAACGGCCAAAGCATTTTCCCGAGTGGCTGACGTGTTTTGTATTTCCAGCAGGGCCGTGTGAGGTGCGGCGACCCAGGTTGTTCCTCCTGCTAGAAATGAAGCCACAGTGGGTCTTTATGAGGGCCCTGGGCATGCTTGGTATGTGGCCCCTCTCCTAGTGACTTAGGCTTTTGCTCCTTTGCAACAAGGGTCTGCAAGAGGAGGGAGGGGTTGGCCCTTTCCCCACAGCAGCTGCCAATCCCCTCCCACCCCTGCTCCATGGCTGGATCTTCCTCCCATCTTCCACCCAGCACCTGCCAGAGTTCCTCTATGCAAACTGTCCCTGTGTCTGCAGCCCCAGCTCTTCAGGCTGGCATGCCAGCACACACCTGGCTCCCAACTATTTGATAAGACTTGAGCTGACTTCTGGGGCCCCTGGGTGGCTCAGTCAGTTAGGTGTCTGCCTTCAGCTCAGGTCATGATCTTGGGGTCTTGGGATCGAGCCAGGGTCAGGATGTCTGCTTAGTGGGGAGTCTGCTTTGCCCTCTCCCTCTGTTCCTCCCTCATCCCTGCTCTTGTGCTCTCTTTATCTCTCTCAAATAAATAAACAAAATCTTCTTTAAAAAAAAAAAAAGATTTCACTGATTTCTTCCTCTCCATGTATATGGACACTGTGTGTGTCCCCCTCCCTCCCCAAGGGCCAGCACAGATGAGTCTGTCTGTGCTCCTCCCTTGGAATTCAGGCTCCTTGGTTGTCTTGTGAGCTCAGCTTCCTGGTGAACAGAAGAAAAGTGCTGATTTTGTAGTATATCCAGGCTTCCCCATGTTAGTGTGGGAGCAACACTCTGCAGCTTTCTACATCTGGGGTGGAAGTAAACCTTCCCGTCTTTGCAGCCTTCCTTCCACCTTCTTCCGACCACCGCTCCCAGGCAGCTTGTTTTCAGCAGTTCACTTCCAGGCACCGAGTTTTGTTCGGGAATCTATGCGTCCTATTCTCCGTTGCTGTGTGACAAGCCACCCCCCAAATCTGGTGGCTTACTATTAAAACGTACTACTAGTTCTCATGGTTCCATGGGTTGACTGGTCTCTGCTGAGGTCTCACATGGGACTGCTGGGGCTGAAGTCATCTGACAGTCTGGACAGCCATGGAGCCCCTGTCCCACGCTGGAGGATGATTAGCGGAAGCCACAGGCAAGAAGATGGACAGTCAAGGTCCACTGGAGAACACTAAGAACACTACATATAAAAGGGGACCTTTCACATTTAAGTCTTATCTAACCATAAAGTTAACAGGAGAAAAGGAAGATTATTATTGTGGCAGGAAAATCATCAGATAAATCCTGAAAAGCACAAGGTTGTAAGGCCAAGAAAAAAAAGAGATAAGTCCCATACACCAACATATAAAATTTCTACCAACAAAGGACACTATGGAAGAAGTTAATATACCGATGGGAGGAGATATTTGCAATACTGAAAATGGACAAGCAATTAATGTCTAGATATAAACTCCTGAAAATCAACTTAAAAAAACAGAACACTGTATACTTAAAAAAAAAAAAAAAAGGAAAGACTATTAAGCATAAGCCCCAGGTGCTAACAAGCAGATGAAGAGGTGCTCAGAACCATTGGTCATCAGAAAAAGTAAAAACAGTGCACTATCATTTTATACCTATTAACGTGTTAAAAATTAAAAAGCAAGATAATGCCAAGGATGAGTATCATGTGCAAGCAATACAGGGGAATAGAATACGATGCACATGACGTAAGGACCAGAGCAGCCCTTGCCCACAGCGTCTGAAACTATTTTGGGATATACACCCATGAGGGAATTGCTGGATTTATAGGGGATATATATGTGTGTGTGTGTGTGTATTTATATTTACATATTCATATATATGTATATATTTATATTTAAGCTGCATAAAAAACCGTCCACAGGCTGGAGAGCTACTGAGTTGAAAGAGATGTTCACTGGAGTAGCATCTTTGTTGCTCTGTTCTGCGTGTGTTGCACACTCACAGGCTGGGGGGGCGGTGGCGGAGGCAGGTTGTCGGAAGCGAGCCGAGCGTCCACCCCTGGAGGAATGAGAACTGATGCTGGGTGCTCCCTACGGAGCAGCAGTTAGAAGATATGCATGAAGTGTAAATACAAAAATGGCAAAAATAGGTGAAAGAAACAGAATGAGATGCAGCACATGGATCTATTTACAAAAAATAAAGGGCACAGAGATGAAACAACAGCACCTGTTGCAGAACAGATACAAACAACACTACATATCAACACGTTAGATTTTGCAGAATAACGCACTGGGAGGAGAGGAGTAAAAGTGGACTATAGGGATGAAGGTTAATGGGAAGGAAAAACGTTTTTGACTGTTAGAGGACTTGTATTACCTGACTCCAAGACTTACATGGCTCCAGGAATCAAGATGTATAGCATTAGCATCAAGAGGGACAAACAGGTCAATGAGCAGGCTAGAGTCCATACATATATGTCCAATTATAAGGAAACACGTATACCTTCAAGGTAAACCACACGTATACCTTCAACTGAGTTTTTACAAATGTGTAAAAGCATTGCAGTGGAGAAAGGAAGAACTGGATATTCATATGCAAAAAAGTGAATTTGGATCCATAATGCAATGCATAGGAAAAATTAACTCAAAATGGGTCATAGACCTAAATGGAAAACCGATAACTATAAAACACAGGGAAGAAACGTCACAAAAAGGAAACATAACAGAAAATTCTTCATGACAGTAGGGTAGGGAAAGATTGTTTTAGTTGCAACACCAAAACACTAATCCATAAAAGTAACATCGGATAAATTGGATTTCATCAAAATTAAGGGTGTCTGCTCTTTGGAAGACAGTGTGAAACACAAAGAAGTAACTGGCAAACCACGTCTCTGGTAAAGTGCCCATATCCAGAATAAAGAACTCAAAAGGCAGTAAGAACCCAACTCAAAAGCGGGCGGGGGGGGGGGGGGAGCGGGGGCAGGACATTCGAAGGCAATTATCAGATTTACCAGTGAAAATAAACACCTGAAAAAAGTGTTCAATATCATTAGCCATTAAGGAAACTCAAAAGAAAACCACAGTGAGATACCACTACACACCAGTGAGAATGACTGAAATAAAAAAGATTGACCGTAGCAAATACTGGTGCATCTTTGAGGATGTAGGGAAACTGGAACTCTCATACATTGCTGGCGGGCACCTAAAATAGCACAACCACTTTGGGAAGCGTCTGGCAGTTTCCTAACAAGTTATAAACACACATGTGCCGCATGAGGTAGCCATTCCACTCCTAGACCTTTACCCAAGAGAAATGAAAGCAGATATCTAAGTTGACTTGATGGGAAAGCACACAGCATCTTTATTTGTAATAGTGAAAAACTGCAAACAATCTAAATGCCTATCAACAAGTGAACAGATCAACAAATTGTGGTGTAGCCATACAATGTAACACTATAAAATAAATTTTACTTAGCCATAGAAAGGAAGACACTATTGATACATGCAGCCACAGGGGCAAACCGCAAAGTGACAATGCTGAGTCCTAAGACACCAGAACGTACACTGCATGCTCTGCATTTACATAAAATTCTAGGAAATACAACCTAACATATTGTGCCCGGAAGCGGATGAGTGGTTGTCAAAGAAGGACACTTGTAGGGACGCCGGCTATGATATGTTTATGAGCGTGACTGTAGTGATGCTCGCAGGAGAGCTAACAGACGTCAAGAGGCATCATACAGTACATTTTAGTTCTGTGCGGTTTCTTCTAGGCCAATACCTCCATCTGTTGCCTTTAAAAAAGAAAAGCGTAATCTCGCGTCCGGGGTGACACGGCTGGTAAGCGGCAGAGAGCGATTCAAACGCAGAAGGCTGCACCTGGAGCCTGTCCTTCTCAGCCCCTGAGCTGCGGGTAACAGCAGCCCGGAAGAAGGTGCTGGAAGGGGGCAGAGGCCCAGTGCGCGGGTCGCGGCCGAGTTAAAGATTACCGGTGGGCGGTTCCTCTCGGCCCCTCCCCGCCCGCGTCCCCGAACGCCCGGAGCTGTCCGCCTGCGCCGCCGCCACCTGCTGCTCGCTAGCGTCCGCACCTGTGTCCGAGTCCGCACCTGCTCCCCGTCAGCACCTGCGCCCCGTCAGCACCTGCGCCGCGCCCGCACCTGCGCCGCGCCCGCCATGGTGAGGGGGTCGCTCGCCGCTGCCCGCGGGGCCCGGGCGCGCGGGAGGGCGGAGAAGAGGAAGGGGCCGATCGTGGCGGCGGCGAGGGTGGGGGACGGTCCTTGCGAGACTTCCGCCCGCCAGCCGCTTGCTAGGCTTGGAGAACCGGGGTCTCCGCCCATCTGCCACCCGCACCCCCTGTGGCGCGCGAGGCGAGCTGAGGCCGGAGAGGGGCGGTGGCGCGGCTGAGGCCTGGCCCTGCCCCCAGGCCCTTGTCCCCGGGGCGCCTCGCAAGCGGGGACGTGGGCGGTGGGCCCAGGGCACGGGTGGGGGAGGCAGCTGGTGAGCCTGTAGATATCGCCTCCTCTCAGTGGCGGGTTCTCGTCCACATTGGGGGGGCGCGGCCGTGTGTCAGAGCGTGAGTAGGAGGGAGGCTAGGAGTCTGTTTACCACCCTTCTGGCTTGCACTTCCGGCAGGGTCTGGCCAGGCCCTCGAGCACCCGGCCTGTCACCTTGGCCTCTTAGCCAGGCCCTGGTGCCTCGCTTGAGGCCTGCGCCCAGCGGTGGGGACCGATTGCTCAGGATCAGACCTCCTCCAGGCTGGGTGTTCCCCCAGGAGGGCCTGGGCCTTGTGGTCAGCCCTGCTTCATCACCTCCACCCTCTGGCCGTGAAGGGGAGCCCTGGCTGGGGAGAAGTGTGTAGAACCAGGAGCTTTACTAAACAGCCCCTTTCTGATCCCAAAGCCTGAGGAGCAGTAGGGACTACGGTGACAGCTGAGAAGGCACTTGGAAAGCAGTGGCTTGGAGGGAGAGGAGGGGGTAGTGAGGCGGCTTGCGTGGTGCTCTGAGGCCCCAGACATGGGGAGGCAGGGCTAGTAATCAGTAACAGGAGCATACACTCCCCCAGAAGGCTCGGCCAGGCCTGGCCTGTGATTTACTAAGCAAACAGTGCCCCTGCCCCCATCTGACCCCAGCTCTCAGGGGGGCTTGTCCTTTCAGCCCCAGGCTGTGAAACTTGGGGGATCCCAGAAGACACTAAGGGGCACGGGGTGCCTCCTAGGAGCTCCCTGTATCCCCCTACTTCTTTCTGGGCCAGAGAGTGAAGCAGTGGGTTCTGATCCCTGGGCTGACATCATTCATCCAGTTGCCTGGATACATGACCAGGCTTATCAGCCCCAGAGAAAGGGCCAGCTCTGGAATGGAGCAGGGTTTGGGGGCGGGATGCAGAGCTCTCAGAGCTGAGGAACCGGACCAAGCTAGATCAGTCCAGAGAAAACAAGTGTTTCAGAAGGGAGGGAAAGATTGACTTAGAGGAGACTGTACTGCTTTTCTAGTGCGATCCCCACACCCGACCCCACACGCACGTGCAGGACCTAACAAGCCCTTTACAAATAAAGATGGACTTACTCATAGGTCCCATAGGCTCCTCTCACTGATCTGAAATGGAAGTTCTGGGCCCTTTTTACCTTTCAAGCCAAGGGAGGTGACCATCCTGCTGGACAACGCCAGAACTGGGGCTTGACCCAGTCCTGCCAACGCCCCCATGGCTGCCAGGCTGTGGGCTGCCTCGTGAAGCTGAATTAGCCTCCCTCACATTCTCTCCCCAGACCTTACTGGTTCATTTTTCCTTCAACACTCTTACAGTTTCTGTTGGAGAAATCACAGTTCTGGGATCCCTTCCGTGCCTAGGCCTGGATCCATCCCCCCAGAGAATGGAACCGGCCTTTGCTTCCGTCTCTGAAGGTTCCACTCAACCCCTGAACTGTGCCAGCTCTGGCTGCCTGGAGGGCACTTTGCACAATAGGCAAATAGGCCGAGGGGCTAGGTTTGCCAGTTGCCCTTGGCCAAGTTACTTCCACTTTGGCCTGAGCTCTGTGGCTCAGGCTTCCCAGGCTGATGGAGTAGACAAGAAGGTGGGAATCCGAAACCCCCAGGCCTAGCAGCTGGTACTCAGGGGCTGCGTGGTGGCGTGATGAATATCCAGTGGGAGGTAGTACCAGTGGGGATCAGTTCTGGTAGAATCGCCTGGAAGGTGTTGTAAGCACTTGCTCCTTTTCCCTGGGCCCAGGATGCAGATTCAGACCCCTTTGAGAACAATGTCTGTGCTCTGAGGACAGAGGGGGACATGAGGGGAGGAGAACCATGGTCATGTTCCTTTTCTAGGCCTCAGTTTCTTTGTGCGGGTGTGGGGGTGAACTGGATACAGTCCGTAACATTAAAAAGAAGATTGAACAGTCATGGGTAGTCTTTTTCTGAAAAGTTGTGTAGTAACACATTCACATCTGGGTTTGATTTTGCTTTTACTCCCTCATTAACATAAGAGACCTATGGTGGGGGGGCTCTGTCAGGCTTTGGGGACAAGGGGAGGGGGGGAGTGTTGCTAAGTCCCAGTGACTTGCGTCACGGCTCAGTATTTTCTGTTCTCTGAGCAAAGTGTCAGAATCTAAGAACCTATCAGTGCGTGAGCCAGGGCCCCATCCCCAGGGCAGGGTGTCCCCCTGAACAGCTCCCTGTCCATTGCTTTAGACCATGCCACCAGAGCCCCCGTGGAGGCCGGCCAACGTCCCCTCATGACTGGGGCCTTCTCCTGGGTCCTAGAGGGAGAAATGCCCAGTGGGCCTCTGCTGATTTCCTGTCTTAGGCCGGCAAAGCGCACAGGCTGAGTGCCGAGGAGCGGGACCAGCTACTGCCAAACCTGAGGGCTGTGGGGTGGAATGAGCTGGAAGGCCGAGACGCCATCTTCAAGCAGTTCCATTTCAAAGACTTCAATCGGGTATGTCGCCGGGTGGGACAGTTTCTGACACTCCAGAACTTGTTCTCTCCCTTGAAGGCCTTGCCACCTAAGCCTCTCGGCCACTACCCTCGTCAGGCTGGAGTGTCCTCCTTGGGGACGGGAGTTGGGGGGATGGGTCTTGGGGTCCCCACATCTGGAACTCTTCGAGCAGCCCTCTCTGAGCGCTCACCTGGGTCTCACTTCACTTCGCAGGCTTTTGGCTTCATGACGAGGGTGGCCCTGCAGGCCGAGAAACTGGACCACCACCCCGAATGGTTTAATGTGTACAACAAGGTGAGCGAGGCGTGTCTGCTGCGCCGGGCCGGCTGAGCTCTGAAGGCCCTTCCCTGGCCTTCCCTAGGGGCCTCCCCACCTAGAATCAGCACCGTCACCCCTGCAGCAGTCAGGCTCGCTACAAACTAGAAAAGTGCAAATTAAAACACTCGTGAGCAAACATGCGGTTAAGGCGGACAGTCGGCATTAGGAAAGCCGAACCACAGAAGGCCAGGCCGCGGGCACTGGCCATATTCATGGCTCATAGCTCTGTGGCCCAAATCTTCCTGAAGGTGTGGTGTGGAGGGATGAAAAAGTAGTCACCAGAGCTGAGAACACATGTGCACAGCAGACAGGTCGGACCGCAGGCCGTTGGAGGGCGGTCATGCGACCCCTGCCACAGGCCACGGCGGGAGGGTTGGCAGTGTTGCTGGTGATAGGAATGCTGTCCCAGGGCGAGAGCATGGTGACCAGCTACCACCCTGGAGTGCTCCGTGTTGCCGAGCCGCACGGCCCTGACTCTCTCCCGCTCTGGGCCTGAACCTCTGGTTTTGTTCCAGGTCCACATCACCTTGAGCACCCATGAGTGTGCCGGCCTTTCGGAACGGGACATAAACCTGGCCAGCTTCATCGAACAAGTAGCAGTGTCCATGACCTAGGCCCTGCCCTTCCTCTGCGAATTCTTCAGGGGAAGGTGGTGACTGAATCAGGAATCTGGTGGCGGGCAGGGGGGGCGGATCTGGGGAGCCAAGATGTTGCTGCAGCTAGAAGGGCCAAGTGGACTCTGCTGCCACCAGCTAGGGGGAGTCCTTGCTGTGGAAGGAGATGCCGGCATCAACCCCGACCTTTCTCCAAACCCCTCTTCATCCTTGGCACTCTGTTACATGTACACTAATTGAGTCCGATCTTCTCTCTCTGGAAGACTTCCAGCCAACAGTATTGGTCTTTGTGCCACGCTGCATCCTGCTCCCTTTCTAATTCATTTCCCAGGAAGCTGTGACAAAGAGGTACCAAGTCTTAATCTCAGAAACCAGGACCCTAAAGTCAGCCTTATCGTATGTAACACAAACACCTGTGCTTTTACATCTTAAATAAAACTAGTGTTTCACTCGGTCTCAGGCTCTAGAAACTTCCTTTCCACAGGTCAATCCAAATTGGAGTCAACAGGCATTTAAATAAGCACTCTGTGGGAAGCCCTGTTCAAGGCCCCAGGGTCAGGGGACCAGACCATTCTGTCTTCATGTAGCCGAATTAAGCAGGAAGCAGGTCACTACCACGAGGCAGGATGGATGGAGTCAACGCTAGAGGCAAGGGTAAAGAAATGAGTTAAGGGAACATGAAGTGATTGACAAGGGTGAGTCTGAAGGCTTCACTGACTTGTGCCTTGAAAACCTGAAAGGGATTCTTGAGGCAGGGGTGGCCAAAGGGGTACCATGACTAACACGTAAAGGTATGCAGGACACCTGTACTTGCGCGGGGTGGCATCTGGGACGAGGAAGGCGGTCTGCAGCTGTTGTCGCATCCCGGCCTACAGCGTCCCAGGGCGGGGAAACTGCTAATCCTGGTAGGGTCTTGCAGTTTCTTAGAGACATAGCCCGTCTCAAGGCTTGCTTTTACTGTGTGAGGGAGAGGGCGGAAATTCTAGCTTAGGAGGCGCTGGGGACTTTCCATCCAAGCAGTTAGGGACTGGATTCCTACAGATAAGTCTTCCCACCTAGTGACTCTAGGATACTGTTCCCACTAATGCGCTGTGACTGGGAGAGGGGGTGAGGCACAGAGCTCGGTCTCCTCTCCCCCCAGTGCACGCGATGCACATAGCAGTCCACGTGTGCCATGACGCAGTACTGCGGGAGGCCCGTCTCCTGACGGGTTCTCATCTGCGATCCCCTAGCTGGAGGCAGGCAGCTTCTGCATTCTAAGCTGACTTGCAAATGCCAGGGTTCCCTGGAGCAGACATTTAGCAATATCACAACCCAGGATGAGTTGGTCCCATAACCGGGGCCAGGAAAGAGGCAGAGGTCGGTGTCTGAGAAAGAAGCATGTTGTTGTGAGAGGTACCGGCAGGATCTGAGGACTGACAACACCTACGTCAACGGTAGGTTCTCAGAAAACTTACTCTGATGGTGGCCCCCAACTGCTCCACTTCTAACTTCCCTTTTCCTAAGTGTGCTTCGATCTGATGACTGTGGCTTAGGGGACAGAAGCCACCAGACACAGAGGTATGGAGCAGGTGTTATGTCACCTTCCTGCCTCTGCTCACCGAGGGATCAGGAGCTGAAAGATGCCAACCTAGAAGACACTACAGTTCCGTGACAGACTTTGCTACGGGACAAAGACATAAACGATACTTTTTCAAAAACAAATGTTTATTCTACAATTCGTGCAAATAACTGAAGTTACAGGGGAAGATGTTAAGGAGAGATTATGGGAAAAAAAAAAAAAAGCCCAAGAAAAAGAATACCAATTAAGACTCCCAACTTGAGAAAAGGCTCGGACCCGGGCTGTAGCTGGCAGCCGTCAAGTCAGGCCTCTGAGGAGACGTAATGGCGTCTCCACTGCTGGGTCTGGCTACAGGTGGCTCACTGCTACCAAGAACCCTCAGAGAAGGCAAAGGGGTTCACAGCGCTAAGTAGCAGGTATAAGCATCCAAACACCAATTCTTGGATTGGTGGGGGGGTGGGGAGGGCAGGCCTCATCCTCTAGGATTAACCCCAAAGCAAGCAGGTGCTCAAGAAACCAAGTCATTTAGCAGAAAACTAGCAAAGACAGGCATTCCTTGGCTTGATTCTGACAAAGTCCAAATGGGCTAAAGCACTGGTTACCGACTGACAGGCTCCAGGACCTGTGGAAGGAATACTCACTTCCTACTTGTAATGGAACAAGACGCCCAGCGGTTACATGTGCAGAGATATTCTGAGGGGTTCCATCGGCTCCCAAACCAAATGCAGGGCTTGAAGCCAGTGCCCAGCTGGCTGGAGCCCACCCCAGAGGCTCCAGCCATCATTAAGGTATAGGCAGAAGATGGTGGTGAAGAGGACAGAAAACACAAGGTGGACCCGGGCCCTGGGGAACTAAAGGCCTGAGTTCCAGACCTTCCTGGTGAAGCCACCACCCTGAATCTGTGTGGCCACACACAACCATTTCACCACAAGGGGGCGAGCTCCCACCAGCAGCCAGGTCTCCCTGGGCCACCACCCCACCAGGGATCTCCTGCCTGTCCCTCCAGAAGCAAATGAATGCAACCACATGGGCAACAATTTCGGTCATTTAATTACTGAATTGCTCTTTAAGATATTATTGCTGCAATCAGGAAGGGAGCACTGAGCTGGGAAGGAGGTTAAATACAGAAAAGATTTAAAAGAGGCAAGTACCATTTTGCAAGTATAAAACCAGTAGTATTAAAAGTGACATGGCAGTATATAGTCTGGCGGCTGCTCCCTCTGTGTGTAACCCAGACACTACCCTTTCTGCAGAGGCCAATGAGACATCTGCTAGCAACATGACATCTGAAGACATTCTGCCTGCCTCTGCCAGACTAGGTGCTCTAGGGCGCAGGTATGCATAGAATGGAAAGCCCGCAAGTGTCAAACTAAGGCTCGTGATATAAAGTGGCTACTGTAGGTCCCTTTGAAAAAACACCACTGCCTCTGGGGCAGCAGTGCCGTCACAGCAGAGGAAGGGCCCGCAGACACCGGAAGCAACAGCACGCCCATTGCTCTATCCCACACAGGATTTTCGCTGCCGACAAACCAGAGTGGTGCCAGGGTGGTTCTGGGTCCCGGGTCCTCCTCCGACACCGTGAATGCACCAGAGACCCAGGAGCACTGGTGCACAGCTCTGGCCACAGCAACTCTCGGGAGGTGCCCCTCAGTTCAGCGACGGGAAGGAACTTGGCTACCGTGTCCAAAAGATCTTAGCATCTCTCTCTAATGAGCATGCGCAGACACACACACACACACACACACACCCACACACCCCACCCACCCCCACTCCTGGAACCCACAAGGCACAGGAGGAACACACACACTCCAGCCCGGCAATGACACAGCCAGCTAGTCACAGTTATTGTGGCGGAAGCACAATGCCAAAGGCCACTTCAGCCACATGTGCTATGGAGCCCTGGGGAAGGCCTGGTCGTCCTGGCTCTCCTGGCCAGCATTCCCAGTGAGGGCGGCTGGAGGACAGCAGCCTGCAGAGGCTGAATGGTTCAGGGGTCCCTGAGAAGGGGAATGAACAGAGGACATTTTCTCCTGACTTTATCCTAAAGTCCTCCCCCACCCAAATAAAAGCTCGAAGACTGACCCATTTACCCTACAGCCTGGGTCAGGAGTAGCCCCTCGCCACTCAGTGCTGAGGAAAAAGGCACACGGTAGGTCGTCTTCAGAGGAAGACTGTGGCTCCACCTAGGTCAGGGCCCTGTGTAGGGGTGAAGAGGGCAGGGAGTGGGCGCAGGGTTTGGTTCTGTCCCTGCACCACCCTGAGCAACTAGTCTTAGGAAGGAATCCCAGGCCCCAAGCCCCAACTGACAGTTGCCATCATGCTTCCCTAGTCCAGAGTTAGCCAGGGCTGAGAAGTGTCCAGTACCTGAGGCTAAACTGCCATAGTACCTGGGGAGCCAAAGAGACAGAAAGAGGGAGGAGGGATACATGAGTGGGGAGAAATTTCCTTGCCTTGGAGGCTCTCTCATGCCCCCTTATACCCATCTAGGGTAGGTCAAGGCAACTTGTGAAGGTGCTCTGAGCTGTTCCTTCAAGCAAACATACTCGCAGACGAGAGGGCTTATAGCAGCGGGGGAGGGGAGGACCACCACCAACTCTGGGACATGTATTTGAATGTGACAGAGAACCTGAGAAAAGGCTCTGGTTTCCGATCCTTAGCAGCCCAGGAGAGGGTCCAGGTGTACTCTGAACACTGCCCGTGCAGACAGGCAGCACCAGGGCCAAAAAGGCCTGGGCTCTCTGGAAACCGCGATCTCTTCCTAATCCAGGGCAGCAACAACAAACCAATGGGAGCCCAATTTCAAGCACAAATCTCCACAGATGGGGCCACCAAGTATCAAATGGGGACAGCAGAGGGCCACTCCACAGCCTGCCTTGACAGACTGAGCAAATAAGCTCGGCCACTCTAATCCCACAAAACAGAAGCTGTGGCCTATCCATCTGCGTCCTGGGAAAAGAAACTGAGCCACACTACCAGTGACTCTCCGAGACAGACAACTCCCTACCCAGAGAGGAGGCAGAGAAGGCCTCACGCTTAGAGGGCACCTAACTCCCACCCGGGAAAACATCTTCGGATCTGCCTCGCCAGTCTGCCTGAGAGAACAGAGAAGCTTCTTCATCACGTAAACCACCCCAGCCTCTGTAAGGACTCAGGTCAGAGCCGCTGCACAATGATTAAGTGAGGTTGAAAGCTAGAAGGTTAGAGAGGGAAATAGCTAAAACAATTCCTAGGGCAACATCTGAGAACAAGGGCAAAATAATTATGTAATAGACTCCTTCAGGGTCTCCACATAAAGACCAGAGGAGGAGGACGAGAGGAGGAACAAGAATCCCGAGGATCAAGCTGTCTCACAGTCTGTCTCGTCGTGCTCCACGGAGCAAGACCAGATGCTGACCCTGTGCACGGCCCGTTCCACACCCCGAGCACCGTCTGGAGGCCAGGAGCCCCTCGGGGCCAGAGGGTCCAGGCTCAGCGCGGCTTCGGAGAACCATTCATCTGGCTGCTCTGAGTTACAGTGTCAGTGCTGAAAAGGCTGTCCAAGAAGACTGAGGACAATTCTGCGACCAGGTTCCTGTCAACGGTCGTCTGGGCCATGCCGTAGATCGCACCCTACAAATCCAGTCAGAGTGTTAGTGGCGATGGCGTATGGGGGTAGAGACGAAGCTGCGGCTCCGATACCACCCCCCCACCCTGCAGTCCCCGCCTTCCACGTCCGCTCCCCACCCAGGCAGCTCTTCACAGGTACTTGCTGGTCTGCCTTTCTGCCCAAAGGAACTGACCCATGGGATTTGCCAAAGAAAATTCCAGAGAAAACACTCTTATTGTCTTTCCTGTGTCAAAATTTTCCATTCAAAGGGACATGACCACCACCTGCCTCTGTAGGACACGTTCAAATATATAAGGTGCGTTATCTACAGCACGCCTCACTTGAGACCAAAGAGCCTGGAAACGGGTGAGGCAGAGGTCATGAGCTCCAAGGAATAAGGTTTGCAGAGATAGAACAGAGGCAGGAAGAGACTTGAGGTCACCTGGTTCTTCCAAACCCCCCACGAGACCTAAACTTCCATAGGAAGATAAAAGTCTCCAGCGTCCCTACCATTCCTGTGGTCTTTGCTTTAGGATTCTTCATGATTTGAGTGACAGACTCCCGGATGTCCCTTAGGAACTGTACGGCTACGCGCTTCCGGGTGTGTACTAGCGTGATGCAGAAATGAATACTGTGGGAGAAGAGAGAGACAGGCGGAAATGAACCTTGAGGAAAGAAAACCAAGTTCTAAAATAAAGCAGCCCCACAGACTGGAATTTATCACTCGCTTCTTCATGTTATTTGTGACAAGTGTTTCCAGTCCTGGGACTCGGGGCTCTCAAATACACGGGCTGTCAAGCCTGGGCCGGCACGAGAGTGTCACGCCTCCACGTGAGCAGCAACATCCCAACAAAAGGGAGTACAGGCTGCCTGTTCTGTCCCACCTCTCCCCTCAGAAACTGCCAACTGCTATGCCTTGAGCCACGGGGCCACCAAGGGGATGCTCTCCTCGCAGATGATAACCCCCCACACGTTCAGGGCCACAGGGGTCTTGAAGGACTTCAAAGCACAGAAGAAATGCTCACACCCCCTGGAGGGAGACTGAGGCCCAGAGGGATCATGAAGAGAAGAAGCTGAGTCCAGGTGGGACTGGCAAGGGCGCCACCAGGTGAAAGGATCAGGGTGCACCGAGGACACCTGGCAGTGGGGGGTTGTGCCCTCGGGGAGCGGTGTTTATTTACAGGCACCATGCGGGATGAGATGACAGAAGCATATTACAGGACAGGGCAGTGGGCCTGAATGATGAGAAGCCTGTGGAAGGTTCTGAGCTAAGTATGACTCAGGTCATGAGTGCGTCCAAGGACAATCTGATGGTGGTTACGAGATGGGGCGCAGAGTACACAGCCCAGGAAGAGGGTAGGGTCTGCTGTAAAGGGGTTCCTGACTGACCAATGGTCCCCAGAGTTTGAGTAATGCCAGGTGGAGAGTGAAATCACACAGATAGTCCGTCGGCCCCAGGGCACTGGCCTCGCTGTCAGTCTCTAGGCTTCGGGTGACCCCGCTACTCAAGCTGCTGGGAAGTCACAGAGCACAGCGAGGGCGAGAAGCTCCCCGCGGCTTACCTGGGCGGGAACTGCAGCTGGTTCAGGTTCCAGCCCTTAGCAGTCATCAGGTTGAACAGCCGGTAGATGTCAAAATCTCGGGAGCCCAGAGCAATGACTGACAACTGGGGATTCCCAAAAACAAAGATGCCTTTGACGTTTTCCAGTCTTAAACAAACAAAAAAAGGAACAGAAAGGAAATTTCAGCCACATATACTGCTTGGGCCATCATCTCTTTCGTCATGCAACATCTCCTCTATAACAGTCTCATCTTTTAAGGCTTCAGCTTGCTCACCTTCTAAAATCAGGTGGCAAGACTGAGATCAGTGGTTCCCAAACATTACAAACATTCAAAGGCCCAAACTCCACTGAGCTCGGATGAGTCAGAGTCACTGGCTCCTACCCTGTCTGCCCAACTCCCAAATTATGATGTGCCCAGGGGCATATGAGGCATAAAAGACACACTTAAGAAAATAATCCTGGAAAATATCCCCTCTGTGTCTGCAATTTAAAAAGTCATGTATGTAATCCCTAAAGCAAGAAATGGCAGAGCAGTTCACAAACAGATGGGTGTATTGGCTGCGTATACGTAGGCTTTGTTCAAATGAGACATGCCTCCTGGCGGCTTTCACTCACCCTCCAGATTCTGAAAAAGCCTCCCCAGGGCAGGTGAGCCACAGAGACTGGGGGGGGGGGGGTGTGGATATACATGAACAGGTGTGTCAGACAAATGTGCTACCTCGTTCTAGCTTCATCCCCGCCCTGGGTTTCCCGGCCCACCCTTCCCCCACTCCCTCTGCCTCATCTACCAGCGACTCTAGTCCCGCAGCTTCCGTATCCACTGGGAGCATCCCAGAAATGCTGGTCCGCAGACTCCCATTCCAAATGGACGGAATGAGAAGCCTGGGGGGGGCCCAGCAACGTGTCGTGACTGGCCCTCCCAATGATGACGTCACACGGTCACGTGTGAGAACCGCGGTCTGCAGCATTCACGGAGCACAGCGTCTGGGCAGTGGGTAAGAGCGGCCAGTCATGAAGACATCCTCTGAGACACAAGGGCCTACACATGAAGCCTGGATCGGACCCTCCAAGTCCCAGCAGCGCCAGGGGGCTTCTCCTCCTCCCAGGCCAGCACCACACCCCTGAGCTGCTGTCCTAAACCCCTGGCCACTAAAGGATGCTGACTGGGCTGGGGGCACAGGTGCTGGGCCCAGCACATGCCTCGAGCCTAGGAGCAGACAAAGCAAGAGAAGAGGCAGAAGCCCAATCTAACACACATACTCTGACTTGAGGAAGCGAGTAGTTTTGATGATCTGTTTGGTAGCCTCAACATAGCCGCTCTCACCGAAGTGCATCAGGGCAGCCCAACAGGCCGCGCTAATGCCTCCGGGTCGGGAGCCTGCGATGGTCGGGGACGCGTAGATGCCGCCCTGCCAGTCTGTTGCCACGAAGAACTGATGGCTCCTATACTTCTTGTCACTGTAGAGCAGCACAGAAGAGCCTTTGGGGGCGTAGCCATACTGAGGGGGAGAAGCGCACAGGTGAGTGCCTGCCCCATGAGCTCCTCCCGCACTTCTCCTATGCCCCTTCTACAGGGGGAATTCGGGGAATTCAGAGAATTCACACTCAGACATGAAGGGTAGAGGGCGCACAGGGCCCAGGCTGCTGAGAGGCCGAGCCCCCCCCCCCCCCCCCCCCCACAACCCAGCACGTGGCTTCTCCTCTTCTCTTCTGTAAACAGGACCCCAACGCAGGGAGTCAGGATGGAAGCGAAGATAAGCTTCCACTGGAAACTGGGGAAAAGGGTGGAATTCACGTGAAGCAACTAAAATCCTGGCTGACTCCTTCCCATCTCTCTCACTCAGTGTTATACTTCCTTTTTAGGAACATCAGGGTGTTTAGAATCTTGAAGCTACTGAATCCCCTTTTAAAAAACAACCTACTACTTGGTTTCCTTACAGCAACCTGCCCTCCTAGTGAACTCTCGCCGCAGCGAGCACGGACGCGGCTTGGCTCCCTGACCCACACGGCGAGAGACGGTGAGGACAAGGGCACAAGGGGTGGCCTCGGGGCTGAGGCCACCCCAAATCAGGTCCCGAGAGGAGATCCGCGTGCATCACGCAGGATTTGAAACACAGGTCTCCACTGTACTTGGGATGAAAACAAGCTCCGCGAGTGAGCACACATTCCTGCGGCTGCCCCGACTTCCCCCACAACCTCGTAGAGCTTCAGAGCATTCCCAACCAACTTAGACATTGTTCCAGGCGACCGGGGGTGGCGTCCAAACCTTCTCGAGCACGCAGTTCTTCCCTTTTGCCAAAGGGCTTCCCTTAGCTGGCTCCTGTCACTCTGGGCAGCAGCCCCGGCTGCGTGGGAGCTACAGCACCAACGTCCATTCTCTCAGGAATTCCACTATCAGCTTCATCACTAGCCTCCACCCCACGGAATCTCAGCACTTCAGGAACATTGTTCTATGGGCCCCTGTCCTGGCATGTCCCAGCTACATACGGCCGGTGGATGCAGAACTTCTCTTAGCCATATGCCACAAAGATAACAGGTCCCTTTTCACGATTACCAGTCACCTCTAGCACCATACTTTGTCACCTGAACCAGCTACGCGGGGGAGATCAAAGAGCCGGATTTAATTTTACATTTTGAGTGGAAGTTAATGCTTTAACCAATTTATTTTGTTGACAGTAGTGGAGATAATCAACCACCTACGGTCGCTTCCCTGTCTCACCTTGTGGGTATCCGCTGAAATGCTGGTCACACCTTTCACCCGGAAATCAAAAGGCTGCTCCAGCGGGTATCCTGCCTTCTCCATGAAGACGATGAGGAAGCCCCCCAGACAAGCGTCTACATGAAGAGGTATTTTGTATCTGACAGCCAGCTAGTCCCAAAAGACAAAGACCACAAGAGAATTTGCATTATAGCCATATAACAAAAACTTGCAAGACACAGGTGGAAAGGTATACTGTGACCACAGGCCACTATATACCGCGTCTTTCAGGCTTTAAAAAATATTCTAATACACAGGGCCTCAACCTCACTCTAAAATCAAGCAGGACAGAGCAGCCCTCTGACGCTGGACACAAGATCCTGCTGTAGTAACTGCCGGGTGGGGAGGAAGGGCAACAGGCGGGACCACTGCTGGTCGCCACCCTCGAGCAGCAGACTCCAAATGCAGCTCATTTTCCCGGCTGAATCGAAATGCCAGTACTCTCCCAGAATATCCAGTTTCAACAGTCTTCTTCCCACAGCAGAAGCCAGTAGCTTTCTGAGGCTCCAAACAGAGCAACAGGGCTTCCTACGGGGCTCAGGAAATGTGCGCACGTGTCCAAGTTGAGACTTGCCTCTCCCTGCCGAGTACTACACCATTACATTCTATTCTCATATCTCAGCCTGAGTGCCTGGCGGCCCATTTTTCCCACGTACCTTGGCCACTTCAGGGACAGGATCAATGACACCATGAGGAAACTGGGGTGTAGAACAGACAAGCATGGCCGTGTTCCTGGAGATGGCTCTCCTCATTGCCTAGGCGTTTAAAGTTGAAAGGAAAATGAGAAGCCACGTCAGAATCCCTCTTCTGTGCTGCTGCCATGAGCACTCCAGGCCGCCGGCTCAGGGTCTGTGCTCCTCTAGCCCGCCTCCTCTGCCTCTCCAACCTGGGAGAGGACAGCCCCCGCCACAGTGGCAGCACGCAAACGCGGTCAGAGGGCTCCATCTGGGGAAAAGTCTGAGGCCACAACTTGGCAGGAAAAAGGGCATTGGGCCAAGAGGCAGAGAAGCCTGTGCGAGTCCCAGCCCTGCTCACTAGTGTGGAACCCTGGGGCAAACGACTTAACTCCATACAAACTGTTTCCTCACCTGTGCGCTGTGCAAGGACAGACAGTTTCTACAGCCCCCGCCCCTGCCCCCCACCCGGGCTGTCACAAGACTCAGATGCAATTCTCACAGCACCCAGGCACGAGAGAGTACTCCACACGGCACGACATAGAAACAGTGACTAAAGGACTACTATAGGGTCTTTAAAAAAGCAAGCCTGCCACCTGTGACGACATGGATGAACCTGAGGACACTCTGCTGAGTGAAGTAAGCCAGGGACAGAGAAACAAAGGCTGCGTGACCTCACATACATGGCGCCCATGACAGGCAAACTCGGGAGCAGAGAGCAGGATGGTGGCTGCCAGGGGCTGGAGGATGAGGGGCACCAAGTTTCAGTGTTGCCTGTCCGGACGTTCTGGACCGCTCGCGGACGACCGTGTGGCCAGGCTGCACAATACTGCACTGTGTGCCTGAAACCAGCTAGCGGTCCAGAGAGCAGCCCCATGCATTCTAACCCAGAAACAAGGGAGAAGAAGGATGATGGTAACTATGTGAGATGGGATATGCTCCACAGTGCGGCTGTAGTAAGGAGCTGGCTGTGTGGACACGTGTCAGCAGAACATCCAGCCAGCACCTTAGATACGCACAATTTTTATCTGTCAATTAATTAATTAGTCAGTCAACATATCACTAAAGATGGCAGGCAGAAATAATGCTAGTGCTACGAAACTGGGCAGTTTAGTTCTTAAAAGATACAGTTCCTATTTTATTGGCGAGGATATGGATTCGGGCTCCTGAAAACCACAGGGAGAGTCCTGGGCCAAGTCAGTGCATGTTCATCTTAGAGGAGAAAGTGAAGTTGCAGAAGTGAAGCCCAGGTCTGCCAAGTCTCAACCCAGGGACTGGACCATCCTGCTTTCTCAGAGCTCACGACTTTATGCAAACCCCGAGCCGCACTCTGTCCTCACAGCGGCGGCAGCTTGGCAGCCCCGTTGCCCACAGTCAGAGGCCACTGGAGCCTCTCTGCGCACAACGCTGGAGAACATCTGTCAGTCGGGTGTGTCCCTGCTCCTCACGGTCCGTGGCACAACACGGGCCCTTCAGGGGAACTCACCCGAACATCCACCTCCATCATTTTGTTCAGCGGAACCCGTATAATCTTCATCCCAAAATAATTGGCTGCTTTGTCAAATGCGGCATGGGCACTTTGGGGGGCCACACTAAATGAGAGAGAAAAGAGTAATGAAATTCAGATAGAAACAGGGCTCAAGAGAGAGCCGAGTTAGCGGCTGGTTATTCTTCCTCATTTTTACAAGTGTTTATACTGTTTTACCCTTTTAAGCACAAAGAAAAAGAGGTCAAATGATTTTCTATAGAAATCTCCCTATGGTTTAGGAAATCCAAAGCATAAATTAGGGCTGACAGGGAGAAGACGAGGGCCTGGGAATCTAGAGCAGATTGGCATCCGGCAGAGCCTTCTTGCGTCAACCATCCAAAGCCAGGAAGCCGTGGGGGGCGGCGGGGTGACAGCCACGCAAGGACCCAAGACTGCTTCTATGAGGTCAGTGGTTCCTTCCAGCTCTGAGAGCCCACGAGCCTGTGAGAAAATGTAATTCCCATTGTTCCTACACACTTGGAAGCAGCACTTCCAACAGTACTGAAATGGGGGTGCCTGGCGGCTCGATCAGTAGAGCCTGCAACTCTTGATCTTGGGGTCCTGAGTACAAGGCCCACGCTGGGCACAGAGCGTGGACAAATCACACTGAAAAGGGGACCGAGTCATGGTTAAGTATTTGCTTTCAGACTTCTCTCAGTTACTGCACTCTCAAAATCAAGCGCTCCCTTTACGGAAGGAAAGACTCTATTACTGAGTACCAAGCACCAAGATTTATATACAGAGGCAGATGGCAGCCTGATGGATTCTCTCAGGCCGAGGACGAAGCACAGCATGAGACCACGTGCAACCCTTGGGTCACTGATACTTGTGGGGAAACGGAAACCCAGAGGATGTAGCATAAACACTCTGGGCAAAGAGAGTGTCTAGAGAAAAAAATGCAGCCAAATATCAAAGTTATGCCCGTGGGGTGACATTATGGATACATCTCACAAAGATTTTTAAAAGTTCTCCTTCCAGAAAATAGCCTGCAGGCTGATTTTCTTAGGAAGCACCCTGAGACAGCCTATCATATTTAAGTAACAAGCACTGAACTTAAGGGAATTGGAGAGTTTTTCCTTAGGCTCCAGATTATTTATAATAAATATCACAGAATTCAAAGATGTAGTCCTGTTACTTGAACACTTTTAGAAAAAGGATTTCATTCTCTCCCTTTTTTTTTTTTAAAGGATTTCATTCTTGCTTTCAGTATTTACCATGTATAAACTTGGGGGTCGGGAAATGAATGACCTTTAAAATTAGCTGGCTGATCCACGTAGGATTCTGTGGAATGTGAGGGGATAAGGGTCGAGGGTGCAGGACAGGATAAAAGAGGACTGAACTGCCAGAGGAAGAAGGAAGAGAAGGAGAAAACAGATGGTCAGGTTGTTTCCAACCGCAGTACTCCAAACAGATAAATCCCAAAGCCACGCATACATACATTTCTGGAGTTTTGATCCCGTTCTCAAAGGCCAGGTCCCTGTAAGCTTTGCAGGCCATCAGTATGCTTTCTGTCCCCCCAGAGGTCACCTGTAATAAGGAAGAGATGTCATCCTCGGAATGCAGTGAAGGACAGCTATCGGCATGCACGTCCCACCCTATCTTGGTGGTGTCTGATGCAGGTCTGGCATTCACTCTGCAGAGTGGACACTGCTGTGTCTTCCGGAAGGAAATGTGGCTTTATCCGCTAAGCTCAATCTTGGTTCAGAAGAGTAAAAACCTATGAAATAAAAATCTCTGCACTGTATGGGAAAATGCACCAGCTCCCCAGACGTCGGCAGCGCACGGGCTTAAACTTACACTTCTGCCACTCACCCGGCTGCGGATAGGACAGCACGTTTTACACCACTCAAAAGTGTCAGGATTACAGACTCTGATCTGTATTCCCAGTGCCCACTGCAGAATACACTGCAGTCACAAAGTCCACTAAACTATGTGATATTTCAGCAGATCAAGAAGAAAAGTTTAGATATTCCGAAGTGAACTGTGGTTTCTCTTTGAAAAAGAAAAGCAGAAGCCTCTACTTAGAAGTTGGTTATCTCACTTACCTGAAATCAAAACAAAAATCCTAGTGTTTTTAAACAAAGTAAAATGTTTTCCTGAAGCTAGGCCTAGCCCTCTGTTATTGGTGAATTGCTTTATCAGAGTTGAAACGTAAACATTCAAAGGTCATGTCGTGTGTCCAATTTCCCTCACGAGACCATAAACTCATGAAGGTGGGGACCAATCCACTCATGACAATATTCCAAGCACCTAGCCTAAAGACTGACACCTAACAGAACCTCACCTAACTTTCTCAAAGCCTGATCTGACACTCAGTAAACCATGACCAACACAGGCACATCATACCCATCAGGTTAGCTTTCGATGACATCTTTTTTTTTTCTTTAAAGATTTTATTTATTTATTTGACACAGAGAGAGAGAGATCCCAAAAAGGCAGAGAGGCAGGCACAGACAGAGAGGCAGAAGCAGGCTCCCTGCTGAGCAGAGAGCTCAATGCAGGGCTCGATCCCAGGACCCGGAGATCATGACCTGGGCTGAAGGCAGAGGCTTAACACACTGAACCACCCAGGTGCCCCAGCTTTTGATGACATCTAAGAATGGATCATTTCAGGGGAGTCCGAGCTCAGCTGGAGGTCTCCCTCTCTCGCCCTCTGCCCCCTCCTCGACCTCTTCTTTCTCTCTCAAATGAATAACTAAATCTTAAAAAAAAAAAATCACTTAAAAAAAAAAACCAAAAAACAAAAAAAGCCACAGCACTGAGCTACGTGGCTATTTTCTTAGATTTCTCATCTCCAAAAATTCATACAAGCTTAGATAACTTTTTCATTGTACGGGTGAGAAAACTGAGCCCTAAGAAGACTAAAATAATCCACCCAATGCCATCTATTAGCATCAGTTGATAAAAAGTAAAATTTGCTGCAGCACCTTTTTGTTAGACACGTCTTTTTTTTTTTTTTTAAGATTTTATTTATTTGTCAGAGAGCGAGAGATGACAAGTAGGCAGAGAGGCAGGCAGAGACAGAGGGAGAAGCAGGTTCCCTGCCGAGCAAGGAACCCGATATGGGACTCGATCCCAGGATGCTGGGACCATGACCTGAGCCAAAGGCAGCCGCTTAACCAACTGAGCCACCCAGGCGTCCCTGTTAGACACGTCTTAAAGGCAAGGGAAGCTAGGGCAAAAATGAACTATTGGGCCTTCATCAAGATAAAAAACTTTGCACACCAAAGGAAACAGTCAATAGAACAGTCACAGAATGGGAGAAGATATTTGCCAATGACATATCAAATAAAGGGCTAGTATCCAAAATCTATAAAGAACTTATCAAACTCAACACCCAAAGAACAAATAATCCAATCAAGAAATGGGCAGAAGGCATGAACAGACATTTCTGCAAAGAAGACATCCAGATGGCCAACAGACACATGAAAAAGTACTCAACCTCACTCGGCATCAGGGAAATACAAAACAAAACCACAGTAAGATACCACCTCACACCAGTCAGAATGGCTAAAATTAACAAGTCAGGAAATGACTGATGCTGGCGAGGATGCGGAGAAGGGAACCCTCCTATGCTGCTGGTGGGAATGCAGCTGGTCCAACCACTCTGGAAAACAGCATGGAGGTTCCTCAGAAAGTTGAAAATCGAGCTACCCTATAACCCAGCAACTGCACTCCTGGGTATTTACCCTAAAGATACAAATGTAGTGATCCAAAGGGGCACATGCACCCCAATGTTTATAGCAGCAATGTCCACAATAACCAAACTATGGAAAGAGCCTAGATGTCCATCAACAGATAAATGGATAAAGAAGATGTGAGATACACACACACACACACATATACATTGGAATACTATGTAGTCATCAAAACTCTCAAAATCTTGCTATTTGCAACGACATGGATGGAACTAGAGGGTATTATGCTAAGCAAAATAAGTCAATCAGACAAAGGCAATTATCATATGATCTCTCTGATATGAGGAATTTGAGAAACAAGTCTGAGGATCATAGAGGAAGGGAGGGAAAAATGAAACAAGATAAAACCAGAGAGGGAAACAAACCATAAGAGACTTTTTTTTTTTTTTTTAAGATTTTATTTATTTATTTGACAGACAGAGATCACAGGTAGGCAGAGAGGCAGGCAGAGAGAGGAAGGGAAGCAGACTCCCTGCTGAGCAGAGAGCCTGATGTGGGGCTCGATCCCAGGACCCTGGGATCCTGACCTGAGCCGAAGGCAGAGGCTTTAACCCACTGAGCCACCCAGGCGCCCCCCATAAGAGACTCTTAATCTCAGGAAACAAACTGAGGGCTGCTGGGGTTGGTGGGGAGGGAGGGATGGGGTGGTTGGGTGACGGACACTGGGGAGGGTATGTGCTTGCTATGGGGAGTGCTGTGAATTGTGTAAGACTGATGAATCACAAACCTATATCCCTGAAACAAATAATACATTTTATGTTAATTAATTGAATTTAAATTTTTTTTAGAAAAGGAAAACTTTCTACATTTGTTCATTTGGTGAAGTGTAACATGAGATGGAATAAGAGAGGGGATCTCTGGAATTTCATATAATACCCCCACAGAGGACAAAAACACCATTGGCTACAAAATCCCAGTGGTCAGGAGTTACATGGAAGATTAGCTGAGAGAAGTCAGTCATACTGTGATTCAGGAAGTTTTCACCAAACACGTGCCCATCACCCACTAAGTAATGCACTGAACTTGGGCACAGGACGCCCGCCTGTTTGTAGCCTCTGCACTTTTCTGCCAGAGAAGATGAAAATGCTTATAGTGGAGGTCAGCTCTGCAAATCAGCAGCTTGCCCTGTGGTCTAGCACAAAACCTCAGACTGTCACATGAGGACCCAAAGGAGCTGTGAAGCAAGTCAGGAAAGGACCAGCAACGTCCAAGTCTCCAGTGTGTCAGCCTCTTACTAAGGTTCAGTAATGACCTACGCAAAAGGATTTTCAAACCCCTAGTCACCCAGCACACATGCCCTATTTTTAGTCCAATAACTAATCAGATCAACATCATTATTTGTTGGGCAAACAGCAGTGTACTTCTGACTGTAAAAGCAGGAATACCAAAATTCTACTTCTAATTTTTATTTCTAATCTCCAAATTCTGTGTCTAAACATGCTATTAACCTCCCATTGCCTTCGACCCTCTGTGCCCAAAGAAAATTGGAAATTGTGTAATCAGAAGATGAAAGCTTCAATAACTACTAATGTTAGTCAGCTTCTTCCGACATTTAGAGAAACTCTTGCTATAATATAAGAGAAGTATGTCAGAGAATAAGAGGAGAACATGGCCTGTTGAGAGAATTTTCTTTCAGATGCTGTTTGGACTCAGAGGCCTTTGCACAAGCCAAGACTGTTCCCCAGGGCAACAGAAGTTCTTTCGGTGTATGAAATCACTTCTCATCCATTACTAACAGAGCCAAATGAAGTTAGTAACAGGAAAGATGGTTTAGACTGAAGAACAAAGAACCTGAAAAGAGCTTAAGAGCTTCAGAGCTTGGCCATGCGGCTCTGTCTCGGTTCCCACCTCTGAACTTTTTCACTGAAAGCAACTCATCAAGAGAGAGACAAAGAGATGGAGACAGATACTGAGAAGAGTGAGAGAAACAGAGAAACTCAAAGTACCCCAGAGGTAATTAGTTCTCTTATAAAAGTATTAGAAAAGACTAAGGGATCTCAGACTCCATCCTTCTCCCGAGCCCGGATGCCATAGCAATGCAAAAATGCCCCTGGGGTTGGACTTGGGCATTAAGATGAAATACTGAACCCACCTCACAGCTACTTCCTCTCCCCTGGTACCTAAAAGTAGGGAAAAAAACAGCTGCAGAAAGCTATAATCGCAACCACCAAAGAAAGAGAGAGAATACAATGCAATAAACTTCAAATACTGGCAATGAAAAAGACAGACAAGTTACTAAAGCTCAGCAGAGAGCAAAACACAGTTCCTAATCCCTCTTCCAAGCCCTTCAAATTGTCCAACGAGCCAGCAAAATCCTGAGGATTCTCATTAATACCCCTCCAAATCTTCAGAGAAGCAAGTGGATGGGGGTTCCTCATCTTCTGCTCTGTGAGTGGTAGACAAGGCAGCTAGGGAGAAATGGGCAAAATGGGGAAAGAGAACACTGGGACCAACACCTCAAAGTCACAGCTTCAAGGATATAGAATGGGTTAAAGAAATAATCAAAGCCCAAAGGGTATTACTTTCTTCCAACTAGGCAGAGTGAACTCTAACAGGCAACTTTTAACAAAATCTCAGAAGAGACCCAGATATTCTAACACAGGTGTGGCCTGATATTCTAATACAAGAGGCCCTCAACCTAATGCTCTCCGATGAGAAATCAGCCAGCATGTGTCAGAACAAAATAGAACATTCTGATCAGCATGAGCCACAGTGAAAGAAAATGGCATGGTCACTAACTCAAAAGATAACAGTTTGAGGAGGAGAAGGGAATTCCTCACCACTGTTTCTCACTACAGGACAACCTGACAAGACTATGAATTCAAGAAAGTAGGAGCTAAAAGACTGGACACCCAACCAAGAGAATGAGACCGCAGACCTAAAACACAGAGTACCAAACGACCCCGATACAGGAGTAGTAAGGACATGAGAACAGAATAAACACTGCTGAGAATACAGATCAGAGCTTGGAGGAAAGGTTTAAGGCAAGTTTAGTGAACCCAGATTAAAAAAAAAAAAAAGACAGAGACTGAAAGATCACTGTCTCTCCACACTTGTATCCCTCTGGCTGGACACACGTAACCAAAAGGTGTTTGGAGAAGAAACACAGGCATGGTCGCCAATCTGTGAAATTGTATTCTCTAAGAATAGCTGAGTAGCCTAGGAAGAAAGTGGAGAAAAGCAGATCCAGAAGGAGAAGGCCGTAAAGTGTACAAAGATCACATGGAGGGAAAAAACAACAATCATGGAAATCCTATTTCCAGCACTATAGATCAGCCATCTTGGGCAGCCCCCCTTCAAGGGAAACAACTAAAAAGCCTCATAAAACATTAAAATTTATTTTATATCCACCACTGAGCTTATAACATAAAGGAATATACTGAACTCGAACAGAGCAAAATCAAGAATCCTAGCAGGTAAGTGAGTGCCAAAGCTGGTTTCAACTCTGAGGGCTGCTACCACCCTCTGAGACCCCTGACCCCCACCGTGACAAATGAACAGGAGGCAAACTGCGGGCCTGTCCAAGGTTGAGAGTCTAACAGGAGAGAGCTGGAGAACCTGGGACTTACACCCACATCTCGGGGGAACAAGAAATTAAAGCCCCACTGGTGCAGAAGAAGACAGCTCGAAAAACTGCTTTCTCCCCGACCCGATGCTCTGGTAAAGAAAAATAAAATGCTCTGGTAAAGAAGCATTGATGCTCTGGTAAAGAAAAATAAGGCTCTCTCAAGAATGACTCAGGAGGGGCACCTGGGTGGCTCAGTGGGTTAAAGCCACTGCCTTCAGCTCGGGTCATGATTCCAGGATCCTGGGATTGAGCCCCGCATTGGGCTCTCTGCTCAGCAGGAAGCCTGCTTCCTCCTCTCTCTCTCTGCCTGCCTCTCTCCCTACTTGTGATCTCTGTCTGTCAAATGAATAAATAAAATCTTTGAAAAAGGAAAAAAAAAAAAAAAAGAATGACTCATGAGACAGCTCTCACGTGGGTCTGCAGCGTGAACTCACGCGCCCTCTGGAGGATGAGACTGCACCCTGAGCATCAGACTCAAATGGGTTCCAATGTGACAGCACCTCCCAGCAAGTCCCCGGCAACTGCCAGAAGTAACTACACATGTTCCCTGCGAGAACTTCATTTCAATCTGGAGACTAAAGTTCCCAGGAAGATGTAAAAAAAAAAAAAAGTCACAAATATAAGGATACAAGATGATTATGAGTGAAACCAGCAGAAACAGAGAGCTAAGACTCATGAGTAACAATCCTGTCTGATAATTCTATCAGACGCAGAATATAAAATACTTACATGCAACATATTTAAATGAACAAAACATAAGCCAAGGAAAGAAACGATAAAGAACCACCGTGCAGGGACACCTGGCTGGCTCAGTCAGCAGAGGTTGCAACACCTGACCTCAGTGTTGTGAGTTCGAGCCCCACATAAGGCAGAACACCTTAGATAATAATAGAAATAAATAAATAAAATGAGCAAAAACCTAGTTTAAAAACAAAAGGATCCCCAGGTAGATTAAGACAAAATTCTCAAAAATGAAGAATACAGTAAATGAGGTTAAAAAAAAAACAAAACAAAAAAAACAAGGGCGCTTGCATGGCTCAGTGGGTTAAGTCTCTCTGCCTTCGGCTCAGGTCATGATCTCAGGGTCCTGGGATCGAGGTCCGCATCGGGCTCTCTGCTCAGCAGGGAGCCTGCTTCCTCCTCTCTCTCTGCCTGCCTCTCTGCCTACTAGTGATCTCTGCCTGTCAAATAAATAAATAAAATCTTA
Source organism: Lutra lutra (assembly GCF_902655055.1). Taxonomy (NCBI): domain Eukaryota; kingdom Metazoa; phylum Chordata; class Mammalia; order Carnivora; family Mustelidae; genus Lutra; species Lutra lutra. The sequence goes on along the minus strand of NC_062291.1, from coordinate 32,983,898 downwards.
AAAAAAAAAAAAAACTCAATAGGAGAACTCAAATGCAGAGGAGACACGGCTGAAGAGGGAATCCATGAAACCCCTGTATTCATCTCCTGGCTCCAACAATGAGCACCTCAGTCTGTCTTTCCTCCACCTGCAAACGCCCCCGCCGCTGTGGTGATAACACCTGCTCTTTCAACACTAATTACACCCCAACCGGGTGCGTGGCAGCCCTTCTTGCTCCAGCCCTCAAGTCTCTCCAACCTCCTTTGTGTTGTTTGTCCCTCTGGATGTTTTTCCAGCTAATTTTGTATAAGTCTTATTCTATAAATTGGGTTAGGAGTATTTTACATGCATGTAAGTATTTTATACCATTCTGAATGAAACAGGGCTCTTCAGACAAATGGCTGGCTTGGTGTCTGGAAATGCATAAAGCAACCCTGGAACATTTCAGCAAATAAAAATATTTTGTCAAAAAAAGAAGGAAAGAAAGGAAGCTTTCAAAGACCACTTGAGTCATACAAAAGGACCTAGAGGCCAAAATTAAGAGGCTCCCACTGGTCAAAATGGGCTAATCTGAGCATCACTCAGAGCAGCAGCTCCGATAGACTGAAACACAGGGAGCAGTCTGTAATTTCCCCCACTGCTGACTGACATTTGAATTACTTCCAGTTTCCAACATCACGGACAATGCTGCTAGAATACCCATCTATCCTGACACACACGTGCCAGTTTTCTGGGGGCATTGTACCCTAAGTAGTTAAATTTCAGGGTCGTGAGATACGTTTCTTCCACTTTTTCAGATGAGGCCAAACTGTTTTGGGCTTGCTTAACTGATGGTCTCTTCAGAGTTCAGAGAGTCGATGGCACAGGAGAAGGTCTACCTGCTGGGAGTATACTGGATGGGTCAAAGAGGGAGGGGGAGAAAGAAAGGAGCAGACACAGCAGATGTGCAAAATATTTACAGGAACGGAATCCACAGTGCTGTCTTTCTAGTAACTTCAGGTTTAAAATTTTTCAAAATATAAAACTGAAGGGGAAAAAAATCTTAAAAAATACACAATAAAATGCTGATGCTCTAAAAATTCCAGAAGTTAGCATTTTTACATTGCTGTTAATCTGATCTTCCTACCAATAATCACATTACTTGTGTAACAAAATGTTTCCAACAAACTCTTCTATTTTAGGATAAAAACATAAGGTTATTGGAGGCCACCTGTATATACTCACACAGCCACAGGAATCCGGCCCCCCATTGAACAGGGAACAAGCTATCCTCACAATCTCGGCCTCGATCTTGCGCAGTCCCGGGAAGATGTCTGGATGCAGTGGATTACTCCATGCAAAATCTCCGTAAGCCTGCAAACCGATGCACGCAGATATGAAGCAGGAGGGATAAATACACGGTATGCGACAGGAAATCATGCACTAGACAAAGGTTTCTAGACGCCAGGCACAACCCTAGAAACTGGAAAAACGGGAAGATATGTGTTGCCCTCCAAAGCAGCTCAAAATACAGTGGAGGAGACAGACTTGCAAATAAGTTATTTTACAATGTGGTGAGAGAGGAGATTTGAATGTGGCTCAAAGCACACACTGAAACACCAAACAGACCCAATTTGCAATCTTAGCTTTGCCTATTATTTCTTGCTGTGTCATGTGAGGTCAAAACACCTCTCTGAGGTTCAGTGCCCTCATGTGCTCAAGGAGACAATCATGGTCCCTACCTGATAGGGTTCTAGGTAAATAACATTAGGTATGCAAAGCCCTTAGGAGAGCATCTGGCAAAAAGCAGCCAGGTGTGTGTGATAGCAGAAGTATGCAAGTGATGAAAAGGAGCCCTAAGGAGGAAATAACAAAGAGCCTGAGGGGTCCGAGGTGTCTGCACAGGCAGAACCTTGACAGATCAACAGGAATTCGTCATTTTGAACAGGTGGAATGAAGGAGGGGAGGAAAACATGATAAGAGCAAGGTACACTCAGTGAAGAGGAAAGGCAGAAGTTCATATTTACATGGGAAAGTAACAGAGGTAGTTGAAAAACACAGGTGGGAGCCAGCTGAGGCCTGGCTTGCATTTTCTGCTACGTAAGCAGCTTGGGTTTTATCCCATAGATATCGGGAAGCTATCTTTCAGTGGAAATCTTTTAGTGGAAAGATTTTTAAGCTAAGAAGTAAGCTCAGATCATTATGTCAAGGTATAGCCGAGCCAAACTTATAGTATTTAGTAAGGTAGGAGCAGTTTCATAGTTACCATAATCAAACACAAAGACCTTAAACACTGTTGAGTCCAATGCCAATGCCAAAGTGGGGTTTAGGAAATAAACTGGATTAGGAGAGAAGAAGCTATAGGCAACCCTAAAGTCAACCAAAAAATTGAGAATTATTTCAATTACGAGTGAGCCTATTGCTTATTCTCAAAATCATTCGATCTGAGACTCAGGTGGTACAGGGAATGAGGGACAAGTGTCTGTTCCTCCTCTCTTCTCATCGAAGTATGTCTTGTCATTAATAACCTCAAGTGATGGGAAAACAGACAACCTTCCCCAGTAATCTGCCTTCTACATGGGGCACCGATAAAGCATGGAAACGTAAGTAATATTGTCCTTTTTTACGGACTGAAGATGTCTCTGACAATATTATCCATATTCACCTATGTATGGGTAAAGAGAAACTTTTCAACTATCCTTAAGTAATTTTTTTTTTCTTATTACAGAAGGAAGGAGAAAAACTGAGGTAGTATGAAGGCCACAGACCACACACGCTCCCTTGGGGTGCCAGCATTCACCTTCACCAGGAGTTCGGTGAGCTCCTCTGCCCCACTGTACACTGCTCCAGAGGCTTTCCCTTCCTGCCAGAAGACGTCTGTAGAGAAAGGTAAGGCCACTGGGTCAGTAAGCAGGAACCTCCCCAAAATATAAAGAAACACCTCTGGGTACAAAAGAAGGAAAAAAAAAAACTTTTGAGTAGAAACCCAAAGGTGTTCTTATGTTAAATCAAGAAAAAGAATTCCAATAAAGACTTATTACCAAGGCAAAATAAAGATGAAAGTGTGAAACTACCAACAATAGTGTGAAAAAGACAGTAGGAGCATCCAGGTATAATACAGTCCAATAACGATGTTGTCATCATCCCCAGCGGCCTTCTACCAGTACCGAATTGTTCCTTTATCTATACTCATTTTCTGGTCTCTGTATGGCTAACTTGACTTTTTTCTCCCCTTCCTATCTAGTCAAAGGAAGTGTGAGAACTGTGATGAGCAGAGTTGGCAGGAAAATGCAAGGTGAAGTGTGAGATTTCAGTACACTATCATCAAAGGTGGAACCAGGGAACGGACTCCCTGACCAGACAAACCACGATGATGAACACACCATCAGCACCCTGGTCTCAGCGGCCCTGGCCTCACACGAACCCCAAACCCACTCACAATTCCACCTCGGGTGTGAGGTGCTTCTCCAAAGACAGTCCACGTTGTATCAACGATTCTGCTGATGTGGGTAGCAGGTACCTCTGATACAACACAGTTGTGCCCTACTGAGAGTGGGCAGTGACAAAGCTACCAGAGACACACTAACTGAAAACTGTCGCCATGGGCCCCACAAATCCACGCTTTCAGCTCCAGCAAGAGAGCAAAAGAATGAGTAGCGAACATCCAGACAGACCCCTCATCTTCAGTCAGCTCTGGCTTGATTCCATAGGACTTTCCCTCTTTCCTTAGAGGACACTGGACTGTCCCATGCATGTCTTCAGACCAGAAGCCACCAGCCCTTCAAAAATAGAATATGTGGTTTCATTTCCTGTTATTTTACCGGTGCTACTTGATAATGACTCAGAAAAGGGAAGGCAAGGCAATATGGCGACAGGAATGTGCCTTCAAGATCAATGAAATCTTTAATATCCAGGTCTCAGTTGGCTGATCCCCACTTTATATCACCTATAAATCCTGGACTGTGCTAATTTTATACTATCCAATGTCAAAATCTCAACATATGTCCATTAGAAATTTTTAAGTGTAGGGGCGCCTGGGTGGCTCAGTGGGTTAAGCCGCTGCCTTCGGCTCAGGTCATGATCCCAGGTCCTGGGTTCGAGCCCGACATCGGGCTTTCTGCTCAGCAGGGAGCCTGCTTCCTCCTCTCTCTCTGCCTGCCTCTCTGCTTACTTGTGATTTCTCTCTGTCAAATAAATAAATAAAATCTTTAAAAAAAAAAAAAAGAAATTTTTAAGTGTATTTGCTGAAATGCAATGTGGCATCCTGGATTGGAGCTTAGAACGTTAAAAAGGACATTGGTGGAAAAACCGACAAAATAGGAATAGAATTTGCAGTTTAGTCAACTACTATTTTGACAAATGAATCAGTCACTTTAGATGTTAACTTCAGGAGAAGCCAGGTGTATGGGAAATCTCTGTATGTATGAATTTGCAAATTCTCTGCAAATCTAAAATTATGACAAACTAAAAAGCCTGTTTTCTAAGAGTACTTGCAATATGATCTTACTCTGTAACAAACCTGCATTTGTGTTAATAGTCAACATTTTGGGGCACCTGGGTGGCTCAGCCAGTTAAGAATCTGTCTTTGGCTCAGATCATGATCTCAGGGTCCTGGGATTAAGCTCCGCTTCTGGCTCTCTGCTCAGTGGGGAGTCTGCTTCTTCCTCTCCCTGCTGCTAGTGCTTTATCTCTCTCTCTCTCAAATAAAGTTTTTTTAAAAAAAGAGTCAACATTTATTGAGCACTTACTACATGCCAGGTATTATACATTTACATGTATGATTTTATTTAATCTCTGTAATCATCTTTTCAAGTAATCCCCATTGTAGAAAGACAGAGACCACGACATAGGTTAAGTAATTCACCCAAAGTCACACCTTAAGTGGCCCAACCATGATGTGAATCCAGGCTGATTCCACGGGCGACACTCTGTTTTAAAAGACCTTTGCATTTTTTTTAAGTAATTTCCATATCCAAGGTGGGGTTTGAATTCACAGCCCTGAGATCATGAGTCACGTGCTCCCCCAATTCAGCCAGCCAGCGCTACACTCTTAAACATTAAGAACTTTAAGCTACTTGGTATATTTATCCTTCCCTTACATGCATGCATATATATGTATCTATCTGTGTGTGTATGTTTATTACACAAAAACACTATTAAAATTCATATACATACACATACATATATATACCCACACGTGTGTAGGTGTGTGTGTGTGTATCTCATCTGTGTTTATCTTGTGATGATGGGATTTTCTTTTGTGCCTTTGTGCAGATTTCACAATTTCTGTAATGAATCTGCGTTTTACTTTATTTACATCTATATTCTCTCTTTCGAAACAAACTACGTTTTATTCAGGCTCACAAAAGGAAATGGGACCAAGTTCCAGTTCCACTGTCTCTGAGATTTGTTTGCTTTATGGATGAAGGATGAATTTTTTTTTTTTTAAGATTTTATTTATTTATTTGACAGAGAGAGATCACAAGTAGACAGAGAGGCAGGCAGAGAGAGAGAGAGAGAGAGGGAAGCAGACTCCCTGCTGAGCAGAGAGCCCGATGCGAGACTCGATCCCAGGACCCTGAGATCATGACCTGAGCTGAAGGCAGCGGCTTAACCCACTGAGCCACCCAGGCGCCCTGGATGAAGGATGAATTTAAGCATAATTTTTATAGTAAGAAATTCAGCCTCTGAGACAGGATGAACATGTAAGTTCCAGGGATGAAGCATTTTTAACCTACGACATTAAACAAGGACCAAACCGGCCATGCTGGGAAAGCAAGCAGCGTGTGTTTGACCAGAATCATACCCATAGAGCTGTACTCCTTGAGCTTCTCCAGGACTACAGCCGCGCTCAGACCTTGCGAGGGAAGAGCTCTTACATACTCTTTGTCCACTTTCAGGAATGACATGTTCTTGCTTATATCATCCTTGGTCTTGTTCACCTTCTCTTGGATCTCCAAAGGGAAGAAAGGCAAAGTTAAAAAGGATATGGAAAAATACAGGCCAGGGAGCAGAAGAACCAGTTATGACTCCGAGTCAACCGCTCCGGGCTGGGCGCCACACGGGTGCGACAGAACAGGGATGGTATTTTTTTTCAACAGATACGGGGAGGTGCTGGCTGCTCAGCTCTTTGCCGGCATGTGAGACAGGCTCTTAGGAGTCTGAAAAGTCAACTTTCTTTCTGAAAGTCAAACATGCATTCAGTTTCCCTCCTCCGCCCCCTTCCTCTGGGATGCCCGACATCAGCCCTGCTTTACTGGGTTCGCACGAGCCAGTGCCGGCACCTGTGAGCATGGTATATGGACCATATCTGCGTCCTGGCAGCAGCCAGTGTGTGTACTGAAGAAACAAAGGTGGAGCCACGAACGGCAGCCAGAAAATAGGCCACATGCAGAAGGGATGCTGGTGCCTGCGCCAGTGATGGGCTCCATCATCAGACACGCACTGAGCACACCCAGAACGCGGAGGCCCTGTGCAACTCCCCAAACACGTGCACAAGACCACCGGGGGCACAGGGAGAGCGCATTCCATCTCCTCGGGCTGTCTGCTGCCTGTACTCCCTGAGGCTTCGGTGCTAGGGGAGTGGCGGTCCTTTCCGTGTGGTTCATCAGCTATGGCTGTTTCTCCTTGGCCCTCATCCTCACTGCAACAGCCCGTGCTTTCCCTCCACCGTTGCCCAACGACCCCTGTGGGCCCGGGAGACACAGCGACCAGAACACACTAGGCAGTATGAGTGAGAACAACTTCTGTTCTCACGGCACTTCCCTGTAGCAGCAGACACAGAGAGTGAAAGTCAGGTGGTAGAAAGTGCTGGGGGAGGACAGAGCAGAGTTTTAAAAACACACCAAGCCAGCAGGGGCTGCTATCTGCGCTAAGGGACCCCTGAGGGTCAGGCCTGAAAGAGCGTCTACAGGCCACGATCTGTGAGCATTACAGCAAGATCATTTCAGCGACCTGTTTGTGAATGTCCGAGGCCCAAGATCTGACCCCAAATGTTGCAACTTTCCCATCTCTAGCTGTAGAGGATTAGAACAGGAGAGGCTCTTCCTAGATGAGGCCCCCAGCGAAACCGCAGGGAAAGCCGGGCCTGGGAACCACGCCCCCCAGGCTAGCAGGCAGGCAGAGGCCGGCAGCGGAGGCCACGCCCAGGGTAGCGGGGAGACATGTGATGGGCATGAAAGCATTTTTAAAGTTGTACGTGGACTGTACTGCCTAAATGGCAAGTGCGCAGCAGGACCAAGCCATGGGAGCCAAGCTTCCACGCCTAGACTGCCGCTGTAATAAAGCAGAAGAGACACGAAACGATGATGATCATATTAGAAAGCACAGCATATACCTTTCCCCCAGTGCCTGCCTCAGAGCCTCAATCACATTCTAATTTCCTCACTGCATTTATTTCAAAATGAAATTCTTGTGTATTTGTTCATGCATCTATTTTCTGCTTTTCCCAGGAAAATTGCACAGATTGGGGACTTAGTCCCCAGTACCCGGAGCAGTACCCAATGCTGAGCACGGGCCCGCAAACCGTCAGCTGAGTAAGTGAATGTAGTGAAATGAACGAGACAGGGACACATCATGCACACTCGCTCAAAACGAAGAACTATCTCTGAGCCTCAAAATCTGCTTCTAAAAAATGAAAGGTGTCTGCTTAGTTTCTAAGTGCCTTCCAATTCTGTTATTTTATAAATTTAAGAATGGGTTCTGGAACCCTAGCATTTATTTGTCCCAAAATCTGAAACTGAAGGAGAAATGTGTGAAGAAAAAGAGCAAAAAAATACGGGGAATGGAAAGGGGAAATGCTAGTTTCCTTTGAAATCCAGTCCACTCTCTACGGTTGCCCTCTCCCTATCCTTTAACTCTAGAATGACTCAAGGAGATTTCATTTTAGGGCTTAAGATGATTTAGGGTCAAATAAAAGCCTATCTATTCCCATTCCCCTTTTCTACCCCAATGACTATTTCCGCTTCCCTATCAGGAAGTGAACCTGAAAATAAGTACACGGTTACTGGAGAGTTAGTCAGCGCAGGGGTCTGAATGGATTTTGGTCAAAGGCTAAAGATGACTGACATCTCTTCTGATTTGGCCAGGAAAGGGGAAACGGGAAAGGGAACTGAAAGCCAAAAGTGAAAGAGGGACAGGCAGGGCACGTAGGGAGACAAAGACATCAGGGCCCGTGTGCCTTCCTTAGGGCTCGCATGGGGCCTTCCCTATTTATCTTCTGCGGTAAAGAGCTGGTGGGAAGGGTACAGAGGTGACGGTCTCATCCTCAGCATGGGTGAGGGGACAGAGGACACAGGGAAGAGAACATAACGCTACAGACAGGTACAAAGAGCAAGAGAACAGAGCTCTCTAAGTTCAGGACCTGGGACCCACAGACCACAGCTGGGATCTGGCCCCTGCCTGTTCAAGGAAATACAGCCAGGCTCATCCCTTTACCTACCCATGGCCTGTGCTGCTTTCCTGCTCCAGGGGCAGACACGAACAGTTCTGACAGATACGGTATGGCCTGCAAAGCCTAGAATGTTTCCTATCTGGTCCTTCACAGAGAAAGTCTGTCAACCCTGCCCTAACCATAGAAGTACCCGACCCAGACACACATCTCAAGTTAGCACAGCCAAACACTGCTCAAAAGCATCATGCCATTGTGGTCAGCTTTCCTAATTGTAAATTCTGCCTCAACAGACGTCACCTGTCTCCTTTGGTCAAATAGGTTGGAGCGAGGGTTCAGTTGGGTTTCTTAATCTTGGCACTTCCAACATTCTGAGCCAGGTAATTGTCTGCTGGGCCCCACAGGATTTTAGCAGCACCCCTGGCTGCATTCCACTGAGAGCCAGCAGCACCCCACTCCAGTTGTGACAAACAAAGGCATCCTCAAACATTGTCAGATGTTCCCCAGTGGGTAGGGGGACAAAAATCACCCCTCGCCCTGGGGAATTCACACTAGGTTCAGTAAACAAAAGAAGACGTCATGATCATGGGGGTGGTGGGAGGGCAGGGAGATCTATACAGATTCCACTTACCTTGCGACCAATAATAGGCATCTTCCTGACGAGCTTAAAACATCTCTTTTTGAACCTTGACCACAAACCTAAAAGAAACAGAGGGTTCCGTTACCCGGATAAATTCCTGTGGATAAGGTATGAACTCCTCAGTGGGCCTCCTGCAACCTCACCCACATACTGATCACAAAGGTATTCTCTCTGTTTTAAAAAACCTTTAAATTTAAACTGCCAAAAGTAATACATTTACATGGTTCAAAATTTTAAAAAATCGGGGCGCCTGGGTGGCCCAGTCAAGTTAAGCATCTGACGCCTGGTTTCGGCTCCAGTCACCATCTTAGGCTCCTGGGATCAAGTCCGGAGTTGGACTCCACGCTGAGCACAGCATCTGCTTCAGATTCTCTCCCCCTCCTCCTCTGCTTCTCCCCCTGCTCATGTGTACATGTACACTCTCTTTCTCTTTTTTTCTCTCTCAAATATGTAATAAATAAAATCTTTAAAAACTTTTTAAAAATAAATACACACAGAGTTAAAAGTTTCTCTCTTGGGCGCCTGGCTGGCTCAATCATTAAGCGGCTGCCTTCGGCTCAGGTCATGATCCCAGGGTCCTGGGATCGAGCCCCACATCGGGCTCCCTGCTCAACAGAAAGCCTGCGTCTCTTTCTCCCACTCCCCCTGTTGTGTTCCCTCTCTTGCTGTGTCTCTATCAAATAAATAAATACAATCTTTAAAAAAAAAAAAAAAAGTTTTTCTCTCATGATTCCCCAGGCTTTCATCCTACCCTCAGGTAAACACTACTACTCTTCACTTCTAGAATAGCCATCTAGAATTTCTTTATGCTTATACAAGCAATAATAAAGATAGAATCTTATTTGCCCCACCTTTTAAACAAAAGGTAGCATACGATAGCACTATACTAGACCTTGATTTTCTATTTAGGCATATTCTCTTAAAGCTCAGTGCTTCCTCATTCATCTTTATTTTTTTTTTTTTAAAGATTTTATGTATTTGAGGGGCGCCTGGGTGGCTCAATGGGTTAAAGCCTCTGCCTTTGGCTCAGGTCATGATCCCAGGGTTCTGGGATTGAGCCCTGCATCGGGCTCTCTGCTCAGCAGGGAGCCTACTTCCCCCCACCTCTTTCTGCCTGCCTTTCCACCTACTTGTGATCTCTGTCAAAAAATATTTATAAAATCTTTAAAAAAAAAAAAAGATTTTATTTATTTGAGAGACAGAGAGAGCACAAGAAGGGGAAGGACAGAGGGAGAGAGAGAGAAACAGACTTGTCGCTGAGCAGGAAGCCAGACACGGGGCTCGATTCCAGGACCCTGGGATCATGACCTGACCAGAAGGCAGACATTTAACCGACTGAGCCACCCAGGCGCCCTCGCATTCACCTTTTTAGCTCTAAAGTAACCCATGATATGGATGTATCATAACTAATTTAACCAGCCCCTTCGTGATGGACACTTAGGTTATTTCCAGTACTTCCTATTATCAACAACAGTGGAACAATAACCTTGCAGCAGGTACAGCACACCTGACAGCGTGCCTACAGCACGAATTCCCAGGAACAGAACACTAGGTCAAATGACATACGTATTGCAGAGCTGCTGACCTTCCCAAAGTTCCAGATGTCTAACACCTTTCTTCCCTCCATGAACACAAATGACCAAGCCATGCTTTTCTTCAGAATCTATGCTCTAGTCTCTCTTCAACATACCCCCTGACAACTTTTCAACACTTACGGACTTAAACAGGCCTTCAGTATCACGGACACCAATCAGACTCCCTTCTGTCAGGCAGTACACAGGACAAATACGGAATTCTGATCCTATCCACTGCAAGAATTATAAATACATGGCATCCAAAGAGACCGTCATAACTTTTAATAAATTCACACTCAATATAGAAGGCTCCTAAAGATCAAACATTAATAATTTGCTGAAGGCCACAGGTCACAACAGTGACGCAGCAGGGATTTAACTGAAGTCTTAATTTTCCTAGCCCTAGAACCCCAGGACTCTACGCTGCTTCAAACACAGAACAGAAATTCTCAGTTATCCCGAATGAGTCCATGAGGAATCTAGACCTAGCTTCTGTGCAGGCAGGAAATGAATGTGACCTTTTACTACATTTCTAGGAGATGGAGACACTCCAACTTCCCTAGCCAGTGGAGCACTGTCCAACAATCATGGACGGTCTGTGCCTCCTTGGTACTGATGACACGACGCCTTGCATCTTTACTGCCTGTTTTTATGTGCGCCGCAGCCCTGCCTTTCCCCCTTGCCCACACTGCCTAACACCAGAGTCAACACTCCATAACATCTAGGACAAAACCAGGGAACTGAGACCGAGAATGAATAAGAAGACAAAGGGACTGAAATCACTTGTTTGTAGGTTACTTTTTTGTTTAAATTTTGGAGTATTTCCTTTCAGGCTTATGTTCTACATATAGCTGCGATCTTACGGTATGTACAACCCCGTGTCCTCTTGTCACAGCCTTTTCTACATTAAAGATTCTTCCTAAACAGAGTTTTTAAAATATTACCATAATAGGCCATCAAATGAGTATAACTTAGCATTGGATATCTAAGCTGCTTATTATCTGACCATTTCTAACAATGCTGAAGTTGTAAAGAGTCATAACAACTTCCTTATTTAGTAGATGAGGTAATTAACTAATGAGGAAGAAAGAGGTCAAAAACTCAGTAAACAGGAGTCACTTGTCCAGTAGTAGTCATGTGGCTAGGTGAAGGAGGCACAGAGAACAGACTGAGTGTGTGCAAGCTGTGAGATTAAACAGGACAGGTAAAAAGAAGAGAATATAAGATCAGAGACAGAGAAATTAGAAATGAAGAGATCATGTGATCATAACATAAAAAGATGATCTCAGAAGTCCCCAGAAGTACGGAAAGAAAAGTAATTATAGTGTTTATTGTAGTGTTTTAAGGTCATAAAATAGGAAATGCAGTCTAAGGACACCAAAGCATGGCTCTTTACAGGTGACAAATTCCTTTCACACAAACGAGGCCTCCTCAATACTGACATTACCCTATGAGTAAGTAAGGCGGGTGACACTTGGGCCCATTTTACTATGAGGAAACAGGCTAAGAGAGCTTAAGGGCGCTGCTCAAGGCGCCACGGCTAGAAACGTGCAGAGTATATCACCTCCTCCTGCCACATAACTCTGATTTCTGTTCATGAACTATGGACAATCCCACAGTTAAATCAACGTCAAAGAATAATGATATGCACTGATATCGCACAGCGGAATTAGGGACGAGATAACACGCCTAAGAGCACTGACCCCTACCCACGCTCTCACTCCCATCCTCTTGCCACTTCTAGTTCTTATCTGCCCCAGTGTCCATCCTGTGTTCCAGAATTATCCTCTCCTCTTAGACGTGTATTCAGAGTTTGAAAATCAGCAAAATTTATCACTAGTCTAGACTTTAAGACTCCTCTGGGGCAATGGGCTGAAAATAACTCAATTGTTCAGTGATAAGGACAACACCTCTCCACGAGCAAGGTACAGAAAAAATGGCAATGCCGCCAATGTCATCTCCAATCTCTAGAGGGAAGACATTTTGATCAGTGTCTAAAATTCAAGTTAGAAGTTACAAAATAAAAAGTGTAGGGTCTGTGTATGTGTTAAACTATAGGAAATTGCTGATATTCAAAAATGCTGACCTGGGGTACCTGGATGGCTCAGTGGGTTAAGCCTCTGCCTTTGGCTCAGGTCATGATCCCAGGGTCCTGGGATCGAGCCCCGAATCAGGCTCTCTGCTCGGCAGGGAGCCTGCTTCCCTTCCTCTCTCTCTCTGCCTGCCTCTCTGTCTGCTTGTGAACTCTCTCTGTCAAATAAATAAATAACATTAAAAAAAAAATGCTGACCCATAGAAACAACATTTTTTATGTCTGGCTCGACTGGATTCAGATACAGAGAAAAGATACCTGTGTGTAAACAGTGGTTGGCTCTAGGTAGCAAGACTTTCATTTAGTTCTTATGGATTATTGGCATTGCCTAATTATCCGCAATGAACCTGTACTACTTTTATAATAAGAAAAAAATGTATTTAAAAGGACTTAAATAGCTCAGAGTTGGGCTTACAAAGATTTCCATGGCACATACCATCAATACACTGCTACAGGTAATTTTCTCATGGAATGCATGGAGGCCAGTATATTCTGTTTGGAACAAGGCAGGTACGTAAGTACCAGGGTCTAAGGTGGCTGTGGGCAAAATGCACACAGGCACCGTGGCCTGTAGAACTAAAAACAGAAGTCAATGCCTAAAGCGAACACTAATCATAATGAAGAAATATAAACTCAAGATCTGTAACCTTATGTTGGTTTTAACAAATGCACCACCTTAAAAGGAAAGGGACACAGACTGATGGCCAGCAGGAGCTGGGGAGAGGGGGTCACAGGGAGTTATCATTCAGTGGGTACAGGGTTTCAGTGTGGGATGCTGAGAAAGTTCTAGAGATGGACAGTAGGGATGGCTGTGCAACAATGAGAATGTACTTAAAAACGGATAAAAGAATAAATGTTATGTACAAATATTTTATCACAATAAAAAAGAAAGGAAGAAAAGTCTATTTATTGCTACTCCTTAGAGTCCTCTGGAATAAGTTACTTCACCTGGAAAGACAAGATGGTGGGCTTCCCCGAGCAGAAAGATACAGGTTGTGTCCATTTCCCAACCACGGAGCAGATGAGGCAGAAGGGTTAGTCATGGAAGTTTATGAGGAAACCTTGCAAGGACTAGGAGCAGAAACTGAGGACAGGGCTTTTATAGCTGGAATGGACTAAAATGTAGACAGGGCAAGCAGGTCTCATTTCCACCTTCATTAAGCGCAATGTTTACTGCACCTTAACAGCAACAGTTACTAGAACAGCTCAGTGGCTATCTGCAGGGTAAACAGGTAAAAAAGAAACTGGCTTCTAAGTTAACCTTCCTGGGGGAGAGAAGAAAAGCAGAAAAAGTATAGTTTAAGCGCCCCTTCAAACAGATGTTATTAGGGAAGCGAACAGTCATGGACATTTTAAACAAATGAGATATGACACGCAATTCTCTTCGGTGGTGTTGGTTTTTCATCCCAAGGAAGTTAACTCAGGTGCACTCTACTAAGGGTGGGGAAGGGGTGCAGAGGAGAAGTCTAAAACACCCAGCGCCACTCCTGTTTTACTTGTTAAGCACAACCTGCAGGGGGAAACGATTCACAAGGAGGGAACAGGCAACCAGGTTGGGAAGGATGGAGGACTTACAAACCCATAACTAATAGACTTCTCACCTTCCTCTGCACTCCCTGAGAAGTGGCCTCCTCTTCCCCATGTCAGTTTGGCTCCCTGAGTAGTAGTGCACTACCCTGCTGCCTGGAAGTTCAAAGTACACTGTCCCCTGACATCCGTGTTTAACTCCAAGAGGACAGGGACCCTGTATGACTTATGCAGACATCCCCAGAGCCCAGCACAGTGCCTGGCACACAGCACATACTCGTAGGGTCACTGTAGGAGTGCTGTTTCATTTTCCCATAATCTATACTGAAAAGATGGCCTAAAATGAATGCAATAAATTCCTGCTTGGGGAACTCCAGGGTAGGCAATTATGTCCTACGCAAGAAACTAAAAATGAGAAAGTTAATTCAAGCCATGCTCTGAGATACCTGCGGATCCTTACAGTAACTACTTTCTCAGGAGTTTTTGTGCAAGCTGCAAATCCAGAAGGATCAACAAGAGCAGTAACAGACACATGAGAGTAGCTATTATAACTTTACGTATGGAGTCCTCCTATAGCTTCATGGTCAGAAGATAATGTCTCACTTCCCATTTAAATAGATTTAAAAAAATCAGAACCAAATCAAAAGGCAAGAAATTCGTCCAATCCATCAGCCATGAGTTCTAAGGCTGGTGAGACTCCACTGTACCTTTCCAGGAGAGGGGGCGGTGTACTTACTCTCTGGCTGGAAGACAAAATCGTAGGCCCAGACTACGAGCAGGGTGCACAGGACACTCCAGGCAATGAGCTGCCAGGGCTCATACTTGGTGCAATGTCCGTTTACATAATTCTTGGCCTTTGTGCAATAGACTTCCAAAATCTCAAAGTAGGGCTCAAAAGCCTTCTAGAAATACAAGAAGAAGAAAAAAAAAGAGAAACATGACATTCAGAAAGAGAAAGTCTGTTCTTCTTCTGTTCCTCAGCTCTCATTTTTCAAGGGCAAGGCCATTCAGGATCTGGCCCCACCCCAGCAATAATCTTATCTTCCTCCACAGTCCTCCAGGCTTCTGCTCCAGGCGCTCCAGGGTACACTGCCCCTCATGAGTCAGGTGGACTTTGACAAGGTTTTTTTGGTTTTTTTTTTTTAAGATTTTATTTATTATTTATTTGACAGAGATCACAAGTAGGCAGAGAGGCAGGCAGAGAGAGGAAGGGAAGCAGGCTTGCCACCAAGCAGAGAGCCCGATGCGATCCCGAAGCGGGGCTCGATCCCAGGATGCTGGGATCATGACCTGAGCCGAAGACAGAGGCCTTAACCCACTGAGCCACCCAGGCGCCCCATTTGACAAGGTTTTTGATCCTCTGCCTGGTCTATAAAACAGAAGGTTCTGCGGGATCATCATCTCCGTCTTGAAGCTTCACTGTGACTACAGTATCCATCGTCCCACTCTCCTAGCTCCCCCGAGCCCGTCTTCCCCTCCTGCTCTGCTTTATTTGGATCTTTCTCATCCTCTAACCCAGGGGTCAGCAGATTGTTTCTGAAAAGGCCAGAAGAGGAAAGGTCTCAGGCATCCCAGGCTGGCTGGTCTCTGTCACAAGGACTTGGCTCTGCTGCTGTGGTAGCAGCCCCTGACAGCACCCCAGACAACGGGAAGCCAATGACCATGGCCGCGTTCCAACAAGTTCATTACAGATGCTCAAATCTGCATTCCACAGAATTGCCCATATCACAAAATATTCTTTTTATAAAAACCATTTTCACAATGTAAAATATCATGCTTAGCTCATGGGCTGTACAGAAAGAGGCAGCAGATGCCGCCAATCTCTGTTCTCACATCCAGCTTGGCTAACGCACTCTTAAAGAGAGCAGAGACAGAAGCTTACCGCTACGTGCGTCCCTTGCAACAGCCAGCACAAGCGAGAAAAAAGTCCTCTGCCCTGATCAGCTACCAGACTACCCCACTCACGAGAATGAATCTCTCCCGCTCAACTCTCCTCAAGTCTCCCCTGGTGCCGCCCCACAGAGCCTAGCTCCAGGTGGCCTGCACTTGGCCTACTCCTCTGTTTTTATCTTCCTCACTGTGCCTGAGGCCTGAGTCCTTCAACGCCCATCAGATATGTGTCATCTCCCCAAGCCCCAAAACTGGTTCATCTGACAGTTTGTTCCTCACTGGCTTATTCCATGTTTACTAAGCATCCCCAGTGCTGGAGCCTTAAGATAAACACCACAAGTTTTTGCCCTCACTGAGCTTACAGTCTAATGGGAAAGGGGGGTGTGTGTGTACGCGTGTGTGTGCGTGTGTGCGTCCGCACAGGCATACACATGAAAACATACACTGGCAGACATATACATGTAAACTCTTCAGGATAAAAAGTATTTAAGGGGGCGCCTGGATGGCTCAGTCAGTTAAGCATCTGCCTTTGGCTCAGGTCATGATCCCAGGGTCCTGGGATAGAGCCCCACCATCCAGCTCCCTGCTCAGGGTAGACCATATTTCTCCCTCTCCCTCTACCTGCCCCTCCCCTCCATGCTCGCTGGCGCATGCTCTCTCTCTTTCTCTCTCTCCCCTAAATAAAAGAAATAATTTTTTTAAAGTATTAAAGTAAAGTGCTAAAAGAGACCACTAAGAAAAAAGGCCTCTCCGACTCTACCTAACAGGAGACAGGGAAGATATTATTAAAAGGGTAAAAGAACTACCAAAGAAAATTCTCTTGGCAGAAAAGTTAAAAGAAAAAAGTCATAACTGGGAAGAGAAGAGGAACTGCAAATGCATAAGGAAAGTCTAGGAACAGCAAAAAAGTTCTGCATAGTGCGAGCAGCGGTGAGGACAGGGAGCTACGTGTGTCATCAGTGCTAGGCCCCCAGCACACAGCACGTGCTCCACGAACACTTGGAGGGTGGCGGGCGGCGACCCAGCATGCGTGTCAACACGTCAGTCGGAGAAGAGACGCTGGCAGAAGTACACTAGGTCCAGATTAGAAATGGTCTTAAAAAAAACATGGAAAGTGGGAATATAATTTGATAGGCACTTTTTATAAAGTAATTTGTTAGTATCTATTGATGTTTTCAATGTACATTCATTTTGATCCAGATATTCCACTTTTTGGTATCTACATGCTTTTCAGTGTGCACAGAGACAGGTTCAAGGATAGTCATTTCAGGCTTCTCTGTAACAGTGAAATATAAATACCACAAATGTCCATTCGAGAATGAATGGTTGAACAATTTATAATACATACCTAACGTATTCATACTATGCAGCATTTAAAAGAAAAATCTAAATGAACTATATAGAAAAATTTCTAGAACATAATGTTGAGGGTAAAAAAAAAAAATTGCAGAACCACAAGAGCAAACAAAAGGTTGTTAATCAGGAGAGTACTTTTTTTTTTTTTTTAAAGATAACGAGATGAAGGAGAGGACAGAGGTCAGAAACACAAATCCCAGTTAAGAGGACTGCTGAAACAGTTCAGGGGAAAAACAAACTAGGTTTGACCTTAAGCAGTATGACACTGGGGCTGAAAAGCAGCACAGATTAAAAACCCCTTTTGGGGGAACCCTCCTACACTGTTGGTGGGAATGCGAGCTGGTGCAACCACTCTGGAAAACAGCATGGAGATTCCTCAAAATGTTGAAAATAGAACTACCCTATGACCCAGCAATTGCACTGCTGGGTATTTACCCTAAAGATACAAACGTAGTGATCCGAAGGGGCACGTGCACCCGAATGTTTATAGCAGCAATGTCTACAATAGCCAAACTATGGAAAGAGCCCAGATGTTCATCAACAGACCAATGGATAAAGAAGATGTGGTATATATACACAATGGAATACTATGCAGCCATCAAAAGAAATGAAATCTTGCCATTTGCAACGACGTGGATGGAACTAGAGGGTATCATGCTTAGCGAAATAAGTCAATCGGAGAAAGACAACTATCATATGATCTCCCTGATATGAGGGAGAGGAGATGCAACATGGGGGGTTGAGGGGGTAGGAGAAGAGTAAATGAAACAAGATGGGATTGGGAGGGAGACAAACCATAAGTGACTCTTAATCTCACAAAACAAACTGAGGGTTGATGGGGGGAGGGGGGTTGGGAGAGGGGGGGTGGGGTTATGGACATTGGGGAGGGTATGTGCTATGGTGAGTGCTGTGAAGTGTGTAAACCTGGCGATTCACAGACCTGTACCCCTGGGGATAAAAATATATGTTTATAAAAAATAAAATTAAAAAAAAAACCCTTTTGGAGGTGGCACAAACAGGGTTTACTAACTTCACAGATACAGGAAGTATGGAGTGGGAAGCGTACACGTAATTCCAAATGTTCAAGTTTAAGTCTGAGAGAGCAGGTGAGTGGTGTCAGCGCTAAGCCCAGCAGACTAGAAGAGAAAGGGAAACTGAAGAAGGTAAAGGAGATTTTGCAATAAAGATAATGATACTGGTTTGAGTTATGTTCCTGTTGGATATCTACCTGCAGTGTTCTAGTAAGAGCATGAAAGCTGAGGAGGACAGGTACTCAACAAATATTTATTGAAAACATTTCTATCCTTAGCAATTAGGCTGCAGTGTAAGGTCATTAACATCAGGCAAGTGCTAGGTTCCCTAAAGGGCTAGCCATGGAAACTCAGCTGATCTGCAACCCCCTCGTAGTTCTTGGCCACTCCCCAGAGTCCACTGTTGCTACCAACAGCCTCAATCCTGCCCAGCGGTGACAGTGTCGGTCAGGACCTGGGGAAGACCAGAAGAGCCTACCCATCATCAGAGTTGTGTCCTTATTTCCATCATTATGAAGAAATCTTCTAGTGTTAAGGCTAGGACCAAACCAAATGGTTAAATAGTATATATGGGGTATCTGTTTGGCTCGGTCAGCAGAGCATGCGACTCTGATCTCAGGGTCATGAGTTCAAACCCCACACTGGGCATGGAGACTACTTTAAATAATAATAAATACATGAAATGAATAATGTATACAAATGGAATGACAGAAGAAATAATCATGCAGATCAGCTTTTCCTCCGGTGATCCTAGTTCCTAATTTACCCAGAAAATAGAGCTTACCTAGGTCAAAAGGTGCCTGTAAATATTAATTTTTCACAGCACATAACAAAAAGTAATATAACTAGTATCAGGGAGAGAGCAAAGAATCAGCAAATGTAATCTGTGTTAAGTTTTACAAAGCCTATTAAGATATGAACGCATTCCTTTCTAACATTTATAAAATTACATTCAGTGAGAACGGATTTTCTTGGTAATTGCTATAAGAGGATAATGGGAGTCCTTAAATTCCAAGTCCTTAAATATATCTCCTTAGGAAGAGATCTGTTTCTATATTCTCCTCCAAAGACAGAATGCTGCTGGCCTTGGAAAGGTCCTAGTAAGCTGTCTGAGTAGACAACTAGATGGTCACAGAAATCACGTCCTGGCCTCAGCCCAAGGTCCTTCTGGTTACCACAAACAACCTAGGTTCCATCCCCAGTGAATAAACACCCCCTGGCACTAAGAGCTCACGGCTTTATAGGGCTCTGGGGCTAATGCACACCATCTCCTTGGAAAAAAGATGAGGCAGCTCCTTGGGGCCTTGCATGCGGCACAAGCCCCAGGTTGGGGCCTGATGCAACACGGCAGCCCTAGAGAAGCATACAATCCCAACGCTGAAGGGAACCCTAGAGATCAAGGCCACGTTTGCAGTACACAAACAGAGGCCCTGCAGTGAGACAGCCATGCTAAGCCTAGCCACAGAAGCTGTGTCCAAGCCCGGGCCTCCAGCTCAGGGATCGGGGTTCTTTCCACCCTTCTTCATTCTAAGTGTCCATAAGCAGAGGGTCACTTAACACATTACCATCCAGTGCCATCCCAAGAGCTTCCTTCTCACAAGTTATGTTTTTGGCAGAACCTACCCTGGATATATGTACAGTTCAGAACAAACTAAAACTGCAGAAGAAGGTCATGACTACAGATATAAACACACTTAGAAACAGCACAAGAACATAATATCATTACAATTACTACTTCCCACCATGTCTTCCCGTTTACAGAAATACATTTTTGGGGGGTCAATATACACCTGCATGTGTGTTAATAGTCAATATTTGGGCTTTTATTTCAACCTAATCCACACATTGTCTCTGGAAACACAAGAACCACAAGTGGACATCTGTGAAGGCCACTGGCTTGTCGTGCCCTCCAGGTAAGTATTTCACCAATATGTGCCTCGGCCCTTCACCTAGAGGAAGGGACACAGGTTAACAGTCACACAAGAAAGAAATTGTGTCTGTGTAGATGTGCATCTGTGTGTGTGTGGGGGGGTACATGTGGGCATGTACCTCCAACCCTAAACAGAGCAGTTTTGGTAAAATTTCTACAAGGAAAGCATTCCTTCCTTCGCAGTTTGTTATCAGATTGGGAATGTATTCCCCTGGAGAAAACCAAAATAAAACACTTTGCTCACTAGCATATTTAAAATGATGACAAAGAATACCGTAAATCTTTTTTAAAATACAATATTAAAATAGAAAGATAAACCTCAGTAATATAGATTCAAAAGAGTAACTACTTTAAGGAGCTACTGTCAAAGATGAATAAACTAACTGGCCCTTCTCTTCTTAATTCTTTCCAATTTCCCATCTAATGATTAAGTTTTAGCTGATGCCTACAAGCCATCAAAATAGTACTCAATAATCCTAATCATTATCAGACAAAAGGCGGCAGCTAGGATTTATGGGAACTTAGTGGCCCTCTTAGTCCCAATCATACTGCACTCTTCCAACCCCCAAATCACTTCAAAGGAGCAAGACATTTTCATATAAAAATAAACAACAGTGAAAGTCTACAATTTCTGTAAATTTGGGACATGTGCCTTTTTATTTTTTTTATTTTTATTTTTTTGAGAGAGAAAGGAGGAGATGGGAAGGGACAGAGGGAGAGAGAGAGAGAGGGAGAGAGAGAGACTCTCGAGCAGGCTCCACGCCAAGCTTGGAGCCCAACGTGGGCCTCAATCCCATGATCCTGAGATCATGACTTGAGCCAAAATCAAGAGTCAGATGCTTAACCAACTGAACCACCCAGGTGCCCCTGCATGTTAATTTTTAGACCACAGGATTTCATACTTTTCCCTTTTTTTTTTTTAAGATTTTATTTATTTATTTGAGGGGGGCACGAGCAGGGGGAGGGGCAGAGGGAGAGGGAGAGCAGACTCCCTGCTGAGCAGGGAGCCTGATGTGGGGCTCCATCCTGAGCTAAAGGCAGAGGCTTAGCTGACTGAGCTGCCCAGGCACCACCAGATCCACACTTTTCCACTCCAGACCTGCAAAGTGTATTTTACAACCACCTAGCACACACAGCAACAGAACGGTAGGAAACCAAAACAAAGGTTTCCAAAATAAAACCTAACACCTGTTACTTGTGCTGCAGGTACATTTTTTTCTCTTCTTTCTTCTCTCTCTTTTTAAATGTTCAAACCACTAACTTGATTCTGCATCCCTCTGAATGGAGCACAGTCTTCAGGCTCAAAAGCAGAGCCTTACTGTGAATCTACTCCTGGCTTCTCCAAATAGAGAATATACTTGTGTAACGCAGCTGTGGGTGCTAACGTGGAGGTATGTTACACTCTCCACATTCTCAGTGGTTTTTGGACTTAAGATTTATTCTCTTCACATGTTTGTGAGTCCGGCATTATGACATCATGAGCTAACGGTCAGTCGAAGAGATGCTGAATCCTTCCATCACAGGTTCCTCCCCTACTGGTCCCAGCCCACAGCTACTCCCAACGACCGCTAACTCTTTCAGTCCCCACATCCCTCCAGGAGAGAAGACTCCACAGGCAAACTTCCCTCAGTGGCACTACCCACACCCTTCCCCCCAAAAAAACCCTCTTTGAGAACTAGAACTGCACTTGGCCAACTGTCAACTAGGCAGTGATATTTCTTCCCCAGCGATTTTGACCAATGCATACTAGAAGAAACACTCTAAGAAGGGATAGGACTGAAAAGAAAATCCGTCTGGCAGACGGCGCTTCCTTCCTCAGAACTAATACAAATAACAACAACTCTCTCTCCATCGTCTTGCAGGGCGAGCCATCTGTACTCGCTTCGTTCAAGAGCTTGGGCATCTCAGCTCAGGCGGCTCCCTGCGCTGCCTCCCACACTTTACGAGCAGATCTCGGGGCTACGCTGCCTGCGCTACACACATGCCTACTGCTCTCCACTGTTTCTGCCACAGGACAATTACTGCCTAAGCACCTACTATCCCCTCAGCATTATCTTATAGGGATCAGAGATCACCAGTTTGTTTTTACTTGTAACTTTCTCTTCCCTTCAAAACTCCAAGACTAGATGACCCCCTGATCACAGAGGGACTAGAATGAAGATGGGGAAGGCCCCAGGGGCCATGATAAACACCGCACAGGAAAGGGTGAAGCACTTAAAAGCATTAACTCATTTGTAAAGAATACCCAGTGATATTTATATAACTTAAATTTTTAACCAGGTTTCACGTTATTTTATGTGTACTTTATAGCCTCATGAGGTTCTCAGATTAAGAATGAATGTTTCAGGACGCCTGGGTGGCTCAGTTGGTTAAGTGACTGCCTTCGGCTCAGGTCGTGATCCTAGAGTCCCGGGATCGAGTCCCACATCGGGCTCCCTGCTTGGCAGGAAGTCTGCTTCTCCCTCTGACCCTCCCCCTTCTCATACTCTCTCTCTCTCTCAAATAAATAAATAAAGTCTTAAAAAAAAAAAAAAAAGAGTGAATGTTTCACAGGCGCCAGGGTGGCCCAGTCAGTTAGGCATCTGCCTTCGGCATGTCATGATCCCGGGGTCCTAGGATCGAGCCCCCTGTCAGGCTCCCTGCTCAGCTGGAAGTCTGCTTCTCCCTCAGACCCCCCTCAACTTGTGCGCTCTTGTACTCTCTCACTCTCTATTAAATAAATAAATAAGAATAAATAATTTGAGAAAAAAAAAGAATGAGCAGTTTCACTTCATAGATGGCAAAAAGTGAAATCAAGATAGGGTAAGTTTGTTCTATAGCAAGTAATAAGGAGCAAAGTGAGGACTAAAACACAGGACTTCACACACTTAGAGTTGAATTCCGAGACGTCCTGAACCCTCTCCCAGGGCTTCACGACACCATATGTTACTAAACATTAACTGGAGCAGGACCTGAAAGAAGAGAACTCAAGGAAACCAAAACGCTGTGAGGCTAAGCAGAGGAACCAGCAAGTTATTCCAACGTATGTTCTCCTTCCTGATCCTCCCACATCAGAGAAAATCAGGCTAAACATCAGAGAAAAACATTCCCACTGTCAGAACGATTGACTCTACTAATAATTTCTGACAGAGACATGGATTCCTCGCCAAAAAAATGTAGCAATTTTGCTCAGTTGATTATTACCCAGCACAAAGTCTACGAAGGTATTTTGGGTCAAAGCTAAAGTGCCCACAAACTAGTTTCCCTGGTTTTCTTTGGTTCCCGTCACAACTTGGGCCCCTCCAAATGCTTGCTCGTCCAAATGAGGGCTGCTGGCCACGACGAAGACCCAGGTTCGAGTGTAAGTCTGTCACTTGCAAGAGGGAAAATTCAGAACAGTGATTCCTAGCAATATCACTGCGGGGTCACTGTGAAACTGGGATTCTGGGAAAGCTGCTTTGCTACAAAGGCTTCACCTCCCTATCCCAGCACGGTGACTGCTCTGCATTTCCGTGTGCCTCAGCTGGGGTTATTTTTCAAGAGTCAATCAGCGCCAAGCGGCATTAGCCAATCGCACTGTGAGTTAATGCGTCCCAAAGGCAGAGCCCTCAGCCCTGGTGGGGGAGAACGACCAAGTAACTGTTTTCAGACCTGACCTCTCTTATGGCACCAAGTGCTGATAAGAATACAAACAACAGAGAAGGCATAATTTTTATATCTCCTATAACACCTTCAACACGGCAGAAACGCAAGATTTATTGGTTCAACTAAAGTGAAATAATTCTAATACTGCATCCACTAGGACTGCTCTGTACGGTCCTAGGAAAGATCCTGTCTCGCCTCTCCCACACCTCTCCTGGCGGCAGGGGCTTAAACCCGAGGAGGACAAGGGCAGGTATCTGTAACCACACATACACACCAGCACGGTTCAGATGAACTCACAACGCACCTCACGTCATTGGCCGCCGGAGGCAGCAGGGAGTTTCAAGACTAGCACAGGGCCCTTCTCCACCCCTCAGAGATGAACACACTGCGGCCGAGGCTCACATGACTTCCCCATCCCCTGCTGTGGTAAAAGAAAAATGACTGAGACTCAGTCTCCACACTTTGTGGCTATCTGTCTTTCAGATGACTGTTTAACATCGCCAAGTGTTCCTGGAAGTGTCAGTGAGGGCCTGGCCACATCGTGCACAAGACCACACACTGCTCCTAGCTTTTATCCTTAAGCCAAATACTAATGGGAATCAAAATCTTCCACCCTGCAATGCTGCAGACAAAAAGCGACTGGTTTTCTTTTTCCTTCCACTTTCTTTATACCCAATACAACTACACACCTCACCACTCTATAGTTTTTCCCGAAGAGCCAGAAATCCGAGCTTTAAAGCAGGAATGGGCTGCTGAGGAAAAGAAGACCTGTCTTACCGAGTTCACCCACCGCCTTAATGTCTCAAAATCAGAGGGTATTTAAAGCCTGGGACTCAGGTCAAGGAGTAGAGCTAAGACACAGAAGACACCAAAGAGTTAATGTAGTCATTCTTACTACACTTCTGCCCTAAAAACACAGAAAACAAAGCAAATTAAATCTGGTTCCCTTTCACATCACATTCCATAGAACTTCAAAGTGCAAAGTAAACAGGTAAGAAAACTCTATTGTTTTTGGAGCCTTAAAAGACATTAAAGTTTATCAGCAAAACCAGATCACAAGCCCAAAGGAAAAACTCCCTTAGGTCATTAAAGAAGTAAGAACTGAGCAACAAAACCAGTCATCTGACTGTGTTACAGAACTTTTTGAAGGGACTGAATCATCATTTCTTAGGTGGTAAAGAACCAACCATATACTTCCTCCAAAATTCCACCACGTGTGTGGAGGTCATCGCAATGAGCTTAACGGTCCATGTTTGCCTGGCCAGCCACGCCTCAAGAGTCAAAGGTACAGCTGTACTGCTCCATAACACTTACCACATCTAACTGCTCTGCACTTACACCAGAGAATTCAGACAAGCCTCTGACCATCAGAGACATAATCCTGGCCTCAGAAAGGGGACAGACGTGCAATGCTAGAAGTGTACTCATGGAAGATCAAAGCTTCTGAGCTCATAAACGCTGATGACAGCCCTAAACGTTGTCAAACGGGTGCGTAAATTCTGCATTTGTTTACTTGTGTTGGGGCTAAAGACACTGAGTGAAGACTGATGCAAATTCTGTCACTGAAGACTTGGAGCCCTTCTCTTCTGTGATGCATCAGGAAAGGCACCCTGCAAGCTTCAACCAGGAGAAAGCTAACATGCAGGAAACCAAGTTCAGTAAGCCAGAGCACAGGCTGAGGGATGCTGAGGTAAGAGCCTTGCTGAATACATTCTCACCCAAACGCAAGGAGGGAAGATGGTGGGGGTGGGGGGAGGTCTGTTCAAACTTGACAGCTATGAACTCCCAGAGCCTCTTACGGTAGTAGCTAAATGACTGTGCACGTACATATAAGCTACCTTTCAAAGTACAAAAGGAGTTCACTATCCTCTGGTCAATTAATGGGAACTCCTTGGATTACAAAAAAGGAGCAGCAGAAATAATCCCATGTTCTTCACACATTAAGGGGAAGTCTTGACTTCCCTGCACATATCCCAGCTGGGGAAGGAGTCACTTGGCCTCTCCCTTACCGTCCTTATTTACTGATAGGATTTCTACCTTTGTCACTGAGCTCAGTGCCTACCCTTTCCGTGTTATAGTTCAGAAATCTCCATTTCCATCATCATGCTGCTATGAGAGATAAGAAACACTGAATCTGTGCTGGGAAGCTTAACCTAAGTTAAGCCACAAAGGCTCCTTCTCTGGAGATTCCTAACGTGTAACCTTATTCAAAAGCACAAATCAAAGACCTGTCCCTGGGTCTCTAACCAGCCATCAAGGGAATATAAACACCCACTGGAAAATCTGTTTTCAAAACCTAGTCACAAAGGAGCTACCTTTTAAAAGGGAAGAAAGGTCCAAGTTTAATAGTAACACTGGGAAAAGTTTCTGACTTTTCTGATAACCTGTTGAAAGTGCAGAAGATGTGTGCTTCCAATGGAAAATTATATATTATCTAGGCCCTCCCTTAGGTTACCTGATTTTGAGTGTAAGGAAGTTATTGTACAACCCTTTAAGTTGTATGTAATTACAGCAATTTAAACTATACTTTATCTATAAACATGTAAAATCTGCCAGGTCTGGTGATGGTTCACGTGACTTCCCTCTTCACTAGGGAAGAAACCAGTTTGGGTGCTGTTTACATATTCATTTTAATATCCATGACCTATAAATGTGTCTGTTCTTTGGACCTTTCCTCTGAAACGGTTATAACGTCTGCCAGTTTTCCTCATTATAAGCAAAATAAAATTTTTAATGTGTGTTTGTTTTATATTTGTATCAGTGTCATGATTTTACCTTTTTTTGAAAATTATCTTTCAACAAAGGCTAAAACCCATAGGTGCCCAAAAACCCCCCCCACCAAAAAATATCTGGGAACTTGAAACCTGTAAATAATTACAAAGGGTTCAGAACATCCTGAAGGCCAGTCATTGGGGTCTATAGTCCCCAGGTTAATAAACCCCTCTTCAAAATGAATCACAGCAATAGCTTTAATATGACAAAGTATCCTATTATAGGTAGAGTAAACCCAACTCCCCTATGTTGCCTGGAGGTGAGAACTATTATCCATTACTGAAAATTGGGAAAAGCCTTATGATTATAACAAAATGGAATGAAATTCTGATCCAAGCTACATAATATGGATAAACCTTCAAAACATCATGCTAAGTGAACAAAACTAATCACAAAAGACCAGACACTACAGGATTCCATTTATATGAAGTGTTCTGAATAAGAAAATCTACAGACAAAAAGCAGTTTGGGGGTCACCTAGGGCTGGGGGACTGGGAGGACATAAGGAAGTGACTGCAGAGACAAGGGGTCTCTTCTGAAAATGTTCTGAAATTGTGGTGATAGTTGCATAACTTTGTGAACACAGTGAAAAGCAATGAACTGGATGCTTTAAAAAAAGAAACAAAAAAAGGCATTATGACCCAGCAGTTCCATTTACACTCACCACTGTTCTCTTAGCTAAGACCAACTACCTAAGATTCACAGGCTTTCTTTAAAAAACAAAACAAAGCAAAAAAAAAAAAAAAAAACAAAACAAAAAAAAACAAAACAAAACAAAAAAACCCAAAAAGCCTAAAGGCCTTTCTGAAAAAAAGTTGTGGTATGGGCCAAAAACAGCAGAAACTCTGCAGTTCCAGAAACAGAGAGCAAAGCTTTGGACTCCAAATGAAAGCAATCCTGAGTATCTGAAGATAACTCAGAAATCTGTAGAGCAATTATGTATAAACTAGACAAAGCAGGTCATTATTGCCTAAAGGGATGTATTTTTTAAGAGTCCATAAACAGAACTACTAACTGCTAAAAGGATGAAAGAAAAAAACAAACAAACAAACACTTTTATGGCAAGCTCATAAACCGACGCTCCAGCCACTACCGAGGATATGAGGAAAGGACAGCCGGTTCTGGGTGCTGTTCTGAGCCGACACTCATCACCACTCCTGGAGACTCACTGAACGTCTGTGACTTGTGTCCTACAGACAGCTGCGGTGCCCTGGAAAGAACGCACTGGCGAGCAGAGGCTTCTACTCTAATGTGAGCTCTGTGCGACCTCTGGCGTATGACTGAGCCTCTATGCAGCTGGATTTTGCTGACCTGCCAAAACAGACCCCATTGTTGTCCTTCAACCAAAAGTTCACAAGACAGACAGACACCTCACGTAGCTACTCACAGGGTAGCTGTGACTGTTCAGCGCAGTCAGGGGGTAAAAGACTGACTGCAGATAATGAACACTTCCTAAATATTTGATGAACCTGAATCTCTGATGATAAACGTTTTCCTTTCCTGCTCAGTGAGCAGCAAGGCAAAGTGAGCTCTGCCATGTCCCAAGCGAAGTCGCATGGGCAAAGCTGGGAGAGGCTCTAAGTGGTTTGCTTCCCCTGCCTATGTCTACTACCTTAAGTAATATCTTACAGATGCCAAGGTTTAATAAGACAGAGGTAAGTCAACTCTCAGCCTCCAACTATCTAACTCAATCAGAAGGTTGCAAGTGCCCTCTCACCTACACAACAGGATTATATTGGTTACCTAATCCTGTTTACAGATCACAAGCCTGACTTCAGGCATGGGCATAGATTGCTGTTGATTATTATTTTTATGACTCTTGGGAAAGCACTTGAAATCACAAGTTTATCAAAAAGGGCTGGGTAGCTTACTCCCAGGCCTTCGTCCACCCTGGCTGCAATGCGGCTAGACAGGGAGCAGGTCCGGGGCGGCATTCTTGTTTTTGGCCTCTAGAGTCCTTCCTACTGGAGTATGAAAACAGAATTTTCTATTTGCCTCAATTGTTTCAGCACCAGTAAGACGAGAACTCACGGTGGTTTTAAAAGAGAATAAATCAGTCCTCTCTGCCAAAATGCATTTCAAAGGAATACATTTAAATGCTTTCAGAAAAGCCTCCAGGAAAAAAAAAAAAAAGGTCTCCCCAGGACGGAGCACAAAGTGTAAATATGCTACAACAGCTGCTTCTCAACAGAGAACCCAGGTTGCTCTCTTTCCATCAAATGTTTATTAATAGTTAGAGACGAGATAAATAACACAGTAGGCTTTTACTCTCCGGGGAAATTACAGAAAAGGAAGGACATTTCACACTTTAAAAGTGCCTACCCTACTTCAGGACAGAGTTCTCAATGCTGTCTTCCTACATCTAATGTGCAGGTAACAGAATCTAAGATTCGCTGCCCAAAAGCTAAAAGCACAAGTTACTCATTAAGAAAACCCTGTAGGAGTATAAATTGGTACAACCACTTGGGAAACCCATCTGGCAGCAGGCCTCATGACCTGGCAATGCTATGTTTTCCCAAAGACACATTCAAGAATGTAGCAGTGTCACTGAAAACAGCCAACAACTAGAAACACAAATGTTCATCAACGTTAGAAGGAATAAACTGCGGTATTTTTTTTTTAACTGTGGTATTTTATACATGTAAAACCACACAGCTATGATTTTTAAAAAACTATTGCTACATAAGAGCATGGCTGAATCTCACAGATTCGGCAAAAAGGACACTCGAAATAAAACATACTGTATGTATGTTTCCATGTATATGAGGTTCAAAAATCAGCAAAACAAAGCTGAAGTGAGAAGGATAACCCTGGTGGGTCCAAATGGGAGGGAAGGAAGAACTTGCTGGGAGGCTGGACATTCTTAGTATCTGGGCAGCGAGCACAGTGTAACCACATGCAAATATTACTGAGCTGTATAATTAAGATTCCTGCCTTTACTGTACGCAAGTTCCTTCTCAAAAAAGAAAACTACCTTTTTTTTTTTATTCAAAAGTGATTTATCCACTGCCAGCGATAACAGGCCATATAAAGAGCAGTATGCCAGAAAAACGAACCAGTTCCTGCCTACACAACCGGCACGACACTCATTCAATTTCATCAAACATTTATAGTTTCCCCATTTCACGACAAAAAGCTCATGCAGCTGTATTATATCAAGTCAAAACGCACTATTAGGTTAAAAGTGCAACTTATTAGGTAAGCTGTGATCATTTTAAATCTGCATGCACCTAGTAACAAAATCTCAAAATACATACAACAAAATCTACCAGAATTACAAGGAGAAATAAATAATTGAGAAAGTGTTTAAGATGGGAAGAGGCACTCCATATACAAAACACTCCATATACAAAGAGAAGGACACTTACCCTCAGGAGTAATCAGGGAAATGCATATGGGAATCAATTAGATTTTACCCTCCCAGAATGGCAAAAAGTATAAAAAGCTTTGTAAGTACCAAGTCTGTCAAACTGCATAGAAACAAGAACTCTCACACACTGTTGCTAGGAGTATAAACTGCATCCACTTCTGCAAAGTTTGGTGTTATCAAGTGAAGGTACAATGCAGCCATTCTACTCCCAGGAGGAAATCCCAGGAAACTTTGTCATATACAAGAAAGTTCGCTACGGTAATGTTCAAAAGAGCCCCAAACTGGAAACCACCTAAGTGCCCACCATCATGCACTGGATAAACTGTGGTAGTCATACAGTGAGGCACTGGGCAACAAAGAAAATGAATGAACTAGAAACTCCAATAACTACATGTAACAACACAGAAGAGTCTCACAAATACTGAGCAACATAAGGAAATCACAAAAAAATACATATACACAGATTTACAGCAAGTTAAAAAATGAACAAAACTAAACTTAGGGACATATATATAAGTGGTAACTTTTTTTTTTTTGGTAACACAGCAAGAGATTTATTACAAAAATCAGGATAGTTACCCCTAGAGGGGAGGAAAGGAGATATAATCAGGGTGAGGCACATGGGACTGGGAGTAAATACTCTTATTTCTTAACCTGGGGATAGCTGTATGACTGTTTTACCTTTATTATTTAAAATACAGATATGTGCTTTATATAGCTCTCTCTATGTATAACAAATTTCATACGAAAACATTTTTAATTAAAAAGGAGGGCAAGCCCTTCTCCTTGCCTTTGCTGTTCCTACCAAATAAAGCATGAACGGAACAGCTCAAGCTCAGGGCAGCTATCCTGGACCAGGAGGGACACACCATGTTTGGTAGAACCTCCTCAAAGACCTGGGAACAGCCAGGGCAGCCAAGAAGGGTCTACTCTGGCTTTCTCTTTATTTAGAGAAATTCATTTCTACCTTTAAAAATCTCTATTACTTTAGTTTTTCTTTTATAGGCAGCCAAACCTAACCCTCCAGGATATGTCAGCGATCTGAACAAAGGGAACAGTTTCTACAATTAAAGCTGTCCAACAACGGCAAGAACTCCATGGGAAAGCACTCTGCACGCACCCCTGGCAGGGCACCACGGAAAGGATTTCCACACAGCAAGGGAAGCTGGGCTGCAGGATTTCTCAATGCCCTTCAGGCAATTAAGATTCTAAGGCTACTCCTGGAAAAAAGCAGCTCCTGCCTTGCCAAAGCTGTGGCAACATTTTGCCTCTGAATCTATCCTTCTCTTATCAGTGAGAACATTCCTTTTCTGTAACATTCTGTGTTCTATCCCTTCTTCAAGACTCTGCTAACAAGCTATCTTCTCCCTTGTGCCTCTCAGAATGAGCTTGACCTCAACTTGAGCATGCTGGCTATCCTCCCCTGGCTCCTCCAGATCGTCTACCCAACCTTCTCCACCCTCCTGTGCCTCACAGAACCACCCTCTATGAATTAAACCTCCCAGGCTCCTTTGCTTATCCTCTGGTTTCCAGCTGGGTTTGGCTGAGGAAAGGCTCCACCGTGAGATTAGAGGGTGGGAAAAGGAAGGGTCTGAGGTATGTATTCCCCGATTCCCTTCCTGCTACGGTACCGGTTGGCAGTGGCAGCATTCCTACAGGTTACCCTCTCCTCCAGCTAAACTTTCAAGGTTCCAGAAGCTACTCTCTCTTTGCCCACTCAGGTCTAAGAATGATGATGACTCTTAACCCTGAGGCGTTTCACCAACCCCTATGGGTCTCCTTAACTCTGCCCCGCTTTGTAAACTCTGCCCGGCTTTCCTCTCCTCATTCACACTACCGGAGGGTGCCAGGAGATAGCAGATATAGCCAACCCCCTCCTCAGCCTGCACTATCCCATCTTCCCAGACGCCTGTTTCCCCTTACCCCCAGCATGGTTTTCCTCTCAGTAGTTGTGTTCTATACATTTCTACATAAGGACTGAGTCACTCTAAATCAATTCCCTATGGAAAATTCTTAATCCCAAAATGATTCCCAGGTTTGCCACCAATGTGTACAAACTGTATGTTGGGGAAGAGCCTAATTAAGAAAGCAAACAGCACTAAAAATTCCTGACACACAGACTGCAAAGCCAAGCCAAATACTGGGATTTGGCATTTATCTATTATTTATCACTGTTCCTTTAGACCAATGGCTGGAGGAATTATCGAACTTGTTATTGTAGTTTTGCTTTACCAGTAAGACTGGAACAATGCCAAACATGGTGCTCATCTTACAAGGGCCATTCAAATGGTCAACAAAATTTTAAAGGTCCTACCAGCCCTAATGAATTTTCCCTTTTTTCCCTAGACAATCCTACAAACAAGACACCAGATTCAAAGTCGATCTTTTGGCTTATGGCTCAAATCCGACCTGACATTCAGAAAGAAAGCATGCCTGAGAGAGATTCAAGGCTCAAAAGATAAAAGCTCTGAGATCTGGAAAGATTCCATTTTGAACCCAAAAAACAAAACCAAGACAGGCTTACTGTTTCCAAATCAAGAGTACTTCAGAAAGGTTGTGAAGGAAAGCATTTCTCAAGATTTTACTGTATTACAGAAGACTGTGCTGTATACGGTCCAATACAGACATTCCAAAGCAGGACTTGGTCCATGGACAAAATAACCCGAAGGAGCACTTGAACAGACCCACTGAACTCTAAGAAAAGGCCCCATCTCTCACCCACATGAATGCCAGGGCTACACAGATGCTATTACCTGTGTTAAGGAACCCTAGACCAGGGTTCCTCAACCCAAGCGTTACCGACATTTTAGGCCGCATAGTTCTTGGTGGTGGAGTGCTGTGTGCACAGTAGGGCCTGTAGTTGCATTCCTGACCTCTAGCACTCAGTAGGAAAACCAAAAATGCCCCAGACATTGCCGAATGCCAAGAACCTTGGCCCCAGATAAACTAGCACTCCACCTCCACCCAGCACTGCCATGGCATGAATGAGTCACCAGATGAGAAAAGAGAAAAGCCACCCAAAGGAGTAGACTTACTCTTTTCTTAAAAGCTCTAAGTATTTGACAACTTACAAAGTGACACCATACCCTAGCACCAGGGAGGAGGAGAACATGGGTGAAAAGAATGTGGGCAAAGTGGAGAGAAACTGCTAAAAAAAAAAAAAAAAAAAAAAAAATCCGGATTTGAAATCCTTCTGAAAGCATCGAGAGTCAGATGAATACCCTCACCCCTTTCATTCTCTTCGAAACACAGGTGGAAAGTACTACAGTTCATGACATAAGTGAGCGAACGGAAAAACTCAGGCAAACCATCCTTATCAAACGAGGGCAAAGTGTAGGGTAGGAAGGCACGGCAGACCAACGGCCACAGCCCTGCGGTATGGAGCAGGACCAGGCTTATCAGCTCCGGACTCTGGTTCATCTTCATGCTTTCTTGCCACAGGACACTGTCCACATAAGCAGTTTGCAACACTATCAAACCTGCCGCCCTCTTGTTAGAACAAATATTTCGTATGCCCCTTTTAAGGTTCTGAAACGGAATTCAAAGACTACCTGTGCGAGTGTAACTTTTAAAAATCGGCATAATGCCCTAACTGCCAAGGTAGGAGAAGATAAATCAGAAGATCTGTATCACGTAGCATGTATTTTCAGACAGGACCATACTAGAAAACAAAAGCACCCCCACATGGGTTTCCAAAGTGCCCCCCTCAGGGGACAGAGCTATGCTGCCCCCCTGCCCCACACGAACCCCTGTCCCATCACTCGAAGAGCTCAGCAACCTCTGTCCCTGTGCGCAGTGTGGTCCAAGGCAGCATCACAAAGCAGAACAGGGGGTGCCTGGGTGGCTCAGTGGTTAGGTGTCTGCCTTTGGCTCAAGTCATGATCCCAGGGTCCTGGGATCAAGCCCTACATCGGGCTCCCTGCTCGGCGGGAAGCCTGCTTCTCCCTCTCCCGCTCCCCCTGCTTGTGTTCCCTCTCTTGCTGTGTCTTCTATCAAATAAATAAATAAAATCTTAAAAAAAAAAAAAAAAAGCAGAACAGAAGGAAGGATTTGACGTCAGACTAGCTGGAGTTCAAATGGGGCTCCACCAGCTCACGGCGGCAGTACCCTCCCTGAGCCTGGTTTTTCACCTACAAGAGGAGGATGGCGGCATATTTTTCAAAGGGTTTTTGTGAAAATTCAACGAACATGGAGAGTATCTGTTTCCGCACCTAATATGTAAGACATGCTCAATAAATGTTAGCTACCAGCCGTACGTTATTATTCCTGGGTCCACCTTGGATTGCGAACCAGCTTATGCCCATCTTATTCCCCCAGCAGAAAGGATGGATGACGGGCTATCCATTCATCAGAGATGCTCTAAAAAGGATTCATATACAATCTAAGTGAGAAGTCGCATCACGCGGCCTCCAAGATTGCTTCTACTTCTGCGGCTCTACAACAGGCTGCCTGGAATGGAGGATATTTTTTTTTATTACCTGGGGTCCTTTCTTCCCCGTTAGAGGGCCCAGAACATCTTCCACTTCACACAAAGTAGCTAAAGAATGCAGATAATGACCATTTACTGCCCTCTTCAAGAACCCGGCCCTGGCCACTGGTGCTTTACCATTTGGCCTCAAGAACACAGCACAGGCAAAGAAGGAATGACAGCTTTCCCAGAGAAAGCACACAAGAAACATGTGCAGTATCCTCAGAGAGTTAGGATTCTCGAGAGCCAGTCACTGTCCGTGTGAATGCATTCCTTACACCAACAAGCAAATGAACACCCTCGATACTCTAGCTTATCAAATGAGGAAATGGTGGTGGCCAGAGAAAGGCTTCAAAACAAAACGGATGCCCAAGTTAACATCCTGAATAAAAAAGCCCTGACTGGCCACACCTTTCAAGAGAGCGCACGGGCCCAAGAAGTCACAAGCTCATCTCTGGCCACGAAGGTGCAGCCTACTTACACAAGGAAATCTTAATTTCCATCAACATACTGATCTGTCTGTAAGGGGAAAAAACAAATGGCCAATCGTTACAAACCATTCTGCATTAACCCTCTAAGGTGTTTATTTCTGAGTAGTGTCATCATTGGGGGGTTGCTTCCTTTTGCTTATGTAGCGCTCCCAATTTTTCTAATACATGGCTCCTGCGATAAGAATTTAAAATCGCATAATAAATAAGGATTATCTACTGACAATCCATGAAATTTAAAGCAAGAAGCTTTATCAGGATCTTTGAATAAGCCAAGTATTTATCTCGATCTCTAAAACCATCCTTGGTCTCTGCCTCAAACCAGCACTCACCAGCACTTAATTTCCTTCTTTATCCCTCCCACAGACCTTATAGGTTTTGCCACTACAGAAAGTCAGCACTGGGTATTTAAAAAACAAAAACAAAAAAAACCTCACTGCTAGGTTTTTTTGTGTGGGTTTGTTTTTTTTTTTTTTTTTTTTTTTTCCCCATTTCCCAGTGACAGCTACCAGCTCTCTGGGAGAGTGAGATAAAGAGAGGGAGATGAATTGTTCTGAAATCAGTGTTTTTGCACAAAGACACATGAGACTCAGAGAAGTAGCTTATTAAAAACAAAATGCTGTTTTTCGAGATAGCTATTAGAAAGCCACGGGCTCCCCACAATACCCCCAAAAAAGAGCCTATGGAATCATAAATGTCCCAAGAATAAAAGCTCATTTTGGGAAAACACTCGTTTTGCAATGCTATTCTCCCTGCTGGGGAGGGGTGGGGGTGGGGTGGGGAGAAAGAGGCACAGAAATCTCTAGAGGAAAAAACAGACTCTACCAAAGCAGGGATATTCCTCAGCCCAACAGAAAAACTTAAATTCAAATTAGTTTAACTCGACAGCATGTGTTAAGCACTTACTATAGACAGAGCAGTATGACAGCTGTTTATTCATCTTTAAACATGTAAGACATGATTATCTGTTTTCTGAGGAATCTTAAGTCTCGTCTGAGAGACAAGCGCTTATCAACGAGTACACGGCAGACGCAGGCAAAACTGAATACAAGTTTTAAAACCGTTCTGGGAGTATGGAAAGGGAGAGATTAAAATCAACTACAAGAATTCTGTAAAAGAGTCTTCGTATTCATTAAATACAAACATATTCGTATATGTAAATCAGGCATTTATCCATCCCAACCAGCACACCCGAACTAAAAGGGGAGCAGAAATGCTCAGCTACCAAAAGCAAGCACCAGGAGCGAGATCCACACACTCAGATCCTTTCGACTAAAAATAAAACTTAAGGGACAAGTGCCTTATAACAAGGAGGATGTTTGGGAAAAGACTCACCAACATCAGAAGGTCCGTACTCGGCATCTTCCTCCCCCAGCCCTCCTCTGGGCGCCTCCCCTCTGCAAAAGGGAACCAGGTTTGTTTACTTCTCAAGCTTTAAACTGTCGCCTCCGCCCGCCTAGAGTCGCAGGAGCAGTCAAGAAATGGTTCTCTCCCTCCTTTGAGAGCTCCGATTTCACTCGCAGCTAGGACACTCCACCCCCCCAGCACCCAAGCCAGCGAATCACAACCCTGCTGGCACTGTGCTTCCCTCCCACAGCTGACCGAACGAATCCAGACCCAGCCTCCCACCCAGCGAGCCCCCCAGGTAGACACCCGGGGAAACTCCCAGCCCGCCCCCGACCCGGCCCCAGGGCCCGGGAGCCCAGCCCACCAGCGCAGCAGGGAGGAGGGTCGGACGCCGCCGGCAGCTCAGCTCAGCTCAGCCCAGCCTAGCCCAGCGTCCAGCCTCCCGAGCCCCGCTGGCCTCGCCGCCGACTCCATCGCTCCCAGCCCGGAGCCCTTCCTAAGGAAGGATCAGCAGATCCCGGCAGCCCCGGTCCGCTCCCACCTCCGCGGGACGGGGGCTCCCTCTCGCCCCCCGCCCAGCTCCCTCAGAACTAGGGGCTCGGCACGCCCACACTCAGCCCGCACCCCTCGGTCCGCCAGGCCCTCCTTCCTCCTCTTCACGCCCATACCCTGCCCACCCTGGAGCGGTCCGCGCCAGCCCGACCCTCCCTTTTCCGGAGCCGCAGCGGCCCCCTGCACTCTCCTGCCCCGAGTCCGCCGCCCCGCTCCTTCCCTCAGCCTCTCCCTCTCGCCCGCCCGGCTCCTCCTCACCACGCGAACGACTTGCCGGCGGCGGAGCGCGGGCTCCCCCTGCAGCCGCCGCCGCCGCCGCCGCCGAGATTGGAGGGCCGACCGCCGACAGACCCGCCCCTCCCCGCCCGGAAATGGCTCCCCAGTCCCGGCGTGCGCGACCCTGGCATCGGGCGCGCGCACGTTCCGGCCTGGAGACCGGGGGTGGGGGGGCGAGGCCCGCCTCTCCTCCGGGCCTGACGGCGCGTGCGCGCCGCCTGCTGGCCAGGCAGGGACCGGCATCTCCGCGGGCCCTGAGGGACGGTGGAACCTGGCGACAGACCATCACCAGTTTCTCCTTCAGGCCGCCTTTTGTAAAAACCAACTCACTGGTCACATTTGGTCACTTGGAGCCCTTGAGAGAGTCAGCTCGCCGAGCACTGCACCAACTAACCCAAAGCAACCACTCAAAATGGGTCCCTAGAAAGACTTTTGGGATTTTGATAGGTGTCTCAGAGGTTTGCACCCTTTCTTTCCAGGAGATTTCCTTGAGGTCAATAATGCCTGAAGAAAAGCTACATAAAAACTCCCTAAAAGGGATGGGGAATTATCCTCCCCCTTCTCCCCTCCCCCTACAAACATGAAGAACAGAGACCAGGTACTGGGCAAAAAAAGGTTACCAATATTTATTTTCATGAGCAATGTCGGGAAGCGTCTGATACTGAAGTGAAAGTGCCCACTGGGACCACAAACGTCAGCCTTCATTTCCAGATGAAGTAGCTCAATCTCAAATATGTTTTTCATGACTTGCCCAGGACACTAACTCAGCAGGAGCAAAGATAGGGTAGTCTCAGGTAACTGACCAGTGATCAGCATGCTGGTCATATTTTTTTCAACAGATTTAAAAATGACACCTAGATGGAATCTTGAAATCTTAACAAAAATGACACGAATGAGGGTACCCAATTCCAACCCTTGCAAATGTTGTCAGGACACTAACCCAGAGTGTCATCGCTGCCCCTGGTACCCCTCAACCAGGGCTCTCGGGATGGAATCCCTTGTTAGAATGGCTGCCCTCCTCTGCACACCCCCTCAGCACTTCCCAACCTCGCCGCCAGAGTGGTGAAAACTCTGAAAGGGTCAAGCGGGTTATCTATCAGCTTCCTCACCGTCAGCCCCACCCCATCGGAAATCCCAGACATCTCTGCCATTCAAAGCTCCTGAATCAGTCACAGACGCTCCCAAACCCTTACCCCCTTGCTGCTATCTCCCAGCAGACATCCATTCTCAGTGTGGAAGGGCCAGGAAATGTTCTGGGCCCTTCAGCCAATGTCAAATCATCAAGAGTCACTTTGAGATTCCAGGTGTGATCTCCCCATTCCCCACTTCCCACTTCCACCCCTCTTCTTTATTTCTTCTTCCATCCTAGGATCTGCTCTCCCTCACCTCCTTCTTAGCTACTACCTCCCATCCTTTCATCTAAAATCTCTATGCCAGGGGCGCCTGGGTGGCTCAGTGGGTTAAGCCGCTGCCTTCGGCTCAGGTCATGATCTCAGGGTCCTGGGATCTAGTCCCGCATCGGGCTCTCTGCTCAGCAGGGAGCCTGCTTCCCTCTCTCTCTCTCTCTCTGCCTGCCTCTCTGTCTACCTGTGATCTCTCTCTGTCAAATAAATAAATAAAATCTTTAAAAAAAATAAAATAAAATAAAATAAAATAAAATCTCTATGCCAGCTGACTGAAGGACCAGGGTCCATCTCTGATCCCTCCCAACACTTCTGCAGTACAATTTCGCAGTTCCTTAAAATGCAGCAGGCCGCCTGTCATTCTTCCCGGATGAACCAACCAATTCAACGTTATTGACTAATCCTTATTGTGGTGGACTAAAAGTTTGTCTTCGCCCCTTCCGGCCCCTCCCCCCCACCCAGAATTCATATGTTGAAGCCCTAACCCCCAATGTGGTGGTGGGGTCTCTGGAAAGTCATTGGGTTTTGATGAGATCATGAGGGCAGAGCTCCCATAATAGGATTATTGTCCTCACAAGAAAAGGAAGGGGCCACAGCCCTCTCTGGCTCTCTCCCTCCAGCCACGCGCAATGAAGTGGCCCTTTGCAAGACAGAAAGAGGATCCTCACTAAAACCCAACACCTGCCAACACCTTTATCTTAGATTTTGTTGTGACAGCCCGAGCTGACTAAGAAACTAACTTTGCCAAGAACTAAACTAGGTACCTTTACAACCAAGACTCTCTTTAGGTCCTAACTTGCCCAGATCAGCTGACTCTCATTACCTCCCAACTTGTAGATCAGGACACCAAGGCCCAGAAAAGGTGTATGATCACTCCGAAGACACACAGAAGAAGGGGATAGAGTTTTTGGATAGAAAGTTAAGGCTTTAGATTTTGGAGGGAGAGCCTAAAATACGGTGGTTGATTTTTTAAATTCAAAGGTTTGAGGTGGAGGAAACTTCCACTCTTGTCCAGCTCAACCCCATTGCGTATGTGTGAGGAAACCAAGGCCCAGAAAGGAACATGACTCTTGGCTGTTGCTGGCAGAGCCCAGAGGTTGTGTGTGTGTGTGTGTGTGTGTGTGTGAGAGAGAGAGAGAGAGAGAGAGAGAGACAGAGAGATTCAGAGACAGAGACAGAGCGACACTCAAGGCCCCCGGCTCCTCTGCCCCATGCTCCCTCTCCCCCTAACCACAGGATAACATCAGGGATTACACCAGAAGAGTCAAGTAGACAGTGGCCAGGGATAAAAGAAGCATGGGGATTAAGGGATATAATTTCAGCCTTCACGGGGGAATCACATTATACTAAAACAGAACAAAATCCCCACAGCCTCTTGGTCTTATGTGTCCTAGCTATATCGGTGGGCCCTTGGGAGAAAGCTAGAGAGAGGAGAACAAAGGAGATAGAAAAGAGAGAATTATAATGCAGTGCAGAGGGAAGAGGGATATGAAAAAGCAAGAAGCATTGGCTAAGGAGAGGACACAAGCAAATCTCCTTCCCCTCCCCCCCCACCAGACTCTCTCACAGTGGGGGCTTCAGAAGGATGGGTTGAGCTGGCTGGTGGGAGGCAGAGGTGGGGTTCCCTGGAGCTTCCGAACCCAGAGTGTGGTTTCCCCAGGAGCACCACTGGCATCACTGGGACACTTGCTAGAAATGCAGGTTCTTGGAGCCCCACTCCAGATGATGAATCTGAATCTACATTTCAACAAGCCCCCCAGGTAATAGACATGCACCCTAAAGTCTGACAGGTACTTCCTGGACACCCTGCTTGCAGAGAAAGTACAGTGTTTGTTTGGGATGGTATAGGGAGATCGATGAATATATGGGGGGCAAGGGGAACTAATGCTCCCAAGTTGGCCTTCGGTGGCATCATGGTGCCTTCCCGGATAACAAAAATACTGGGAGCCATTGGAAATACCCATGGGGAACCAGCGAGGGACTGGAATTTGTGCTGATGACAGAGGGCTTGGGGTGGCAGGGGCCACAATGAGAGGAAATATAGTCTGGGATTTTTTTTTTCTTTTTTCCCTATATGGCGGCGTCGACTTTTTTATTTTTTTAATTTTTTTTAAAGATTTTATTTATTTATTTATTTATTTTTTATTTGTCAGAGAGAGAGGGAGAGAGAGTGAGCGCAGGCAGACAGAATGGCAGGCAGAGGCAGAGGGAGAAGCAGGCTCCCTGACGAGCAAGGAGCCCGATGCGGGACTCGATCCCAGGACGCTGGGATCATGACCTGAGCCGAAGGCAGCTGCTTAACCAACTGAGCCACCCAGGTGTCCCTAAAGATTTTATTTTTATTTAACAGAGATCACAAGCTGGAAGAGAGGCAGAGAGAGAGAGGAGGAAGCAGGGTCCCTGCTGAGCAGACAGCCGGATGCATGGCTCCATCCCAGGACCCTGGGACCATGACCTGAGCCGAAGGCAGAGGCTTAACCCACTGAGCCACCCAGGTGCCCCGGCCCCGCCTACATGGCTTCTTTTAAAACAATTCATGCCAGCAAATCGGGCTCTGCTAAAATGGCAGCTCTCCATGGCCAAGTTAGTGACACCCCTCCCCCCCATCCAGGAGCACACACGCCCCACTCTAAAAAGCAGGAACAGGGGCACCTGGGTGGCTCAGTGGGTTAAAGCCTCTGCCTTCGGCTCAGGTCATGGTCCCGGTGTCCTGGGATCGAGCCCCACATCGGGCTCTGTGCTCTGCAGGGAGCCTGCTTCCCCCTCTCTCTCTATCTGTCTGCCTCTCTGCCTACTTGTGATCTCTGTCTGTCAAATAAATAAATAAAATCTTAAAAAAAAAATTTAAAAAAAAAGCAGGAACACACTACCCACACCTCCATTCTTGTCCCTGACACCTCCCCACCCAACTGGGGGCCTTCTGTGGAAGCTCACCTCAAGATAGGGCTATGGGCAGATGTTCTTGCAGCTTCTGAACCCCTCCTGGAAAGGAATGGCCTGCAGGAAAGCCCCCATGCAGGACCTCTGATCATGGAGCCTGAAATGCCCTCCCCACGGAGAGGCGGGAAACCAGCCACCAGCAGCAGGTTGGAATGACACAACAAGACCGGCCTTGAGAAGGTAAGCTAAGGGCTGGCCAGACACGGGTGGGTGGGGGGGTAGGCAACTGACATGGGGAGCAGGTGCCCAGAGTGTGCCATCCTGGGATAGACAGGAAGGCCCACTGGGTCACTGAGCTCCATGTCCCAGGTGCCAGTTCAGCCAAAAGTCAGAATGGCCAAAACCCCCAAGAAACAAGTCATTTCCCAAGGAAGCTGGCTTTTCCTGAGGAAGCCACCCATTGCTGTCTGGGCTACGGGATCACTTTGAGCAAAGCTTCACACCACGAGTGACTGCTTATCGGAAACCAAATAAATACACCCTTCCTTGGGCAGAAGGAAACCAGCTGAGGCCTGTGGTGACAGAACTGCTTTGAAGGCAGGCACATTGGCCTCTCCCCAGAGATCCCTGCATTGGCCTCAGACAAGTGGGTCTCATGGTCTGAGCCTGGGCTTCCTTGGTTGTAGAACAAAGGTTAATAGCCTCTACCCGAGGGCGGTGGCGGCACCTCAGGAGACAGACGCGTGTACCCAGCCATGGGCCAGGAACCCTCCAGAGCATTAGTCAGATCCACTCCACGCGTGTCTAGGAGTTCAGGTAGGATTCCAGGCTGCTCTCTGGGACCGGCTAAACCAAGCCCCACCCCCTGACCTTGACCAGACCTCCAGGTCAGGCTTCATTCCCCATCAGGACCTGATCATGACAGTCGGTCAGTCTTTCTAACCTGACTTTGGCTGCAGAGGGAACCCAAGGCCTTTTCAAGGCTTGTCCGAGAGCCTCCGATCTCTCTATGGTCTTCCTACAGGTTTTGTTTATCGATCGATACATTTCAGACCAACCAGATCCAACACTCCGTTTATGTGAGTTTAAAAATCTGTTATAAACAGAGGGTGTAGCTGCCTCTATGTAGAATTCTTACAGAGCAGCACAGTGTCCTAACTTTAAAAGTGAAAACCAGGGTAATAAAATCACACATGAAGTTGGCACATGCGTGAACTTATAATAGGTGG
This sequence comes from Lutra lutra, assembly GCF_902655055.1. NCBI lineage: Eukaryota > Metazoa > Chordata > Mammalia > Carnivora > Mustelidae > Lutra > Lutra lutra. Next base: position 32,941,102 of record NC_062291.1, on the reverse strand, counting down.
ACTATGGGTTTTTTTGTTTGTTTGTTTGCTTTTTTAAAGATTTTATTTATTTATTTGACAGAGATCACAAGTAGGCAGAGAAGCAGGCAGAGAGAGAGAGGAGGAAGCAGGCTCCCTGCTCAGCAGAGAGCCCGATGCGGGGCCCGATCCCAGGACCCTGGGATCATGACCTGAGCTGAAGGCAGAGGCTTTAACCCACTGAGCCACCCAGGCACCCCTGGGTGGACTATGTTTTTAAGAGAAAACAATAATTATTTGAGTGTGGTTGTCCCTTTGTCCTTTATAATTGACATTTGAAAAAAAGGCTCAATTTGGATCTTGCTATAGTGATGTACAGTCGTTATGAACTGGGAAGCTACAGCTACAGACCAGTATGGAGGTATCGTCTGGTGACTCATTGTCTGTGTAAGCTGCGTCGTCCTAGGTGATGTGATTTTTCTGAAAGGTTGTTGGATTAAGAGTTGCCAAGTTTCAAACAAGATGAGGCAACTTACATGCAACTCTCCACATGGTAATTGCCCTCCAGGCAGTGCGTATAGTAAAACCATGTTTTTAAAGAAATGCACTTTTTGCATGAAAGTCAAATCAGGGGACGCCTGGGTGGCATGGTTGGTTAAGCATCCAACTCTTGGCTTCGGCTCAGGTCGGGATCTCAGCGTCGTGAGATCCAGCCCCACACAGCGGGCTCCATGCTCACTGTGGAGTCTGCCTCAGACTGTCTCTCCCTCTGCCCCACCCCTCCTCTCTCTCTCTCTGCTCCCCCTTCTCCCCTCTAAAATAAATAAATAAGTCTTTTTTTTTTTTTTTTTTAAGAAAGTCAAATTTTTGGCTCATGTGACTATGATCTGGTTTTTTACCTACCTGAGTGTTCTGGTAAGATGTTATTAAAAAGGTGTGCAGGGGGTGCCTGGGTAGCTCAGTGGGTTAAGCCTCTGCCTTAGGCTCAGGTCATGATCCCAGGGTCCTGGGATCGAGCCCCTGCATTGGGCTCTCTGCTCAGCAGGGAGCCTGCTTCCCCCTCTCTCTGCCTGCCTCCCTGCCTACTTGTGATCTCTCTCTCTTTGTCAAATAAATTAATTAACTAATTAAAAAAAAAAAAAGGTGTGCAGGACTCAGGGGCAATTCTTCACTGTGAGGAGCTGTCCTCACAGTCTGCAGGGCAAGATTACCGAATGCCAGGGAAACAACCTCATCACGTGACAACCGTAATTTTTAAATTTTCAGGATGCCTCCTTGGGCTCAGAGCCGTCCCACTGAGATCTGTCACCGTGGATTGATAACAGAAATGTACTTGAGCATGAGCCTCACTTTAGTATCTGCAGCTAAGTATCTGTCAAGCTGGAAGGGACTTGAGCACCGGCCAGGCCCAGACTTCCCAGGTATCATCGCGCATCAGAATCTCCAAGAACCTTTTCAAAATCTGCATGTCAGGGCTTTCCTGCAGACCCCAGTGCATGAGGGGTGGGCCCCAGACATCTGTATTTTGGGCACAGCCAGGTAAGAGCTGCTATGTTCTATCCATTCTCATCAGTTTCTATGCCTTGGTCCCACACCTAGTGGAGACGAAACCAAGAATTCTTGACATTCCAGCTCCAGAAGCCCAGGCTTAGGAACTGTAGTGAAATCTGTGGGTTCTTATGCTGGCTTTGGGATTCACGTGCTGTGTGGCCTTGGGTGAACCACTGACCCTCTCTGGGTCTCAATTTCCTCACCTCAAAATTGGATAGGGAGCGGAAGCAGCTCTCCAACTGTCAATCTAGAATTCTCGATACCTCACTTGGGTTAACACTTCCCCAAAACCTCTGTTTGGAAACTCCACTTCTCTGTCCCCAGGTTCCTGGGAAAGGCCCTAGATCACAAAGTTACTTGATTGGGGAAGGTGTTTGTCCCAGTCCTGTTCTGAGGGTGAGTGACATGGCCCAAATGCCCAGGGAAGCCAGGCCCCCCTTCTCCTCCCCCACCAGTGTGGACACAGATGGGATGCAATGAAGAAACCTGGGTAATATAAGTCTTGTGTAAACAGAGGACCAAGGGGGTAATTATGAACCTTGGCCTGTGGTTACTCCTTGCCTGGTCCTGCAGAACCAGTTCCCAGGCTGACTCACTCAGGGGAGCTTTAGATGTATTCTGAGCTCAGGGGTCAGGGGAAGAGGAGAGAGCATCTGTCTGCACAAGCAACTGGAAACCTTGGTCTTTAAAAATGGAGTTAAAGTAATTTTCTCTAGTAGGTTTTATAAAAACTAAGGACAGTCATTCTCCATGGTCAGGGGAGTTGACCCGGCAGAGGGATCAAGGACAGCTTGAGCTGAGTGCAGAGGATGAACAGGAGTTAGGCAGACAGAGAGGGGCAGGCAGAATGTTCTGGCTGAGGGCGCCATATGTGCCAAGGCCTAGCGGCAGGTACAGAAAGCAGTGTAGATCAGTAGGGATAGTGTGCAGGGCACATGCCTTCAGGAGCCCAAGCAAGTGACGTGACTTCCTCGGGCTCATTCATTCATTCATTAAATGCTAAGTGGCAGTATCCCAGGCAAGGGGTGGATCATTGACCAAAACAAAAACCCCTCCCCAGTACTACTTGTACTCTAGTGGAAAGAGTCGGACAAATAAACACAATAAGTAAACTATATGGTAGTCCAGAAAGTGCCAAGGACTATGGAAAAAAAAAAAAAAAACTGAGTATGGGAAATAGAAAGTGTGGGGCTCAGGGCGGGGTGTCCTGGGTGCCGTAATTGCAAACAGAATGATAGAGTAGGCCCAACATTTCAATTTCACAAGGAAAGTTATAAATCCAGACTTTTTGGTAAAATCTCTCGTTAACATTGCAATGTCCTAGAAGCCTGCTGATATCAGCGATTGCGCTCTTCTTTTGGCTAGGACTGCTTTAGTGCTTTGTGTCAAACAATGCCAACAGGCTCAGCACCCCAAGAGACAGAGCCCACTCAAAAGGCTTGTCCCTGCCCCAAAGCAGTGACATCCAGAGACCACCAGTGATGCTTTCAGCCATGTGTGGAAAGCTTTTCCTTTTTTTCAGATGCCCAAGCTATTCTAAACTCCCTTTTGCTTAGGGCAGACACAGAGGAGCTGCCCACAGCCAGCCTCTTGCCCCAGCTCTGTTGGGCAGACGGTCCCTCCAGAGGTGAACAATGTTCTATACTGACAGGCAGACACACTCCTGATCTCCTCTGGGCACTGGGAGACAGATGGAACATACAGATCACTCTTTATTCTTAGCAACAGGAAACAGCAAGCCAGCACGAATTCTGGACAAAAAGAGCTCAAAAATGTTGTAGGACTATGTTGTTTTCTTGTCACAATTTTCATAATTCATCTTGTGACCATGATGTAACTTACTGAATCGCCCCTGTTTGTTCATTCCATCTCCTCCCCTTACCCCCAAAAAAGAGAGAGAGAGAGAAATCTATAGTTGTATGGTGATTGTCAAGAGATCGAAAAGGTCATAAAGGGGAATGTGACCAAGGAAATCCCAGAGCTTTGGGCAACTTACTCAATTGTTTTGAAGTTTTGTCTCTTAATTGAAATATACCCTATGTACAGGTAAGTCCACAAATCAAAGACTAAGGTTTGATGAATCTTCAGGGAGTGAACATCAGTGTTCATCACCCATATCAAAACACAGAGCATTTCTGGGTGCTGGGCCAGCTCAGCTGGTGGAGTATGTGACTCTTGATCTCAGGGTTGTGAGTTTGAGCCCCAAGCTGGGTGTGCAGATTACTTAAAAATAAAATCTTTTGAAAGAATGAAGGAAGGAAAGAAGGAAAGAGAGAGATCGAGAGAGAAAGGAAGGAAGGGGAAGGAAGGAATGGGGGAAGGGAGGAAGGAAGGATTGCCAATTCTTTTTTTTTTTTTTTTTTTTAGTTAAAGCAACTGAGACTGGCTGCAAATGTTAAGCTTCCTGAGACCACAGGGCCCTGTAGGATATAATATTTTTATCTTAATCCAAATATCAGCCAGCAGCCATTGAAGTCATTTTAATTGTACCATATTTGGGCCTTCATACACTCCCCCTGCTACTAAGGAGAGTGGCTAGATGCAGACTAGCTACAAGGCTTTCGCACTCCTCTAGGGGAAGAGTGGAGGGCGCTGGTTCTAGGAAAGAACAATGGCATCAGCGGGGAAGACTCATACCTGAACAGATGAGGTCATTCTGGAGTAGGGCGGGCCCCTCAGCCAATATAACCGAGATCTTTCAGAAAGGGGAGATTTGCACATGGACATGCACACAGGGAGAGTGCCCTGAGAAGATAAAGACAGAAGTTGAGACAATGCTTTTCCAAGCCAAAGAACACCAAAAGATGGCCTCTAGGGGACAGGCATGGGACAGGTTCTCCCTCACGGCACTCAGAAGGAATCCGTCCCACTGACAGCTTGATCTCAGGTTTCTAGTCTCCAGAACTGTGAGATAATACATTTCTGTTGTTAAAGCCACCCAGTTTATGGTCCTTTCTTACAACAGCTCTGGTAAATTCATATGTTGAGATTCCCAAACTCATTCCAACCTTTAGTAGGTTGACGCAGGAGGAATGGGAGAGGCAGGGTGAACTGTCCATTCCAAGGAGCCTCGTGTCCACTTGAGCCAGGTGTCCGAGCAATGACTGAAGTGCGAGAGCCCCCAGTACCCCGGGGACCAGAGCTAATCCTGAAGCTAATCCTTGAGGTGACCACTACATTTAGTTTTGGACTTGCCACCTTGGAATGCTGCAGGAACCACTGCCAAAGAAACCACTCACCCAGACATAGTTCAAACACCCTCCCTTACCATTCATTTTCATGTATTTCAAGAATTGCAAATATGTAAACTCTTTACATTGGCTTCCCATTCAAACATCTAACTCAAGGCTTCCTGGTTATTGCATCATTGTAGACCCAATTAAACTCATTTCGTTTAAAGATTCTTACAAGCCTCTCCAATACACAAATCACTCCCCTCCTTTAAAGCAAGTTGTTTATAGCTAATAGGCCTACTCCCCACCCGAGCTAGCCCCCTCCAGGGAAGCCTTATAAAGTTTCTAGTTGGGAAAAGAAGGCCCTGAGGGGATTGCCCAATGTTGTCTCAGGACACAACCTCACAACCATAAAAACAAGTCAACACTGAGGTCTACTGGCAGAGAATCAGTTATAGAATATGCATGAACAAGGGTCAGCAGAGGTAGCCTGGGCCATACCCCAGACTATGTAGAAAGCACTTATCTGGTTAACTCATCCATAAATGGCAACCCACAGCAATAATCATCTTACAGTAGATATGCTGACCTATCTGTGAATTAGATTACTTCTGGAGAAGATGACCTCCAAGGGAAGATGCCATACAAAGTTCAGTTAACAGAAGGCTCTTCTTGAACTTGGCCCACAGGCCCCTTCTGATTAGCCTCTGCCTCTCTCTGCCTTCACCTCCCGCATGTCTATCTCACACCAAGGCTTTATTTCCTAGGCATAGAGCGACCATATAGTTTATCATCCAATATGAGATGCTTTTGAGACAGACCTATTCAGTTTCCCAGGACAAAGGTGTAACCAGGACTGTTTTACCCAGTCTGGGACTTCTGGTCTCCTTAGCCATGTGGAGCTACTTAGAGCTCCCATAACATGTCATGGGCTCTTGAATCCCCAGACTTTTGCTCTCCTCTTCTGGTCTACTTGGAGCATATTCTATAATCCACTCTTCTGTGGAGCCTTCCTCAAGACTCATAAGTGGGCTTGGGCTCTCCTTCCCCTGTGTCTTCACTGTCCCCAGCATATACCACATTCTGTCTCCATTTCCCTGGCTTCCCACAAGACCTGTAACCTCTTAAGGACAGGTATTGTATCTTTTCATCATTGTGTTCTCTAGTCTATTCCATGTTGTAGGTACTCAACACGTGTCTAATCAATGATTTTATAATTAGCCTGTGAGTTTGAAAAAGGTAGTTTGAAGGTAGTTTGAAGAAGCCCAAAGAGTAGAAGAGGTAGCTGTGTCCACTAGTTTCCATCATCTAAAGGGTTGTGATCACAAAGAGGACCTAGACTTGACTTATGAGACCACAAGGGAAGAATAAGAATACTAACAGGAAGCCTCAAGGAGATATATTAAGAAGAACTTTCTAGCCAGCAGGACTACACAAAATCGGTGGACAGCTTTGAACAGTAGAGAGCTCCCTGCCACTAGGGCTGTTTTGTTGACAAATACTAACCTACAGTAGGAATTTTGAGGGAAGGATTAGGGCATGTAGTGGGTGAATGGCCTGGATACACTACCTTATACTTCGTGATTCGTCCATTCATTCATTCAGTGAATATTTACTGAGCACCCGGCATTGCACAGGAGCTCAATGAATTAGCACAGCAGGGACACACCCATGTAACCACCATGCAAAGCAAGGGCGTATGCTGACTGATGCATGAGGCAGATTTGGCCTCTGACCTGTTGGAGCTTCTAGGTTTGCAGAAGAGATACATACAATCGTGTGAGGGGACTACTAGGGGTGGGAGCCAGAGAGATATTAAACTTGAACAAGGATGAATGTAGGAAGCTTGTGGGGTTCCATGACCTTAGATCTTTCTAGAGAACTCAGGATTCTTCTCTCTTCTGTGATGCCTGCTCTTCCAGTTGGGTGACCTTCCTGAAGGCTGGCTTAGACCAGTCTCTGCCTGTCATGTCAGTTCCAGAGCTGTGAGTCCTGCTCAGCTGACAGGTAACCCAGTAACTTTGATCATTCCAGGGGAGCCACGTGTGGTCTTTAGTCATGCCATTTCTTTCCTTCCCTTGTCTCTAAAAGACCACCAGAAAGCTAGTCACACCGAGCTTGGAACAATAGAGGCACCAGCAATCCATGGTGGGTGAACCCCCAGAGCCTGGCAGACTCTCCACTTTCAGAACAGCCATCAAAGCACCAGTGGTACTGGCCACAATCCAGAACTCCGTGTCCAAAGCAGAAAAGACATAGCAGGTGAGCCAAGAGGCGTGTGATCACAGGACTTTCTCCTGCCCTGATGGGGGACAGCACTAGGATAACACACAGCTATTCATGAAATGTTTGCATGATTTGGGTAAACAATGGTAATAATAAAAGAAAAATGCCATGCCTCAAAGCCTTTGCTATGGGCCAGGCACTGTGCTGGGGTGATTATATACGCATTATCTTCCTTAAGCATCAAACAGCCCCACAGGGGCAGAATTATTATCCTTGCTTTACAGAGAGGAAACAGAGGCCCAGAAATTGTCAAAACTTATCTGAGATCAAGTAGGTAGGGAAGGGCAGGCCCAAGGGTCTCCAGAGCCTGTGCTTCTGGCCTCTGTTCTGTTGACCTTTTGTGGGGATAAATGAAAGCCCACCAAAGCAGAATGGGTCAAAATGAGCTCTCTTGTGTGAACTCCAAAAGTAGGTGAGTAAGCCCTCAGCAGATTGGCCATTGAGCAGGAGAGGGGATCTCAAACTGAGTTCACAGCATATGCAAAGTCAAAGAAAAATAATGAACAAGAAAAAATGTCTTCTGACTCATGTTACAAAGGGATAACGACTCTAATATACATATATTCATGTAAGAAGGACAACAATCAAATAGAAAAAGTGGGTAAGAGATATGAATGGAAATAGCAAGAAATATACACAAGTAGCTCTTAAGCATAGGACAAAAGATGCTCAATCTGACTGAAGAAATGCAAATTAAAGTGGCATTGATCCCCTACAAACTGGAAGGCCACGTGGGATACAGCTATGATGGCCTCAAACGTAGACTATATTTGAAAAGAAGGAAGCAGAAAGTCAATGAGCTAAGTATCCCTATCGAGAAATTGTAAAAAGAACACAAAGTAGACCCCAAGAAAGTAGAAGAAATTAAATGAAGAGGACCGAAAACCTAAACATTGGTTCTTTGAGGGGAAAAAACTGATTAAAAAAAGGAAAAAAAGAATAATCTTTGGCAGGATTTATCAAGGAAGAGAGAGGGAGAGAGAGAGAGATCAAATCCAGTCCAGTGTCTGGAATGAAACAACGGGTATCACTATCATTCCTGGAAACAATACAAAGATATGACCTATGCGATACAATTGAAAATGTTGATGTTCTGGAGAAATTCCTCAAAATACCCAATGATGCCAATACCAAAAGGACAGTGATGTTAGAATTATCTGAGGAAGATTTTACAGAAGCCATGATAAAAAAAAAAAATGTTCTCATGAGCAATGAGAAACACACTGGAGATAAGTGATGGAAAAGAAAATAGAAAGTTTTAGCAAAGTAATAGAAGCTATAATGAACCAAATGGAAATTTTAGAAATAATTGTAATACCTGTAACTCAGGATTTCTTTGATCATTAATCTCCTCAACTCTAGGATTATGAGATAACAGGTCTAAAAGGATTAGCACAGTGCCTGGCACGTAGAAAGTGCTCCATAAAATGTAATGTTTCTCCTCTCATAACTGAGACGTCCGAGCAGGAGGACCAAGCTTCAGAGCATTTCCAGGCAGACAGACCCTCCTGCCTTGGATGCTCCATAAAGATGATGTCAGGAGGGTTTGCTTAACAATTATGTTATCAACCTCACAAACCAGTGTTGAAGGCATTCCCTAAGGTACTCCCTTCACCCCCACAGCTCAACCTACATGCAGACCCCGCTGTTGGGTTCTGAAGAATATAATGGAAGTGTAAGAGGTACAATCAGAAAGGGAAGGTGGGCTTTAGTTTCAGCTGCTTCAGGTCATCTGGTGGGAAACCCCCCAAAGTGGGTTGGGAGCAACAGGGAGGGACTGGGCAGGAAAGCAGCTTTCTCTTCTTTCAAACACAGCACTGTTTATCGTAATAGTAGCTACAACCCCAGAAACGTGGAAGAAGGATCTTGCAGAATGGGTTCAAAGGGGTCTCCTTATTCCCCCAGAGACAGGCCCAGGAAAAGCTACACTTACATGGAGACCATGCTGACCTGTATGGATGGAGGAGCATTGGGGGCCAGGCCAAGATCAGGCACCGCCCCACAGTGGGTCACCACCGTTGTTGGAATCCCCACCCTCTGCTGGGATGAGCAGAACTCCTGAAGGAGTTGGGTTTGCCTCTAGCTTTCCTTCTTCCTTTCCTTCCTTCCTAGCCGAGGACACAGCATCAAGCACGCTCCTTTAGTTCATAGAACCGGCATGCACCCCTCACAGTACCTGATCTCATCGTACCCTGTGGACAAAAGGAGACCCACTTCACTTTACAGGTGTCCCAAGTTGAGCCTCAGAGCAATCAAGTGAATTACCCAAGGAAGTTCTCAGACGAAGGACTCATCCCACCTACATGTAAGTGTAGTTCTCAGATGAAGGACTACATGTAAGTTCTCAGACGAAGGACTCATCCCACCTATTCATGTAAGAAGGACAACAATCAAATAGAAAAAGTGGGTAAGAGATATGAACGGAAATAGCAAGAAATATACACAAGTAGCTCTTAAGCATAGGACAAAAGATGCTCAATCTGACTGAAGAAATGCAAATTAAAGTGGCATTGATCCCCTACAAACTGGAAGGCCACGTGGGATACAGCTATGATGGCCTACCTCCATCCTGACACCAATACTAATGAGCATTGTTATTACCATTTTCGAGCATCTCGTGTACGCCAGGTAAAAGACTAGGCAGCTGAATTCCCTGAGCTCATTCGTCCTTCAGAAGGACACCAGGGGTAGAGGAGGCTGCCCCATCAGGCTCAGAGAAGGCAATAATGGTAGGAGATCATACTGAGTGCCTGGCATTGTTCTAAACACTTCAATGTGCATGAAGTCACTCTGTCTTCCCAACAATCCCATGAGCATGTTCATTTCTGAGATGTGATAACTGAAGTTCAGAGACATCAGGTTATCTGCCTGAGGTCACACAGCTCACAAGTAACAGAACTGGTTTTCAAACCAAGCCTTCTTACCACTGTTCCATGTTTCTGGCAGCACAGGTGACTTCCCCAAGGTGCCACATCTAGGAAGTGTCCGAATCAGATTGAAACCCCTGCCCAGCTAAAAACCAGAGTCTTCCCATCCCGTTATCCTGCCCAGAGGAGGGCTGGAGGGAGGCTCTGGGTCACTCGGGCAGCCTCCTTCTCTCCAGCTAAGAGACAGCTGTCTTGCCAATCAACCCCCAGAAACAGGATGTGTGGGAAGCAGAGCTCTCTAGAGTGGCATCAGGCCTGGTTGGGCTGACAAAGCTGGGACCAACCTCCACCAACCTTCTTTGCCAGTTTTTCTGTCTGCCTCCTGCTGGCTGAAACCGGCCCCCGACTCTCATTGTCTCCCTCGGCCCCCACTGAAAATGCCGAGTGCCAGGTGGAGAGGGAACTTGGAGGGAACCTGGAGGGGTCAGAGGAGCTGGGGGGGGTGGTGGCAAGGAGAAGGGTGCTGGGGAGTGGTTCTGGAGTTGTGGGGCAGGGGTAGCCTAGCAACCAGTGGCTTACGTGGTCACAAAGCCGACAGGCTTGCCCACAGAATCAGCGAGCCTGCCTGCCTATTCATGTGTCCTCTCACTCCTTTCCGCTCAGGCAGCGGGGACTTCTCATACACAGACCGTAGCAGGCACTCGCCCCGGTGAGTCCACCAAGGATGTCTCCCGGGGAGGAAATGGACACTAGAGCCAGACAGAGGGGCCAGGGGAGGGCCTCCAAAGGCCGAGATGCCGAAAGGGAAGGTCTGTCTTAGGATGGGTGTGAGCGTTTGGACTCCTTGTGTCCAGCTGGTTGGGGGCCAGGCAGAGAGGGGAGTGAGGACAGAAGCAGACACAGCAGGGCCCGGCCTGTCCCACTCTGGAAAAGACAGACCTGCCTCAGTCCCTGTTGACCTCCACCGCAGCTGTGGGTCATGACCCATTTGTGGCTTATAAAATCAATGTAATTGGTCACGGCTAACATTTGCAAAATGAAAACAAGAAGTAGGATGAAAATAGTGCTGTGCATGCTATGTGGCAAGGGTAAGGATTGCTCTAGAATGTTCTTGCTTCAGTTTCACATACACAGATGTGTGTGCACGTGTGTGTGTGAATCAGGATCTAGGAAGGAGTTTCTTAGTACCACAGTCAAAACCATTTGAAAGTCTTTGTTCTAACGAGTACTTTTTCCTGTAGGCAGATGGGTTTGGGCTTCCAAATGGCCTGTCCTCAAGCCTGCAGCATGTGAGTGCTCTAGACCCAGCCCCCGTCACCAAGGATGTCCAAAGCTTCCTTCCAAGGAAGTTCTGCCTACTGTTTTGCTCTTTGGAGAAAAGACCAGGAGACCTAAAGGCAGGACGCCTGAAAGTCTCCCCTTCCCCGAACTCAAGAAGTTCTTGAGAGGCTGGCCCTGAGGATCTCTGGGTCCTTTGCAGATTTTGTGACTGAGAGTTCATTTTCAGAATGCACTGGCTTCCTGTCCCAACCCCATCACTACCCTGCACTTTGGAGAGATATAGACAGATAGATCTAAAGAGCTATATACTGTATGTGTGTGTACATGTACGTGTAAATGCACATGTGTATGTGCATGTGTGCTCACGTGTATTTTTGTGTGTACCTGTATATGTGTGCTATATATGTGCCTGTATATGTGTGTGCATATATGTGTGTACATGTATGTGTATACAAGTGTATATGTGTGTACATGTATGTGTGTGCTGTGTTTATATGTATATGTGCATGTGTCTATGTATGTGTGTCGATGTAAATGTGTATGTGTATATGTGTGTATATGTGTACATGCATGTATATATGCGTATACTGTATGTGTGTGCATGTGTACACATATATGCGTGTGCATGTGCATGTGTTCATGTGTATTTGTATGTGACCTGTATATATGTGCTGTGTGTACATGTACCTGTATGTGTGCATATGTATATGTATGTGTATGCACATGTGTATGTGCATGTATGTGTGTGCTGTATTGTGTGTAGGTGTATGTGTGTATGTGTGTATATGCATGTGTGTATGTCTGTGTGTATATGTAAGCAAGTGTGCACATGTATGTGTACATGTATGTACACGTGCACATACTATATAAATGTTACGTGTGTGTGCTTATGTACATGTGTATGTGTGTGTTCACGTGTATTTGTATGTGTACATGTATATCTGTGCATGTACCATATATGTATATGTACGTGTATGTGTATATGTACGTGTGTGTATATATTATGCATATATGCACATATATAGCTATATTCAGGTCCATAGATTTAGACCAATCACAATTCTTTTTTTTTTTTACATTTTATCTATTTATTTAACAGAGAGAGGCACAGCGAAAGAGGAAACACAAGCAGGGGGAGTGGGAGAGGGAGAGAATTCTCCCCGCTGAGCAGGGAGCCTGATGCGGGGCTCCATCCCAGGACCCTGAGATCATGACCTGAGCCAAAGGCAGAGGCTTCACCCACTGAGCCACCCAGGTGCCCCCAATCATAATTCTTGACTTCAACACCTATCATCTTACATCCATGTCACCGAATTAGTTTATTTCATTTTATAATGAGCTCCGGCAAAGGCGCCTCTCAAACCAAGAACTAGAACAGCACCACTAACAATCTAACCCGCCCCCTCCCATCCCATCCCCCCCCTTTACTTTCCTCAGAAACAGCCACTAGCTGAATTTTGTGTATACTGTTTTCTTGCTCCCCCCGCCCTTATTTTATCACATTTATGATACTTTTGCTTGCCTTTGAACTCTACCTCTAAAAAGGAATCTCGGGCTCTTGGGCTTCTGGGACTCGCTTTCCTTGACCTCACATTATATTTGCAAGATTCACCCATGTTGTTCTGTGTAGCTGTGGTTCATTGTCATTGCAATATGACGCTCAATTGTCCACATGCAGCACAGCTCACCTACCTGTTCCTGCCCCCATCGGACATTTGGGATGTTGCTAGGTGTTGGCTAATTTGCATGATGTTAGTCTGAATATTTTTACATATAGCCCCCGTGGTACCACCGCAAGGGCCTCCCTGGGTATATGTCAGAGAGAGGAACAGCTGAGCGCTCTATGCCAGTTCAACATGCCAATGTTCAATTTTACAAGATATTGCCAATTTTTCTCCCCCAAGTGTCTGTTCCGGTTTAGACTCCCACCATAAGTGTATGAGAGTTCCTGCCATCCATCTCCAGCACTAGTATTAGGTGCACTGGCCTTTATTCTGTCAGAAAGGCTATGATGGCTACAGAAGTGAAGACCCAGTTGGCTGAACATCCACTAATGACGTAAGACCCCTCGTGTGCCCCCTGCTGCTGACCAAGGGGGTGGTGGAGGCAGGGCGGGGTGGGAGACAAAGGTGGCCAGAGGAACCCAGCAGACTGAAGGGCCTCGACTTCCGCTGCCCTCAGCCAGGTCCCCGTGGGTTCCTGAGCCTGAGTTTAGCACAGGTCACAAACCGGGTCCCTCCCTGGAGGGAGAGGACATGGTGACGGGAGGCTGAAGCACCTAGTACTAGAATTCCTGGGGTTTCTGAGGGGTGACTTCCTCCATCACTTGGGGTAGGGGACCACCAGGTAACTGCAAATTTCAGAGAAGTTTTGCTTTCTTTCTTTAAGTCCCAGATCCCTTAGAGGCCAATCGAGGACAGCACAGAAAACTCAGGGGCCTGGTCAGCGAAATTCTCAGAGGGTCCCGGGGCAGAGCACCTTGCTTAGCATATCCAGAGTCCGTCTCTTCTCCAGAGGGCCTCCCTTCAGCCGGGGCCAGCGGGAGAAGGGAGCGCAGACAGCGCGCAGGCAGGTGCCCCCCCCCAGGCCCCAGGCGGAGAGCAACCCATCTTTGGATCCTTGCTGGACTGACCTAGAGCTCCTCCTCCAGAGGCAGGGCCCGGCATCCTCAGCAGAGGGCAGGGGCACAGGGCGGAGGACAGACAACCTGAGAAGCTTGTCTCCAGCAAAGCAGAGCAAGAGCTTGACGCTTCCCTGCAGCGTTGCGACTCTGAAGGCTACCCCATCAGCTCTGCGTCTCCTGGGAGGGACCCCCCGGGAGAAGGACATGCTGGCGCCATCTGGCCTCGGTGCTCCAGCTTTAGCCTCTGGATGCCTGGGCCAAGACTGCCGGGGGGGCACGGGGGCCAGGGGGCTGCCTGTAGCTGGCTTCTCCTGGGCTGCCAAGAGTCAGCTTGGGGACAGGCCCTTGCTGTGTCTGTGTATATAAGGTCCCTTTGCTTCTACCCAGGTATTTGGATGAGTAGGTGGGTCTGTGGCTTCTTCCCTATGGCTTGAGAGAGGGTTTGTGGGAGAAAACTGAGGTTTCGAGAGATTCCATCTGAATTCTCTCAAATAGATTCGAGCTCCCTGCGAAGGCATCTTAGGAAGACAGGAAGCTCCCTGGGACTGGATTGTACCAGTTGGGAGGGGACCCCGGGAGAGGCCCGGCTTTGGGTGCCAGGGGAGTGGGAGTGAGATCCTGGAAACCCGTTTCAGAGTGTCTCGGTAATAGACTCCAGATAAGCCCCGAGCTCCAAGCCGGGTGGGCACTGCTGCCCGGAGGCTCCATTAGCTTCTCCTTGATCTTCTCCTTCAGTCCAAGGGCTGAGCCTGAAAAGAAGTCAGGACACAGGCCGAGGAGCCACAGGGACGGCGGGACGCAGAAAGAACTGATGATCCCAGGGATTGTGGATTTCCAGCTGATCCAAACGGCACTGAGGACCCCCAGGCCCCAAACCCCTGGGGCCTACCGCTTTGGCCGCCTCAGCCACCACTCCTTCTTCTCCCGACACCACCCGCACCCACAACGTGTGACCCACATCCAAGGTAGACCTGGGGTGGGTAGGGGCCCGGCTGGAGGTGGTGGGGCCGTCTTAAAAATGGGAAAGGGAGTTGTCAGCCCCCATTTCCAAGCTGAGACCCGGAAAGGGTGGGGATTTGGTCGGGGTCAGAGAGCTCCTTGGCCACTTGCAAGCACTTGGTCAAGCAAAGACTTGACGCGGGGGACAGGCTCCAAGGCTGAGTGTCTAGCCCTAGACCATGTTCCTCATTGCCAATCCTCCCATTTTAGGATTCAGGGAAAGGGATAAGTGTTCTGCCCCAGAACCTCACTCTGTTCTGGAACTCAAGCCAATTAATCCACTTAGCCATCTATTGAGTGTGAACTACAGGTCAGGTACATTTTAGGCGCTGGGGATATGACAGTGAATAAGACAGTCCTGACCCCACAGAGCTGACTCTGGTGAGAAAGGATAGGAAACAGATAAGGTGTCAGGGTGTAGAAAGCGCCAAGGCTCTAGAGGGGAGGAAACCTCATCAATAGCATGGCCTTTGGGCAAAGAACTAAAGGGATATTGTGGATATTGGGGGAAAAAATGTCCCGGGCAGTGGGAACAGCAAGTGCAAAGGCCCTGAGGCACACATCCTGGCTCTGTTGGAGGGTCAGTAAGGAATCCAGTGTGGCTGGAGCAGAATAAGGAAGGGTAAGAGGAGATGGGCCAGAGAGGTGATGGGGGTCCAGAGCACGTGGGCCTTGGAGGTCACCCACTTACCATTGAGCCATCTCACTGAGGCAACAGGAGCCATGGGAAGTGACAGGAGTGACATGTTGGCCGCTGTCTGGAGGGTGGCATGGACCAAGGAGGTAGCAGTAGAAGACTGAGCAGCCCTGCTCTAGAGACCTACAGAGGTGAAGCCAACGGGATTTGCAGACTGGTTAGAATGAGTGGGAAAGACAAAGAGCGGTCAAGGATGACTCCCAGGTGCTGGGCCTGACGGCTAGAAAACCAGAGTCACATGGACTGAGGCAAAAAGAGCCCGAAGCGAGGGCCCAAGCCGAGTGGAGGGGGTTGGGAATTTGGTGAGGACCTGGGAGATGCAAGATGCACATGACTTTCAGGCATGAGGGTGGAAGGGCAGAGTAGGCGGCTGGGCCCAGAGTTCAGGTGAGAGACCCCGAGGTGGCTATTCTAGGAGGGACGCCATTGGTGAGAAGGAAGGAGCAGAGGAGGTAAGGAGTGGCCTGCGAGTTAGGAGGGACCAGGAGAATGAGGGGACCCCTGGCCAGAAAGGAGAGTGTTTCTGAAAGGACAGAGTGAGCCACCATGCTCGGTCCTACAAGGCTGGTCCTTAAAGCTTCACAGTGGACGATAATACATGGTCAGACTGTAAGGCAGCAGGGTTCCTCGTGTGTAAGCGGCTTGCCATCTCCCCCAGGCTGCCCGGCACAGGCTGACAGATGGCAAGGAGTTTTCTCCAGGGGGGTCTGGCTAACTCTTACCACTCCCTGTGATTTGAGCCCAGGCCCCTCTGGTCACAGACTGTGGCTTAGCGCCGCACCCCCATGCCTTCCTCTTTAAGCTGTCTGCCTCTGTGTGTTCACACCTGCAGTTCCTTGCTCTGTCCTAGAACATCAGAAGGACCCCAGTACTAAGGTCCCAGAAAGCCTGGGTTCCTAGCTCACCTCCACCTGACTCGCTGGGTGAGCCTGTCACTGTCTGTTCTAATGTCCCTGTGGGTAGGGCCTCCGTGGCTGCGGGATCTCCCAGCTCCCGCGATCTATGGGCTTTTGTGGTTACTGGAAGAAGCGGGTTCAGTGCTCTCCCTGCCCACCGCCTCCCAGTCTCCCAGGCTTCCTAGGGGCCACCCAGGCTCTCCTCCTCACGGCCTCTCACCCTTCGCAGATCTCATCGGGAAGCCCGTCTGTGTCGTCAGAGACGAGTTCTCTCTGGCCCCCGTGCCTCAAGTCACACTTTTATCCCGCTGTCTGATGGGGATGCCCAGCATCTCTGTCCCCGTTGGAGACCCACAGTCCAATCGGGAGCCTCAGCTTTCCTCTGGTGTGTACTTGGGCAGCAACCCCTCTCCAGGTGCCTGGGAAGGAAAGAGCTCTTAGGTTGGTGGGGTCCCGCAGGGTACCCTGGATTTTTCCACATTTCCTCAGGCAGCAGCATCTGCATCCTTCCCCACCCCTCCCCAGGTCCTCAGAAATATGGCCCCTACTCAGATTTGAGGTATTTGAGGAGTAATAACCATCAGAGGAGAGGCAGAGGGGGGCCACAGTCACGTGACTGACAGCCAGAGACAGGGATGATACTGGAAATGTTGAGTAGCTTGTATGCTCCGTCACTGGGCCGTCGGAGCAGACAGCCAGAGATGGAGTGGCAGCTCTCAGGCGGCCATGGCCCTGCCCAGGCCCTTGCCGTTCCCTGCGGGCCAAGGGGAAGCTCACTGGTGGGTGTGAGGAGAGGCCCCAGGGAGGAACCAGGACAGTGGTGCAGAGCAGAGAGGGTTCCGAGGCTCTCTGTCGCCAGCCTGCTCCCAGACCAGCTTCGCCAGGAACAGGTGGATGTCTGAGTGACTGGTACAGCACAGACACTGGGTCTCTGGCCTGGCCTCAGTGTCCAAAGGAGGCAAAGCTGGATTAACCCGCACACTTCCTAGCACAGAGAGCCAAGCATCTCCAGCATCCCCCAGTGAAGCCACAGGCTAGGGTATCAACGTAGTAGTGACTGCACCAAGGTGGGGGGGGGGTTCCTCCCTCCCTCCCTCAAGGTCACTGCCTCCCCCTTTCCCTGTAAGACATGAGGCTGGGAAGGCTGGGGAGATGACCAGGCGCTTCCCCCCAGTGCTGGGTACCACAGAGAGGGCGGGGAGGAGGACCCCACATATCAGCTGGCAGTGTCTTCCCAGAGACCTGGAAGAAGGAGTTGAAGGACCTGGCTTCCCGGGTGGCCGTCTTCACTAAGGAGAATGAGCTGAAGAGCAAAGAGGTGGGTGTGGATCAAAGGCACTGTCCGGAAGAGATCCGAGGGTCCATCTCTTTGTAACAAAATCCCTCCCAAGGGGGTTCCCACCTCATGGACAGTAAAGCCCGTGTCCACAAGAGTTGGGGGGCTGTTGGCCCAGGGAGGAGGGGGCTACAGAACACAGGCCTGAAGGGGGAGGGTCACGGCAAGGGCTCGGAGGAGAAGAGAAGGTGGCTGGGTGGAGAAATCCAGGAAGGGTTCGTGACAGAAGGGGGATGTGAAGAAGTGGACAGGGGAGGTGTCCCTAGGGGAGGCCTGCAGCACAAGACCGCAGAAGCTGGGAAAGAAAGGCAAGACATCCTTAGAGACCGGGCTGACGTGCAGGGATACGTGGGCAGCCATGGAGGGGGGAAGGGGGGAAGTGTGAGAAGGGGCCGACTTTTAATGTGGACAAAAAGAGGAGCTTGTTCTTAATTTCTGAACTTACTGTAGTGTCGGATCTCATAAGGAGGGGAGATTCACTGAAGGATTTCAAATAGGATGGGGTGACCTCATGGGTGCCATTTGCTGGTAATTCAGTAAAGACAATTGGAGGCAGCCTGGAGGTAGCTGGAAAGGGACTGAGGGCAGGTGTGGCCCTTGGGACGGACTCTGGCTCTGCCCTTGTCTGGGGCAACAGAGTTCTCATGATTGCTTTGTGGCTAACTGAGTGCAATGCTCACAGCAACTCAGTTAAGCAATCTGGGTCTCACTTTTCTTATCTTGAAAATGGGGAAAAGTATAGGGGTGCCTGGGTGGCTCAGTCAGTTGAATGTCCAACTCTTGATCTCAGGGTCCTGGGATAGAGCACCACATTGGAGCTCTGTGCTCAGCAGGGAGTCTGCTTCTCTCCCTCTTCCTCTGCCCCTCCCCTGCTCACACACAGGAGCTCTCTTGATCTCTCTAAAATAAATAGACAAGTAAACAAACAAATAAAATAGGAAGTATGCCCCAGTCTACTGGGTTGCAAGGGTAGGAGGTCCCAGGCCTCGTACCCACAGGCCTGGCTCAGGAGGGTTTCCCAGGGCAAAGAAAAGATGCCAAGCTCTGGGGGACAAACTTGGGAGCAGCTGACCTGGGAGTTAAGGTAGGCGATGGGGACCGTGGCCCAGGATACTGCTTTCAAATCTATGATGGGCTTGGGGGAGGGGAGGGAAGGAGGGTCTCCCTAGGAGGAAGTACGAGGACTTCAGAGGACTGCCAGGGGCTCCAGCATTCAAGTTCCAGGAGGAAGAACTTTGGCTATAGCGGGGCCCCTGGCTGGGGAGAGGAGTCTAGAACAGGGTGGGCTGGCCTGGTCATCCAGTTTCCTGCAATGTGGTGATGCTGGGATTTCAGGAGGGGAGGGAATGCCCTAGAGGTATGACTGGGCCCCTTCTGCCTTCTTCCTTGAGCCCCACCCCCCCTCGCTCGCTCGCGCTCTCTCTCTCTCTCTCTCTCTCTCTCTCTCTCGATCTCTCTTGATCTCTCTTGATCTCTCTCTCACTGCCTGGAGTCTCTGGCCACTTTGCCCCCAGCAGAAGGAGGAACCTCAGCGGGAGCAGGGGGCAAAATACTCGGCCGAGACCGGGAGGCTCATCCCCACTTCCACCCGAGCCATTGGTCGCCGCCACTCCCGCCAGAGCCCCCGGATTTATCCTTCTGGCAAAGATGGAGGAGTTCAGACCATTGTCCTGCGGGATCAGGAGCTGCTGGTGAGGCCCTGGAAACGAACGCTGGGAGCTACGGCCCGATGGAGGCCTGGTCTGAGGGCTGAGAACACGGGGGTTGCTGCTCCCAGGCTCCCAGCAATCCCAACTAGGAGCTTAAAAACTTCAAAGTGTGCTTTAAAGTGTGGCCTCTCGGGGCGCCTGGGTGGCTCCGTCAGTTAAGCGTCCAGCTCTTGATTTTGGCTCAGGTCATGATCTCAGGGTCGTGGCATGGACCCCCACTTTGGGCTCCATAATGGGGTGGAGACTGCTTGGGATTCTCTCTTTTCCTCTCCCTCTGCCCCTTCCCTCACCTCTCCCTCTTTAAAAAAAGAAAAAAGGCAGCGTGGCCTCTCCTGGGGACACATGTACCTGAGACCCTTAGTCTCAGGAACTCCCGACCTGGGAGTCCAGCCCCTGGATCCAACCCCCTGTTGCATCCAGGTTTCTGTGGGAGGCTCTCCCTCTCTTTGAAGGCCTTCCCCGCTCAGGGCTTTAGTTCCATGATCCACCCAAGCCCGGAGCATGAACGGCTTGTCAAGAGGGCGGTTCCGGCTGTGGCGCTGGAGGAGTTCAGGAAGGGAGCCGCTGTGGCTGAACGGCTGGAGAGGAAGGTCCTGCCTAGTGTTGTCCCCAAAGCATGCCCTGCTCTGCCTTGGGCTGCAGCCAGCCAGGCCAGTCCCAGCACGGTCTTCCCACACTTGGAGGGGTTTGGTCTCTGCCACAGTGATGCACAGACTCACCCCCCACCCCCCCACCGCCTGCACAAGTTTCCCAGTCAAGGCCTGAGATGAGTCCTTGCCCCTTGCCAGTGGCTTAAAGCTATCTCGCAGTCCCTTTCCAAAAGCATCCATATTCTCCAGAAAAGGTTACACACAGAGCCAGTCTCTTAACACCCTCCCCGTGACCAGCGCTTCCAAGCCTGCAGTCCTTTGGAGAACTGCACAGTCCACTGAAATGGATAGTGCAGGCAGGGCCCAGAATCCCCATTCCACAGATGGCGAGGCTAAGACCCTGCCAGGTGACATTCTGTGGCCCAGGCCCCCAGAGAGGGAGCGGCGTAACCCGGACTAGAACAGCACTTTCTCCACCATAGGGCGGCCTCACCTTGCCTGGAATTAGGTTCTCGGGTCCTGTGGGGAGGGGGCCCAGGGCAGGTAAGTTGGACTCGGAGAACGGAGAAGGGCCCAGGGGCAGACCCAGGGTGGGAGTCACTGCAACAGGTGGGTATCTGGGACCGAGGGGGTGCCCTAGGCGGCAGAGGCCTGGGAAGATTCTCAGCCCGGTTCTCACTCTGCTGAGGATGAGGCAGACTTGCTGGGGACTGACAGGCCCCTCCAGGTCCTGGGAAGACCAACTGTCAAGCACTGAGGGGACCCCACTTTCCTAGGACTCCAAGGGTTCCACCTGCTACCGCGAGCCCCAACTCCAGCCGGCCGTAGCCACGGCTGCCATCAGCAGCTCAGCCTAGGGAGCCCCCGTAGCCCATTCGACACAGAGCTGGCTCTCCCCCGGATGACACTTGCCTGGAGAACACAGGGGGAAGAGGGTCGGAAAGTGGCAGTGACGCCCGAGGCTGAGGAAGCGGCTGAGGAAGCGGCTGAGTGTGAAGTGCGCATGCCACTGGGCCAGACGGAGTCCCAGGCCGGGCAGTCTGCGGAACCAGACAGCCCTGAGCTGCAGCCCACCCACTCCGATCACCCCACCTCTATGCTAGCGTCTCCAGACCCTGGGAGCTCCAGGGAGGGGATGCCTGTGGGGTTCCCGAAATCCCCACGCCCAGGAACCAGGGATCTGAGACTCGGTGCGTCTCTGAGCGGCCACGCGGCCCGCTCACACTCTGCCCTTCCAGTGAGGGACTCTGGGGCACCAGCAGCCCACACGGGGTTCAGGGAGGAGGTGTCCACACACAGGGTTCAGAAGCTTGGTTCTGCCGCACTCTCCCGGCTGGGTGTCCTCAAGACTCTTCCTCCGGGACTGGTGGGACAGAAAGTGCTCTGTAAAGTGAGAAGTCACGGGGCAGGGACCTTGGTGGGGACCAGTGGAGCCAAGCATGTGACTCTGGGAGCCCATGTTGTGGGAGAGGGGCCTGTGCTGCCGGCTGGGACGTGCCTACCGGACACGCTGACCCGGGGCCTGTCCTCCTGCCTGCAGATCCTGGAGCTCCTTTGTCAGATCCTGCAGACGGACTCCTTGAGCGCCATCCAGTTCTGGCTCCTGTACGCTCCTCCAAAGGGTGAGGACATGGCCGGTGCCTGGGGCTTTCTCGGACTGGAGGCTGTTGAGGGCCTTGTTCTCCGGATGTCACTCGGCTCCCACCCAGATCCATCCCCCTGGGCTGCTGCTGCTTTTTGGAGACCCAAACTAGCCTTTTCCAGCAGGACGGTGCCCCTGCTCCCTGCTCCTGCTCCCTCGGCAGGATTTCCACCCCCCTGCTTCTCAGAGGGGGCTTCGGGCTGACCACCACCCTGGACACCTGGCAGGGAGAAGTCCAGAGCTGTCTTCAGCAGACACCCGCCGCTGTGGGAAACATGTACACACAGGCACAGCATATGCACAGGGACACACGAGCGGACGCACATGCACACACTGGGATGGTGGGTGGAAGGTGTATCCAAGTGGGTTGAGGAGTGCTGATGGGAGCTGGAGGGAGTGGAGGAGGGGAGACGGGGAAGGAGGCAGGTCCCCAGGGGGCTTTCCAGAGAGAGCCGGGAGGCATGGCGGCTGGGCCAGAGGGGGCCAAGAACAAGGTACGGGGCATGTGATCTTGCAGTGAGAGAAAGGTGGGGAAGGGTTGGGTGTTCTCCACACACATGGGCCAGGACAGAGAAACCCCCCCCCCCCGCCCCCAAAAGGGGACCTGGATGCAGAATGTCAGATGGTTAGAGAGAGCTGTCCTGGGTCAGGGTTGGGCAGAAGAGCTGGAGGCCCTGCTTCCAGCCTGTCAGTTATGGGGACAGGACAGCGTGGGTCTTGCCACTGAAGACCGTGCCCCCCCGCTATGCTTGCAGAGAAAGACCTGGCCCTGGGGCTCCTGCAGACAGCGGTGGCTCAGCTCCTTCCACAGCCCCTAGACTCTCTCCCGGTGGAAAAACTTCTCCATCAGCTCCACGAAGTCCAAGAACCTTCTCAAGAGAGGCAACAACCACCCTACAGGTGGGCTCCACACCCCTCACCTGCCCCCCTGCTCCCAGAGCTGCTCCCTCACATTCACCCACCTGTCCTCCCAGGGGAGGCTGGGTAGTCTAAAAAAGGGATCTGGGTGCTGGCCGCAGCCTGGGCTCACTGAGCCTGTGCTGGAGGAGGAGAAGGCGCAGCCCCTCCCCTAGGGATCCCCAGGTCAACCTGTGCTACAGCCCAGGCTTCCGTGGCTGGCTCTGGGGGATGCCCTAGGGGCGCCCTGTGTCAGCTATAGCAAGACAAGGCCAGAGGAGCCACATGGAGCTCTCGGTCTTTGGGAAGACAAATAGAGAAGGAAAGCTAACAGGCAAGCAGAAGTCCCTTACCAGGGGTGTTACGTGCCTCCTGCGGCCGGAGGACACAGGGAAAGGGTCGAGTAAGGAAGTCCTCACAAAGCAGGTATGTAGGGCCAGGTGTCAGCGACGGATCTGGCAATAATACATGCCCACCTCGCTGCCTGACCCTGGCAGATGTCTCATGTATCTGCAGCCCACACAACCATCTGTGGAGGCAGTGGTACACCCCCATTTTACAAATTGGAAAACTCGGGCTAAGCCACCGCTACATGGAGGCCCAAAGTCACCCAGGGGGTCCACCCCGGAGCTGGGATTC